>NC_087350.1:29548729-29855729 GCF_030014295.1 Loxodonta africana | reverse complement strand
TTTCCTTTCTTGTTCTGCTCTTCCTAGGTTTGTTATCAAGGCTCTGCTTGCCTAGAAAAAGTTATTTGAGAAGTGTACTTTCAATTTTTCTATTCATCAAAGTTTTACAATATTGGTATTATTTCTTTCTCAAATGTTTGGTAAAATTCACAGGGAAGTCATATTGGCCCACAGTTTTCTTCATGGGAAAAAAATTAAAGTACTTTTATTTAGGTATAATTTTCATACCATAAAATTCACCACTTTGAGGGTCGGCTTCAATAACTTTGGTGAATTTACAGCATTGCGAAGCCATCACCAAAATACAATTTTAGAATATTTCATCAGCTCAAAAATATTCCTCATGACAATTTGTAGTCATTTTGTTCCCACTTTTAATGGTTCTAGACAGCCATTTATCTACATTCTATCTCTATAGATTTGCCTTTTTGGCCCATTTGCTACAAATTGAATTATACAATATTTTGTCCCTGGTCTCTAGTATTTTTGAGGTTCACCTATTGTGTAGCATGTTACCAGTAATTTGCTCCTTTTTATTGCTGAATATTACCCCATAATATGTATATATATCTCATATCACTTATTCACCAGTTGTTCCACATTTGAATATTTCCACTTTTTGGCTATTTTTAATAATTCTTCTAGGAGCATTTATTGTTTGCACATTTCTAGGAGCATAATTACTGGGTTATAAGGTTAAATCTATAGAACAATTTGGGGAGAGTTGCAATCTTAACAGTACTGGGTCTTCCAATTGAAGTGTTAGAACATTTTAAACTTATAGATTCAAGGTTTTTTTTTTTTTCCTTCAAAATACATGATATAAGACTATTCAGATTTCCTATTCCTTCTTATATCGATTTGGTAAGTTGTGTTTTTTAAAGAGTTTATCTGTTTCATGGAAATGTTCAAATGTGTTGGGATAAAACTATTTATAACATCATTTTATTACCTTTTTACTGTCTCCGGGATCTGTTGTGATGTCCACTTTTCATTCCTGGCACTGAGGAATTTGTGCTTTCTTTTTTTTTTCTTTCTTTCTTATCTTAATCAGTACTGCCAGTGTTTATCTTTTTTATTTTTGCCTTTTTAATGATTCAACTTTTGAGATTTTCATTTAGTTTATTATATATCTTCTTTTAGTCTTTTTGCTTTAGATTTTTTTTCTTATTTTTGTTTTTTTCTCTATTTTATTTGAGCTATTTTGTTGTTTATTTTTTCCAATGTTTGAAATGAAAGTTTAGCTTACTGATTTTCAGCATTTCTTCTCTTCTAATACATGCTTTTTAACTTTTAATTTTGAATAATAATAAATTCTCTGATACATTTTCAAAAGTATAAATATTTATTATTTCTATTTAAAATATGAGTTATTTGAACAATCTGGCTTAATTTACAAATATGTGGCTTTTTTCTTATCTAGTCTGCTAATGATTTCTGTCATCATTCCTCTGTAATCAGAAAACATGCTATAAATCATTTAATTATTTTGCATTTGTTGAAACTTATTTTGTGACCCAACATATGACAATTTTTGTAAATGTTCTATGTACATTAAAAATAATGTGGGTTCTTTAGTTATTGGTGCAGAGTTCTATAGTTAGCAATTTGATCTTTTACATTATTTTTGTGAAAATTTTCTACCCTTACCTCTTGTTTATTACCAAGAGAGTTGTGTTACATTTAACTCATTATGATGGTGAGTTTGTTTATTTTTATTTTTTGTAATTCTCTCAATTTTTGCTTTATATGTTTACATTCTATGCTATCAGATGAATATTCATTTAGTAATTTTATTACTTTCCATTCACTAGTATTGCTTCCTATTTAAAATCAACTTCATATGATATTGATATGAGCCCATATTTTTGTCCTACTTGTTAATATTTCATTGTGTAAAGTTCTCTATTTTCATAGTTCGAAAATTGCTGCATCTTCATATTTATTATATATTACATTTTTTGTTACTTAATATAACAGGAGCCTTGGTAGTGTAGCGGTTAAGAGCTTGGCTGCTAACCAAAAAGGCTGGTAGTTCAATTCACCAGCCACTCCTGGGAAACCCTATGGGGCAGTTCTACTCTGTCCTATAGAGTTGCTATGAGGAAACCATGGTGGCATAGTGGTTTAAGTGCTATGGCTGCTAACCAAAGGGTTGGCAGTTCAAATCCACCAGACACTCTTTGGAAACTCAATAGGGCAGTTCTACTCTGTCCTACAGGGTTTCTATAAGTCGAATCAATTCGACGGCACTGTTGTTGTAGTTAGGTGCCATCAGTTCGGTTCCAACTCATAGCGACCCTGTGCACAATAGAACAAAACACTGCCCGGTCCTGAGCCATCCTCAAAATCTCTGTTATGCTTGAGCTTATCGTTGCAGCCACTGCGTCGATCCACCTCACTGAAGGTCTTCCTCTTTTCCACTGACCCTGTATTCTGCCAACCATGATGTCCTTCTCCAGGGACCGATCCCTCCTGACAACATGTACAAAGTATGTAAGATGCAGTTTCGCCATCCTTGCCTCTAAGAAGCATTCTGGCCTCACTTCTTCCGAGACAGATTTGTTCGTTCTTTTGGCAGTCCACGGTATATCCAATATTCTTCGCCAACACCACAATTCAAAGGCTTCAACTCTTCTTCAGTCTTCCTTATTCATTGTCCAGCTTTCACATGCATATGATGTGATTGAAAATACCATGGCTTGGGTCAGGCGCACCTTAGCCTTCAGGGTGACATCTTTGCTCTTCAACACTTTGAAGAGGTCCTTTGCAGCAGATTTGCCCAATGCAATGCGCCTTTTGATTTCTTGACTGCTGCTTCCACGGCTGTTGATTGTGGATCCAAGTAAAATGAAATCCTTGACAACTTCAATCTTTTCTCAGTTTATCATGATGTTGCTAATTGGTCCAGTTGTGAGGATTTTTGTTTTCTTTATGTTGAGGTGTAATCCATACTGAAGGCTGTGGTCTTTGATCTTCATTAGTAAGTGCTTCAAGTCCTCTTCACTTTCAGCAAGCAAGGTTTTGTCATCTGCATAACGCAGGTTGTTAATGAGTCTTCCTCCAATCCTGATGCCCCATTCTTCTTCATATAGTCCAGCTTCTCAGATTATTTGCTCAGCATACAGATCGAATAGGTATGGTGAAAGAATACAACCCTGACTCACACCTTTCTTGACTTTAAACCAATCAGTATCCCCTTGTTCTGTCTGAACAACTGCCTCTTGATCTATGTAAAGCTTCCTCATAAGCACAATTAAGTGTTCTGGAATTGCCATTCTTCTCAATGTTATCCATAACTTGTTATGATCCACACAGTCGAATGCCTTTGCATAGTCAATAAAACACAGGTAAACATCCTTCTGGTATTCTCTGCTTTCAGCCAGGATCCATCTGACATCAGCAATGATATCCCTGGCTCCACGTCCTCTTCTGAAACCGGCCTGAATTTCTGCCCGTTCCCTGTCGATATACTGCTGCAGCTGTTTTTGAATGATCTTCAGCAAAATTTTGCTTGCGTGTGATATTAATGATATTGTTCTATAATTTCCGCATTTGGTTGGATCACCTTTCTTGGGAATAGGCATAAATATGGATCTCTTCCAGTCAGTTGGCCAGGAAGCTGTCTTCCATTTCTTGGCACAGATGAGTGAGCCCCTCCAGCGCTGCATTTGTTTGTTGAAACCTCTCAATTGCTATTCCATCAATTCCTGGAGCCTTGTTTTTCGCCAATGCCTTCAGAGCAGCTTGGACTTCTTCCTTCAGTACCATCGGTTCCTGATCATATGCCACCTCTTGAAATGGTTGAATATCGACTAATTTAAGTGAGACTAAGAAAGAAGAAAATAAAGATGAACACAAACAAGTTTCTTGGCAAGAAAAATCAAGCAGTTGGGCTGAGGTAGCCTTCACTTTCCAGGAATTGGCAGCTTCCTCTCCCTCCCCCGTGGAAGTCCTCGGAGTGCTTGTCTTTCTTATTCCCATTTTTGTGCATTTCCTAAAAAAGGCTTCAGATACAACAGATTTTGCAATCATGAGCCCTGTGAGTATGCGGCAGATGTAAGGCCACTTTTTAATGTATTGGTATGTTTAAATAAGTTATTTTTCAGGTATCAAAAATAAAGAGAATTAAAAAAAGAAAAAACAACCTATTTTAACATACAAACCTCTACAGATCCACTTTTGCAAAATGTTGTGACTTGTCTTTTCTTGATTTTCAAGAGAAGGAGAATAGAAAGTGGTGATGAGGATCGGGGAGTCAAGAGGATACAGAAAAGACTTGGGAATTGACAGTTTATCTTGGTGTCATCTAAACTCTTATAATAAACTCCTAATTTCCTATCCTTTTGTTTATATTTGGTTTTACTAAATAAAAACAAATGCTATTCACTCCAGAGTTGGGCAGCTGGATTTGTGGAATATGTGTGAAATATTGCTTGGCTTGGCAATACTTCAGATCAAATAATATTGTCACAATATCTGTTAAACCAATAGTCTTCTGGAAGGAATCAGGAGCTATGAATGACTTTGCCTTCATAATTTTTGGAAAAACATAGTCATGTCTGAAAGTGGGTCTCTTTATTATAACTTCTTAGATATGGTATTAGATATTATCATTTTTAAAAACTCAGTCTGAAGGCATTTTCTTTAATGTGGTTGGTATTAGCTAGATGAGTGGCAAAGCTCAACGAAGGCCTTTGCCCATAGGCAGGAAAGCTTCCAAGAGGAAAAGAGTAGAGGCAATGGTGTTACAGACACAGACATAGCAGAAATTGGAAGAAGGTTTGAGGTTACGTGTAGTATTTCTGAGAAGCTCTTGATTAAGTTGGAGCTTAGGCATTAAACCAAGTGAACACTCCTGAGTTGGAGTCCAAGGAAACACAATGGCAGATAAGGCAGAGAGACAAAGGAAGGTAAACAGTTGCTACTTTATTCATTCATAAGAAAAATTGTTTGCTGAAAGCATATTGCAATTGGCACTGTGTATTCAGTGGTGGGAAAAATACACACAGGCTCTTTATCAGTCACTGTCTCAGGAAGAATTACAAGGTACACTCAAAATGGGTAAGGTGAGGAAAGTTTACTAAATGAACTCTTTACATAGTTAGGCCAGGGTGTAAGGAAACCAACAGTGGGAAACCCTTACCATCTCTAAGCCAGAAAGAGCAAGGGGAGAGGGCAGTTACCAGAGAGTGTGGTTGCACTGAGGGACTAGTTAACAGGACCAGTGACACTTGGGATAAGTGTGCGACCAAGCCACAATGACCCAGCATAACCAGAATAAATATCTTTATCTCGCTTTCTTTCTGTTCTCTGGTTTCCCACCAGTGCCTTTTGCTGGCCACACCCAACCCAAAGGAAGAGAACCAGGGAGCCTGTTGACATTGTCCATGTGGGTCAGCCTCTTGGGGCAAAGAAGGATGAAGAAGGGTGGACAGTTGATGGGGGTTAGCAAATGAAAGGTGACCAGGGAAGTTTCTTTCTTCATGGAACTTTCATTTTAGGACAGTGTGTCTCAACCTAAGGTGATTTTGCCCCCTCTCCAGGAGATATTTGGCAATACTTGGTGACATTTTCTATTTTCACTGTTGGTGCTACCGGAATCTTGCGGGTGGGGACCAGGGATGCTACTAAATATCCTACAATCCACAGGTCAACACCCCCCACAACAAAGAATTATTGGTCCCAAATGTCAATAGTGTTGACATTGAGAAACCTTGTTTTAGTGAAAGAAAAAGTACTTGTCAATCACACAAATGAATATAAAATTATAAACTCTATGGTGTTCTATGTAAGAAAGTCACATGGTGCCATTAGGATACAGAGTCAGAGAAGGCTTCTATGAAGATAGGATGATTAAACTAAGAAATGAAGAATGAATCAGAAATCAGTCCTCAAAGGACGGGGATGGAAAGAATAATGTAGGCCAAGGAAGCACCATATGTAATGCCTAAGGCAGAAAGAAGAGTTCCTGGATGGTGAAAAGGGTTAATGCACTTGGCTGCTAACCGAAATGTAGGCATTCTGCAGCCCACCCAGAGGCACCTTGGAAGAAAGGCCTGGTGACCTATCTCGAAAAAATTAATTTGTCAATCAATCCACCTGGATCAAAGGAGAATGAAGAACATCAACGTCACAAGATAATTATGAGCCCAAGAGACAGAAAGGGCCACATGAACCAGTGACTTACATCATCCTGAGACCAGAAGAACTAGATGGTGCCTGGCCACAACCGATGACTGCCCTGATGGGGAGCACAACAGAGAACCCCTGAGGGAGCAGGAGAACAGTGGGATGCAGACCCCAAATTCTCATAAAAAGACCAGACTTAATGGTCTGACTGAGACTAGAAGAATCCCAGTGGTCATGGTTCCCAAACCTACTGTTGGCCCAGGACAGGAACCATTCCCGAAGACAACTCATCAGACATGGAAGGGACTGGACAATGGGTTGGAGAGAGATGCTGAGGAAGAGTGAGCTACTTGTATCAGGTGGACACTTGAGACTGTGTTGGCATCTCCTGTCTGGAGGGGAGATGGGAGGGTAGAGAGGGTTAGAAATTGGCAAAATAGTCACCAAAGGAGAGATGGGAAGGAGGGAGTGGGCTGACTCATTAGGGGGAGAGTAAATGGGAGTATGGAGTAAGGTGTATATGTGAGGGACTGACTTGATTTGTAAACTTTCACTTAAAGCACAATAAAAATTATTTTTAAAAAAATTTTTAAAGTAGGAAAAAAAAAAAAGAAGCACTGGGAGCAGAGCGCATCCTTTAGACCCGGGGTTCCTGCACAGAGAAGCTCCTAGTCTAGGGGAAGACTGACAAGAAAGACCTTCCTCCAGAGCTGACACAGAGAAAAAGCCTTCCCCTGGAGCTGACATCCTGAGTTTGGACTTTTAGTCAACTCTACTGTGAGAAAATAAACTTCTCTTTGTTAAAGCCAAAAAAAAAAAAAAAAAAGAAATTGGTCATTAGAAACCCTACGACGGAACACAGTTCTACTCTCACATACATGGGGTCTCAATGATTTGGAATAAATTCTGCCACAACTGGTTTTAAGGCAAAAAAGGATAGACACTTGTAGGGAACAGAAGGCAGGGTGGTGAGGCTGGAATGCAAAGAGAAAGGGCGAGCGTGGGACAAGATATAACTGGCTTGCCAGGCTGGGCCAGATCCCACAGGGAATTGTGGACCATTTAAGGAGCTCTCTGTCTTTGAACAGGTCCCTAGGTGGTGTCAATGCTTTGTGCTCGACTACTAACCTAAAAGTTGGTGGTTTGAACTCACCCAGTGGCACCAGGAAAGAAAGGCCTGGCAATCTGCTTCCATAAATATTACAGTCAAGAAAACCCTTTGGAGCAGTTCTATTCTGTAATACATGGACTACCATGAGTTGAAATTTACTCATCATTAGGGGTTTGGTTTTGGGTTTTGGCATCCTTGAACATACTCATAGCAGCAGTCGAAGCAAACAGGAGCCAAGTAGATACTTACAAAAGCAAAATCAGGATCCAGCAAAACCTTGCCACTGTTAGGATGGTGGGCTTTCAGGACAAGATGGGAATGAACAGGTAGTTAGAGCGGCCTTCAGCCCTCTTCCTCAAGAGTTAATTTAGTACAGTGATTAAAAGTGCACAATATCTGTAGCCAAATTGCCTGGGCATAAATCACTGATAAGCTGTGTGCCACATGCAAGTTAAACTCCCTGAACCTTGTTTCCTCATCTGTAAATAGGGATGGCAGTATATGCCTCATTGTGTTAAGACAAAACAAGGTGAGTTAAAAATAGAAAGAGTTTAGGGCCATGCCTGCACATAGTAAGCATTTGATTAATAATAATGATAGTTACTATTGTTATTGTTGTTGACCTAGAGCAGGGGTCAGCAAATTACTGACAGTCAAATTCAGCACTTCCTTTTTTAGCAAATAAAGTTTTATTGGAGCACAGCCATGGCCGTTTGCTTACTTATCGTCTATAGCTGTTTTCACATTGCAACAGAATTAAGTAGTTGTGACAGAGACCGACCTTATGGCCCACAAAGCTGAAAATATTTACTATCTGGCTCTTTACAGAATGAGTTTGCAGACCTCTGTTCTAGAGGGTTCAAGTACTACTTGCCCCATGGGCCTTACCCATTGGTTCCTTCAACAGTCTTTCTGATGACCTTGTAGCAACTCTTTTTAGATATTTTTGGTCCTTATCCCACTTTCTAAAAATGCCCTTACCCTTTTTTTTCCAGACTGCTGATAGTTTGTTCTAAAGCAGCTGCCAACATTTCTCTTCTTGTTTTCAGTCTACCTTAAAGAGAGCTTCTTATGCAAGCCTTTCACCCTACCATCCCCTCCAATTTTTGGTTAAAAAATACTCATCTGTGTCTCTCTCACAATTATTTATATCTGTGATTCTGTCACTTTAGGCTTTTGTAAACTAGAGTTCGGTCCTCAGGTGCCACCCCCGTCCCTCCTGGTTGAAGTGATCTACTCCCTGGGGGGAACTCACCAGAGCCATGCCACTTTGCTCTGACTCAAGTCCTCACGTTGGAGGACAGAAAAAAGCAAAAACAAAAAAACATTGTCTACCTGTTACAGAAAACTTTGAATGTGACAGGCATTATCCTGAATGCATCAGGTGGTGTCTCAGGCTGGGTTCTCTAGAGAACCAAAACCAGTAAAGTGGATAAATATCTACATAAAGAGATTTATATCAAGGAAATGATTCATGTGGTTATAGAGGCTGGGAAGTTCCAAATCCATAGATCTTCTCCTGATTCACAGAGATGCAGGGGCTGGCGAACCCAAGACAGGCAGATCAGACAGCAGGGCTCTTGCTCACAGGCTGCAAAGACCAACGAATTCCAGGATTGGCAGGCAAGACCACAGGTAAGCCGCTAGCTCAAGTCCCAAGAACCCGAGGTCAGACAAACAGTACCCAGCTGCAGGATCCACAGTGAGCAAAAGCCCAGGAGCCTTGCAAGAGAGTCTACTTATATTCGATGCAGTCCCCATGCCCAAGGAAACTCCCTTTCAATTGACTGGCTACTCACAGCAGAGTCTGTGGTGGAGGTGATCACATTATACAAAATCTCATCATGGACGTGATCACATCATCATACAACTGCCAAACTACATCATAATTGCCAAACCACTGAGAATCATGGCCCAGCCAAGTTGACATACAACCTTAATTATCACAGGTGGGTTACCACATTTAATGCTCCCCTGATTATCCCTGAGTTATAGATTAAAAATCTGAGATGCAAGAGATGAGTACCTTGCCCAAGGTCTCCTGCTGGTAAGAGGCTTGAGATGACCCAGTGTGATGACAGGGTCACTCTCTTCACCACCTCACTGTGAGAGCTGAGGCCCTGAACCAGGACCTCCACATGATCTGAAGAATACAATAAGACAGGAGTGATGAGGCCTCAGTAACCCAGATGGGGATTCTGGTTCCTCAAAGGTTAACTCCTCATATGCCCAAAAGCCCAGATATTCAGAAAATCCATCTGGGCAGCAGAGAAAAGGCAGCATCTCCAAGAAGGCCCTCAAAATGGAGGCAAGATTTGGACTTAGCTAGTGAGATTTTTACATGTGTTCAGCAAAAATCACATGGACTTAAAGAACGTCAACAGAATCAGTTGGGTGGGCTGGGGTGTGTGCATGTAGGGCGGATTAACCAATAAGCAAGCAAGCCTGTGCTTACTTCCGAATCTGTAGCGACCAATTTCACATGTTTTGTTTAGGAAGGAAGCACCAGTAAAGCCCAGACTTACTTAGCTCACTGGGTAATCCATCCTTGTCAATGATTATAAACTTGAAAAGAGGCTTTGATTCTGCCAGAAGGTGCTGTGGTGTTGGGAGAGAGACAGATACCAGCCATACCTAGAAGCAGAATCTTTGGTGTGGTGAAAATTGTGAAATTGTTCCCTAAAAGATGATCTGGTAAGCAAGGTAAGCACCATGCTCACCTTACCTCCTGGATAATTCCCCCCCCCCGCCCCATTTGATGCACACATGCACATATGTGTGTGTGTGTTTAAACACAAGCACATACACATAAACACACGTTTGCGGGAGCAGGCAGAAATTAGTACAGGTTCTAATACCACCTTTGAACTGTGATGAAGACAGCAGCGTTCAAATTTTTCATTTCTGTTGGAGAACCACATATATTGCTCAGTGCCAAGAAACTCATTTGAACCAGTCAAATAGAGGAAAATGTATCTTCCTGCCTCTGCCTCCCTGTTGTGCCGACTGATGGTAATTGTACAGAGCTTTATCCCACATGCTGCTTAGAAATGCCACTGACAGTTGTTTGCAGTTTTCCTGTCCAGGATCAGGAAACCCTGGTAACAGATTTCTTCCGACCTGAAGATGAGGGTGATTAATTTTCTGAACTTAGGCTATTTTCATCCTGTCAGTCTGGTAGACCTTTAAAAGCTTTTTTCAAGATGATGGCTCTCCAACTTGATTTTAATCCAAGTATAACCGATCAGTAATGCTGAGATCTGTTTCTTCTGCATTTCAGTAGGCACAATGGGAAGATAGCGTACATAATGGGGTTAAGTGCTGCAGCTGCTAACCAAAAGGTCGGCAGTTCGAATCCAACAGGCGCTCCTTGGAAACTCTGTGGGGCAGTTCTTCTCTGTCCTATAGGGTCCCTATGAGTTGGAATCGACTCGATGGCCATGGGTTTGGTTTTTTGGTTTTCTTTAAAGACTCACCACATAGCAGGAGATGAAATAAAAACCAAAAACCAAACTCACTGCCATCAATTCTGACTCATGACGACCCCATGTGTTACAGAGTAGAACTGCTCCGTAGGGGTTTCTTAGCTGTAATCTTTTTTTTTTAAATAATTTTTATTGTGCTTTAAGTGAAAGTTTACAAGTCAAGTCAGTCTGTCACATATAAGCTTATATACACCTTACTCCATACTCCCACTTACTCTCCCCTTAATGAGTCAGCCCACTCCCTCCTTCCAGTCTCTCTTTTTGTGACAGTTTTGCCAGTTTCTAACCCTCTCTACCCTCCCATCTCCCCTCCAGATGGGAGATGCCAACACAGTCTCAAGTGTCCACCTGATACGAGTAGCTCACTCTTCCTCAGCATCTCTCTCCAACCCATTGTCCAGTCCCTTCCATGTCTGATGAGTTGTCTTCGGGAATGGTTCCTGTCCTGGGCCAACAGAAGGTCTGGGGACCATGACCACTGGGATTCTTCTAGTCTCAGTCAGACCATTAAGTCTGGTCTTTTTATGAGAATTTGGGGTCTGCATCCCACTGATCTCTTGCTCGCTCAGGGGTTCTCTGTTGTGCTCCCTGTCAGGGCAGTCATCGGTTGTGGCCAGGCACCATCTAGTTCTTCTGGTCTCAGGATGATGTAAGTCTCTGGTTCTTGTGGCCCTTTCTGTCTCTTGGGCTCATAGTTATCGTGTGACGTTGATGTTCTTCATTCTCCTTTGACCCAGGTGGGTTGAGACCAATTGATGCATCTTAGATGGCTGCTTGTTAGCATTTAAGACCCCAGACGCCACATTTCAAAGTGGGATGCAGAATGTTTTCATAATAGAATTATTTTGCCAATTGACTTAGAAGTCCCCTTAAGCCATAGTCCCCAAACCCCTACCCCTGCTCCGCTGACCTTCGAAGCATTCAGTTTATCCTGGAAGCTTCTTTGCTTTTGGTCCAGTCCAGTTGAGCTGACCTTCCCCGTATTGAGTATTGTCCTTCCCTTCACCTAAAGTAGTTCTTATCTACTAACTAATCAGTAAATAACCCACCCTCCCTCCCTCCCCCCCTCGTAACCACAAAAGTGTGTATTCTTCTCGGTTTATACTATTTCTCAAGATATTATAATAGTGGTCTTATACAATATTTGTCCTTTTGCCTCTGACTAATTTCACTCAGCATAATGCTTTCCAGGTTCCTCCATGTTATGAAATGTTTCACAGATTCGTCACTGTTCTTTATCGATGCGTAGTATTCCATTGTGTGAATCTACCATAATTTATTTAACCATTCATCCGTTGATGGACACCTTGGTTGCTTCCATTAGCTGTAATCTTTTTGCCAGGACTTTCTTTCACGGCACTACTAGGTGGGCTTAAACCGTCAACCTTTAGGTGAGTAACCCATTGCCGTCAAGTTGATTCCCACTCATGGTGACCCTACAGTAAGGGGTAGAACTGCCCCACAGGGTTTCCAAGGAGTGACTGGTGGATTCAAACTGCTGACCTTTTGGTTAGCAGCCAAACGCTTAACCACTGTGCCACCAGGGTTCCAACAAGCACAAACCATTTTCACCATCCAGGGACCTTAGGACATGAAATAACACTTATCAAATAAGAAGAGAACTATCAGTTACCAGTCAGAACGGTACTGACTATAAAGGCAGTAGGAGTTTAGAGAAGAAAATCAGAGAAAAGGACTTTACTTTTTAATATTTGGGGAGATTTTAATTTTAAATTGCAAGCATTTATGAAAAAAAAGTGACTCAGGGAACAGGAATGTAAATCAGATTTCGTGAGTGGTAGTCAGGGATATTCATTATTACAGTCATGAAGCCCTATCAATTTTCCCCAAATGGCAACTAAAGGCTTCTAAGTGGTGGTTCGGTTGTAGAAGTCTCACCTTCCATAAGAGACACCGTGGCTGGATTCCAGCCAATGAACCTCATACGCAGCCACCACTTGTCTGTCAGTGGAGGCTTACATGTTGCTATGATGCTGAACCGGTTTCATTGGAGCTTCCGGACTAAGACAGACTAGGAAAAAAGGCCTGGCAACCTACCTGCAAAAAATCAGCCAATGAAAATTCTATAAATCACAATGGTCTGATCTGGGATCGGGTAGCATTTTGTTGTGTTTTACACAGAAAAACAGCAGCTAACAAAAACAATAATTTTGTCCACTACTGATTTTGTCAGCTACAACAGACTTTTGACATTTCGTTAATTCAAGTTACATTTTCTTTTCTTGAAATCTCCTTATATTATTGTTTTACAAATGTGTGTTCTAGTTATATGCTTTTTAAAAGTTAAATTCCAGCTTCGGCTGAAATTTTGCCTAAGCAGTTTGTATCAAAGGCAAAGTCATGAGTCTCCAGGGGTGTCCAATTCAATCAAGTTGTCAGAGGTGAGTAGTAAGCTGTAAGACAACTTGTTAAGAAGAAAAGGGCAAGTTAAGCCATAAAATGAGCTATGAGAGGAATTACTTATGGGGAAAAACACAAGAAGATGGGCTGCAATGTTTTCTGGATACGTGACATAGTAAATTCCAGGCCCTATTGATTCCACCAGGTCCCCACAGCTAAGCAAACTGGAATCCATGGGACCTCTTAGATAAAAGATTCTCTGTTACTTCACCTCCCTCATGTAGCAAGGGACCCCACAAGATGATTGAGGTGATTGTTACTTTTCAATCTAGAAGGAAACCAGTGAAAATAAATTCACCTACTGCAGAATCTTCTCTTTATACACTCGGACATAAGAATTGAGATTTCTCTACATGTTATAGACGAAGATCAGAATGATTGAATAAATTTTTTATGAACAAACCCTCTAAATTTTATCTTTTCTTAAAAGAAAGGAAAACTTTGTTCTTTGTAATTCACTTTAAATTATCCAATCATTCTTTTCTCTGCAAAATTTATTCTGCCTTTTGATAAAAATCGAACAATGATCCAGGGGAAAATTGACAAACTTCACTCCCTAAAAATTTCTTAGGGCCAAAATATCCTAATATCAAAAAAAAAAGAAAAGGTGAAAAAGTATTTACAACACATGTGATTGTGTTTATGTTCAATTTCCTTATCATTTAAAGAGCTACTTTTTATACATCAATAAGGAAAGAAGAATTAAACCCATAGAAAAAAGGGGAAAGGACTTGAATAAGCAGTTTGACACAAAAACAAGTAGCTCAGAAACATGAACAGATGCTCAATTTCACTTGTAACTTAGTATTTAAAATTTGAGAGAACTGTGAAATACCATTTTAAATTTCATATTGCAAAAAAGATTAGAAATACACATTGTTGTTGAAAAGGTGAGCAATGACCAGTTTTAAACAACGGTAATAGGAACATATATTGGGACGATATATTTCAAAATTTTAAATTCATATACTCTTTGACCTGGCAATTCCATTTTTAGGAATCTGTCCTATGGACGTGCCTAACTCATCTGTGCAAGTACACGTGTCCATTGTTATTAGTAGTAAGAGGCTAGAAATATTTTAAAATGCCCATTAACAGGAAACTTGTTGGGTAAATTACGGTACATTCATATAATGGATTATCTTGCTGCCATTTTTTAAACGAGACACCTCCCTGTGTGCTGGTATGCTGACATAGAATTCTCTCTGAGATACGTTGTTAAGGAAAAACAAAAAGCAAATTGTAAGAGGGGGTAACTTAGTGCGCAATAATCTGCATAGAAAATCCTAGAAAATACACAGAAGAACCTTTAAATCCCTCTGGAGTGGTGTAGAATGGGAGGGAATATTATTTTCACTGCTTACCAGTTTTGCTACTTTACGTGTACATTTAAGTAAAAAAATAAAACGTAGTTAAGAATAAAGTGTACCAGGCCAGCATGAATTGTCTGAATTCTACTGATGTTTCCAGTTAATATCCCTCTAAGAAAAGTAGAAAAAGCACTTAGCTTTAAATACGTAAAAAGGAAATTACACAAAATAATGAATAGTCAGATAAGCATCCATGATACATGTTAACTTTCAAATCCAGACATACAGACCGCTTCACAAATATCTCCAGGCAGGCAATATGTTCACCAGCCTCACTGCTTAAGTTGCTTCTTACGTGAAATATGCAACCCCCTCACGGTAGGTTAAAAGAACAAAATGACAGCTAAAGGATTGTTAGAAATACTCCTAAAACTTTTTGCAACTATAAAAGGAAGATATATGGAATTTTCTCTCTTACTGCCAAATTGTCTTTTAGGGCTGGTTTATATGGGTGTTTGATAATTTACCCAGCTGCCATCAATTGGAATGTGTTTTCTTTTCTTCACCATAATCATACATAACTATTTGTTAACATTTTCATAATGCAGGCTTAGCATATGGTAGATCCTTGATTTACTTGACATTTTGCTTAAGCTGTTTAAAGGTTGGTGGTTGTTCTTCTGAAGTAGCGCTAATTCTGGGGAGTTGTAACATCCCTGTGGCTTCGTGGTTTCTGTTTTTCTTCCCACTGAGGTTTCCATCGAGTTCATAAGAACCGGCAGTTTACTGAAAGCCCCTGACTAAACACACAAGATACTCATTGCTAGTGCACTTCTAACTGTTTCAAGTGAGATGCATTTTGAATGCACCAAGATGAATGTACAAATAGTACATGCCTCTCCCTTCTTTTTCTCTCAGCGTGGAGTTGTAAGTGGACTTCTTAACTCCTAACACTTTCTTCTCATTGTTTTTCTTTCCTATTCTTTTTCTTCTTCATTTAGCTTCCACTCTATAACCTGAAAATATACTGGGTCCCAATTTTGCATTCTTCGCTGTTTTCAATAAAGGCAGTAAAAGTCCATGTGTTTGGATTTCATATTCTTCTCTTCTCGAATAAAAGTTGAGGCCACATAACTCCCTCTCTCTCATTCTAACGGGAAGTTACACACCCAAGATGAACACCAGAACATTAAAGCGTGTCCATAATGAATATTTTAAAAACTCTTCCTTGCCACAATAGTGTCCGTGATACTATGGCTGTGTTCACGTTCTTTCTTTCTCCCTTTTAGAATCCAATATCAGTGTCAATAAAGGATCATACCTACTTAACATTCTCTGACCGGAAACATAATATACCCAATTCAGTACTTATTTTCACAAAAATAGCAACACTGTCTTGTGCAAGACAACTAGAAACTAATAGGCTAATTTTGAAGTCCAGCTCTGGTTCCAACCAAAAGTACGAGAAGTAAGGCGGCATGTGAAAAACTAACATGGAGGCTTTGTGGTTAGAAGACTTCTGGGCAGATGGAGGTTATTATTTATTTGTTTATTTTAAGTGGTTGTTTCTGAGAGCTGGTAAGATTCATGCATAGTTTGTGACTGGAGTGGAAATGAGTAGAAAACAAGGCATTGGGGGTGTGTAATGGGCACGGGTCAAATAAACAGCTTTTCACAAGGCTAATGGCAGTCTCGGCATAGAGGGGGTGTATTGAATGTTGTTCGAATAAAGACGTCTTTCATCACAATAAGTAGCTAGGTAAGAGCCATAAGCACAGCCCCAACATCAGAAAGGCCATGCGGCCGCTGTCCCCCATGGTTTTGTTGTGTAAGAGTCTCTAGGGCTCTCGACATGCTTGTTTTTCAGAAGTACACAAATTGAAAAATAAATAACATAACAAAACATAAAATAAAATCCCACACTAAATCTGACATGGGAGAAAGAGGCTGAACATATGGGCCCCAACAATGAAGGTTACTTATTTAAACAGAGGCAATTTTCAAAATCTCTTTCTACTGGCTTCAAAAAGACACACATTTTTCCTTTTTTGGTTCACGACCTTTTATCTAAAACTGATTTAACCAGCTGTGCTTTGGAATTAAAAAAAAAAAAAATTTTTTTTCAGATTTTACAAAGGTGATATGATGTATGTACACACAGTCTGTATCGTGTACTGTGCATTATGGATTGTGGAGCCCTGGTGGCATAGTGGTTAAGAGCTCAGCTGCTAAGCAAAAGGTCTGCAGTTTGAATCCACCAGCTGCTCCTTGGAAACCATATAGATCAGTTCTACTCTGTCCTATAGGATGTCTATGAGTCAGAATCCACTCGGTGGCAATGGGTTTGGTTTTCTCGGTGAGGTCTGAAGCAGCTCCCCGTAGTCAAGCACACTAAGACTTCTGCAAAGAAAGGCATATGCAGCCACACTAAGGAAGATACATAGAGACTCCAAATAGGCTCATGTCTGTTCAAGTCAGGTTTTGCAACTAAATACATTTACTGCTTGTTAAAAAACAAACAAAAAACCCACGACTAACAAAAACAACAAAAAAAAAACCCAGCAGTTACAACAAAAAACATTTGATTTTCAGTTTGTCTATTTCACATTCGGAAGTAAGGGACAATGGACCTGTATTAAACTGGCACTGCACGGCACGCAAGATTATTTGAAAGCTTTTTCAGCGGCATCAACAAAACTACTTACCAAGTCTTCATTTCCCATAACTTAGAAAAACATGATTGGTGATGAGTTTCAGCGCAAGAAGAACACAAAGCATCAGAGGCACTGGCACCAAAAATTTCAGCACATCACTCAAGCAGGATTCTCTGTTCTAGAAGCTGGGGAAACACGTGCAGTTGAAAAGCAGCATCAGCCTATTGAACTGGGTACCATTTCTGTGGAAAAGTTAAGTCCCATGCCTCTCATTGTGTTTGTGAACTTTAATTGATGTCATTGATCAGACCTTGAGAGCTAAGATGTGGCCAGAATACCCAAGATTTTGTTGCCATTAGCCATCTTTAGCCCCAGTTGTTGCCCACCTGATATTTTCAGAAATCATCAGTAGTTTAGAATGCTAACTATTTTAATGAACAACGTTGAATTCAATGTTTCTGGTGATCTTATTGATTAAATGGAATCAGCTACGTGGCTGATCCTGTTGATCATACAGAAATTCATTGTTAGTAGGCAAAAATAAATAAATAAAATAAAGACTGACTTAATAAACTTTAAACTTAATAAAAGTTATATCTAGAAACTGGCTGCTTGAAGATAGGAGAAAGGAGATAAACTCACAGGTCCAAGGGGTTTTGCAAACCCGCTAATTTTCTCTTGATTGTTTGAATGTGTTAAATACCGCCTTTTGACAGTGAAGCAAAAATATTGAAATGTGGTAGAAAGATCTGTTCAAAATTTAAGGTCCCTTTAAGACCCAGAAGACATGGTTAACTTTCCAGGTAAGAGTGCTTGGGAAGTCCCACCCAGCCCACAAAACAGAGATTGGTGAACCTTGTCAGTGACACCCATCCTCTCCTCCCACGACCTTCGGCTCTGACATAGACATGCCTGACATGCAAAGCTATTGTCCCTAGACTTTCTTTTAGACTTTCCAGACAAACAACCATCACTTCCTGACTATTCAACCCTGCTTCCTTGTTTCTGTATGATTGTTCAACTCCTGTCTCCTCCACCCCACCTCCTCAAGTCAGTCTGATGTGGTCACAGGGTATTTGATATGTTCAAGTTTATGCCTACTTAAACCAAAGTTTTAATCCCTGCTTGTCATCAAAGCCTTCTCCATCTTTCCCAAGTGCCTGCATTCATTCCCACATTAAACCAAAACAAACCAGACCCCACGTAGATTCCATCTGGGTCTACCTCAAAAAGAGGCAGTTGGGAGAAGAGTAGAAAGAATGCACATGGAAGGATTGACATGGTGGCTGCAACAGTGGGCTCAAACATACCAAAGAGGGAAAGGACGGCACAGGACCAGACAGTATTTCATTCTGTTATAGATAAGGTTGCCATGAATCAGAACCTAATACACGGCAACTAATAACAGTGGTGTGGAAGGCAGAAGCTGTTGGTTCAAGGCCTGGCTTTCCCCTGATCAGCTGTCAAATACTGGGCAAGCCACATCACTTCTCCAGAGTTGAGATTGTTCTCTGCCGAAATGTAAGGTTATTGAATTAAATGACTGCCAAGTCCTCTTCAACTCTCAACTTTTTTTCAAATTTTTAGCAAAATGGATAGATATTATTTATGTAAACTAGTCCCCAATGGCGGTAAACCAAAACCAGTTGCCATCAAGTCAGTTCTGACTCATAGAAACCCCATGTATGTCAGAGCAGAACTGTGCTCCTTAGGGTTTTCACTGGCTGTTTTTTTGGAAGTAGATTACCAGGCCTTTCTTTCAAGGCACCTGTGGGTGGGCTCAAACCTCCAACCTTTTGGTTAGCAGCCAAAGGTCTTAACCATATGTACCCCCCAGGGACACTCCAATGGCAATAGCATTTGTGGCTTTGGAACAAAATGAGCAGTGCTGCCATTCAGGAGAGTCACCCCTGTAGTCCATACTCAAGGAATTTCAGAACAGAGAGAATCCATTTGATGTATGCCCTCAAGAAAGGACCACCTGAACAGGAGGTAAGAAAAGCCTTAATCCAGAAGAAAGAAAAATAATCACAGTCAACTGCATTTGACCTAAATAAAGCCAGATGCCATTCTTAGTATTTAAATAATTAGTCTCAAATCCACTGGTGCAGCCCTTGCCAGTTCAGAACCAGGAAGAAAGCAGAAATTATGATTTGACAATTTCTTGAACATGTTGAGACAGGGAAAATGTGCTCAGGAAAAAAAAACCCACAGGATTTAGTGTTTAGAATTTTGACCTTTAGAAGGTTCATTCATCTCTCCATTACTTCATTTTTCAGTCAATGAAATGGGATATTTGCCAACTAACCCATATGATAATTGCAGTATGAATGTAAGTAAATCTTTTAGAAATACAGAGAAAAAAATGACTAAGTCCAAAAACCGTGTTCATTTTGTTTCAATTTCTTTTTTACTGATTTAAAAAATAATAACAGTGATTGGTGTGTATGAAAGACAATTTGGGAAATAAATGTGATAGATATAGCCCAGGAATTATGTTTATAAGAACGTCTCACCCTCCGTAGCTCCCCACAGCTCCTCCCTTCTTTCACTGGCCAAGGCAGAGATCTTCCTCTCTGCCCAGGGGCAGGTGTTGCAGCCTGGCCTCCTGTATCCTGACTGGCAGTGATAGGGAGGCGTGGGGACTGCCAAGTTACTGCAGTGGGTGACTGGTGACAGCAACCCTAGTGACACCACTGCCTTGGTGGACCCTCCTACGATGGCCCCGGTCTGCCCACCACCACTGTTCTGTTGCTGTGGACCCTGGAGTTATTGGGCAGTGTCAGGGGGTCTTGTCCACACCCTTGAACCCCACTAGTGATACCACTGGAGGCTATTGCGCATTTTTTTAGTTCCTTCCTAGGTAGGGGGCTCATCTTCCAGCACAATACTGGACAATATCCTGTTGTGATCTGTAGGGTTTTCACTGACTAATTTTTAAAAGTAGATTGTCAGGCTTTGCTCCCTACTCTTAGTCTGCAAACTCCACTGAAACCTGTCCACCATGGGTGATCCTGCTGGTGGTGGTACAGCTTTCAACATCATAGCAACACTCAAGCTACCAGAGTATGACAAACTGATGTATGGGTAGTGAAGCATGATCATAAAAAAAAATAAAAAAAATTTTTATTTATTTTTTTTATGGGTAGTGAAGCATGATCATAAAAAAAAAAAAAAAAAAGATCATAGACCCACATAAATCCAGCAGTGTGAATGGGCATCTATTTCTATGATAGTTACGAAGCATCTGGAACAACCTATAGGAGAGTTATGTGGCTGGACCCCCAGAGCACACCCAGCTTTGCCCCTAATGCTTAACTAACATGGTCTCACATCTAGCGGAGCAAGGACCTGGGTGGTCTTTAAACTTTCCTCAGTCTCTTTCTGTATCTGAGCTCTGAATATTAAAGTTCTCATGGCTTTTCCTTGGGATTTATTCTTTTCTCTCTCTTCACCCCTTCTCCAGCCATTCCCAAGGCTTTAAAATTTATCAATTTGCTGATGACTCACTATCAGGTAGCCCCAACCAGACCTCTTTTCTGATATTCAGAGGCGATGGTGGATTAGAACAAATGCGGGTGATGGAAGTGGTAAAGTGTATCTGGATTCTTGATCTATTTTGAAATCAGGGCCCACAGAATGTTTTGATTGCTGTGAGAAAAAGAGAATTCTGGGGTTTTTGGCAAATAGGTGGGTGGAGAAGATTATGGAAAGAGCAGGTTAGGTGAGGAGGATAGATCAAGAAGACTATTTGGAGATGCCTACAATTCATTCGCACTGGGTTTTTTTTTTTTTTTTTTTAACTATTCATTCATTCAAGAGGAAATGTTAAGAAAGAAGTTCTCTACTGCAATGTGATGTCAGGAGGAAGGTCTGGGAGTTGCCAGCATATAATGCATGGAATGGGACAAGGTCACTGGTAAAATAATATAAAAACATTCAGTATGTTTGTATTATGTTTGTGCATTTTAAATATTTTTATATTATTTAAAACTATATATGTAAGTTTGGAGTACACAATTAACTCTACCTAAGAATTTGGTCATTGGCCTTGGTTCCTGGGAGGTAACCCCTAAGCCTTGGAATTTCCTGAGTGATTGGAATGTCTGTTCTCCAGGCTATATCTGACAGGTTATGCTGAAGAGATGGTTCTTGGGTGGAGACTGGCCAGGCCAGAAAGAACCACCATGTGATGTCAGCCTGCCTCAGGGGAGAAGGGATGGAGGTTGAATTCACCTATGTGGACAATTATTCAATCAATTATTCATACATAATGAAACTCCCCAAAATATCTCTGGACACTGAAGTTCAATGAGCTTCCTGGTCACCAATAGACACCAATGCTTGGGAGGGTGATGTGTCCCTTCTTGGGACATAGAAACTCCCTGTTGGAAACCTCCCAGTCCTCACCCTATGCATGTCTTCCCAGACCCCATTGGTGCCTTTTTTCCACAAAACTTTTTTCCTTAGTTCGGTGAGTCATTCCAGTGAATTATTGAACCTGGAGGAAAGCAGTGGGAACTCCCAAATTTATAGCCAGTAGGTTAGAAGTGAGGGTGGCCTCTCGAGCCCAAAGCTTATGACTGGCATCCTGTGGGCATAGTGGGAACCCTCAAATTTGTAGTCAGCAGGTTAGAAGTGTTGGGTGGGGATGGGGGAGAGCTGGGAATCCCTGAGTTTACAACTGTCATCTGAAGTCTTGGGCAGACTTGTTAGTTAAAAGGATTCTGCCTTTTAACTTGTGAGCTCTGATCCAGCTCTGGCGGTCAGCATTAGAGGAAGAAGAAATGTATTTGCAGATGATGTCAGAGAGGATATTTAGATTTAAAGTTAGTCGGCCTCAAAGAAGGCAGACAGAGGTAAAGATTTTAGTAAATAAAACATAAATGTACTTAATCTGTATGTTATTGGTATTTCCAAGTCTTTTGACCACATTAGATCATTACTTTCCAAAACAGTTGTGCATATTATACTCCCTTCTTCTGCCTACAGATGTATCTATTTCTCTCCAGAACAGTGGTTTTTACTTAGGCCTTACACCCCAACTGTTTGGGTACAAGATATCTAGGAGCTGGTAAAGTGTTGTATTTATCTGCAGGCCAAAAGATAGCACTTCTCCAAGATTATGAGCAGTTCAGAGACATTTAGTCGCTATATTTGAGATGAGCTGGAGGGATTTTGCCTTTGAGTTTAAAAGATTAACTCCAAGGGAACTGTCCTTGTTCAAATAGCTACTGAAAAAATCTGATGGAGATCAAGATGACTGATACTTCTTGAGGGACAAAGAGGAGAATCAGTCTCCCTGATGCTATCATGTTCCAAATTGGGTTGAGTCCTAGCAGCAGGAAGAAAACTAGAAAATGAAGCAAACTCCCTTAAGAAGATGGCATTCCATTTATTAGCAGGTGTTGGAGTTCTGTAAGTCCATGTATTTGTTACCATTGCACCAAGTATCGATAAGGCTGCATTTATAAATTATATAGATTTGAAAAATAGTTTAATTAGCTATTTTCCCTGCCCTCTGTTCCAGTGACCCCACTCCTCCACCTTCCCCGCGCCTGGAAGTTAGGCTGGTTTCCTACTAGCTTAGGAAATGAGCCAACGACTGCTAGGTGATCATTCTCAACAGAAGAACATTTTCAGGCTGGGGGAAGTGACTGAAATTTATAGTGATACTGTATCTTTAGAGAGCATCTTTCTCTTAGGAGCTTGTTGTATTTTACAGCTTTCAGCTTGATTCTCCCCAGGACCCAGAAGAAAGTGGTAACAGTAATGACATATACAAATACCTATAAACTTTAATGATGGGGGCCCACATTGCCATAGGAAGGAAAATGCTTACCTTTCTGCTTGATGCAAAGCTCTGCTGGGACACTTCACTGCCACTGCCTGACTACACCCCCCAACTCTGAAGGTTGGGCTGCACCATGAGGTTACATGAGTTTCCCCTTCCAAAATATTAAAGGAAAGTTGCGCTCATCATTATTCTGACATGGGGAATATGACTTCATTGCTGATGGTTTAATGGTTCAGTTCAACAGTTATTTATTGAGTGGCTACCAACTGCCAGGCCTTCTGTGACAGATATGGTCCCTGACTGAATGCTTGGATTCTAAGACATGATTCTTGACACCATGTGTCCATAAGGAGGTTCCAGGCAGTGTGCCTCAAAATACACTGGGGATATGGTTTGATGGAGATTCTAGAGTAGGTTTCAGTAGATCTTAAGCGGGTTCCAGGATTTCACCTGAGAATTATTAACAAAAAAAATTTTTAATAATATTTTATTGTGTTTTCAGTGAAGGTTTACACAGCAGTTTTTGTTCCCATTCAACAATTTCTACACTAGTTGTTCAGTGATATTGGTTACATTCTTCACAATGCATGAACATTCTCATTATTTCTGTTCTGGTTGTTCTGTTTCCATTAATCTAGTTTCCCTGCCTCCTTACATTCTCTTCTTTATTTTAAAGTAATCAGTAATCATTTGGTCCCATTTTTTAAAGAAGTACAGTACTTACGGGTGATAATTCGTTATTTTTTGAGCCAACTTGTTATTTAGCTACAACGTTACCTCAGGGGTTAGTTTCCATTCAAGATGTGAAGGGCGTCTTGGAGCAGTAGTCTCCGGGAGTCCTTCAGCCTCAACCGGCCCTGTAGGCTGGGTTTTTCTTTTTTCTTTTTTTTAGGAATTTGAGGCTCTGTTTCACATTTTTCTTCCATTCTATCAGAGTCCATCCTATTGTGTCTCTGATTAGAATGGTCAGTAGTGGTAGCTGGGCACCATCTACTTCTTTTGGTCTCAGGGTAGATGAGGCCATGGTTCGTGTAGATTATTTGTTCTGTAGACTACCTTACTCTTTGAGTCTCTGGTTTCCTTCTTTCTTTTTTGCTCTGGACAAGTAGAGACCAATATTTATATGTTAGATGGCCACTTGAAAGCTTTTAAGATCCCAGACACCACTCACCAAACTTGGATGTAGAACATAACTTTATGAACTACGTCATGCATTGCTTAACATGCACGATACATTCTATGAAATGGAATGTTATGTGATTTGGAAGTTGTGCAAACACCCTATTACAGGCTAGAAGTGTTTTGTTATGCCTAGGAATTATTCTTAACTGTACCCCCTATGTATTTTATTATATATATGAATATATGTGCATACAGTAACATAGATGCACATACATAGGCATGGATGTATATGAAGGGATCAGGGATATCATTGCTGATATCAGATGGATCATGGCTGAAAGCAGAGAATATCAGAAAGATGTTTACCTGTGTTTTATTGACTATGCAAAGGCATTTGACTGTGTGGATCATAACAAGTTATGTATAACATTGTAAAGAATGGAAATTCCAGAACACTTAATTGTGCTCGTGAGGAACCTGTACATAGATCAAGTGGCAGTTGTTCAAACAGAACAAGGGGATACTGCTTGGTTGAAATTCAGAAAAGGTATGCATCAGGGTTGTGTCTTTTCACCATACTTACTCAACCTGTATGCTAAGCAAATAATCCGAGAAGCTGGACTATATGAAGAAGAGCATGGCATACGGATTGGTGGGAGACTAATTAACATGTGCAGATGACACAACTTTGCCTGCTGAAAGTGAAGAGGGCTTGAAGCATTTACTGGTGAAGATCAAAGGCGACAGCCTTCAGAATGGATTACACCTCAACATAAAGAAAACAAAAATCCTCACAACCAGACCAATAAGCAACATCATGATAAACAGAGAAAAGATAAAAGTTGTAAAGGATTTCATTTTATTTGTCTCCACAATCAACGCTCGTGGAAGCAGCAGTCAGAAATCAAGACTCATTGCATCGGACAGATCTCCGTCAAAAGACCTCTTGAAAGTGTTCAAAAACAAAGATATCACCTTGAAGACTAAGGTGTGCCTGACTGAAGTCATGGTATTTTCAATTGCCTTATATCCATGGGGAAGATGGATAATGAATAAGGAAGACCAAAGAAGAATTGATGCCTTTGAACTGTGGTGTTGACGAAGAATACTGAATATACTGTGGACTGCCAGAAGAATGAACAAATCTGTCTTGGAAGAAGTAAAACCAGAATGCTCCTTACAAGCAAGGATGGTGAGGCTCCTTTGGACATGTTATCAGGAGGGATCAGTCCCTGGAGAAGGACGTCAGGCTTGGTAAATCAGAGGATCAGCAAAAAAGAGGAAAACCCTCAATGAGATGCACTGACACAGTGACTCAGTAATGGGCTCAAGCATAGCAACAATTGTGAGGATGGTGAAGGAGTGGGCAGTGTTTCATTCTGTTGTACACTGAGTGGGTCGCTATGAGTCACAACCAACTTGATGGCACCTAACAACACAACAACACCTATATATATGTATATACACACATATATACACACCTCTACCAAAAAAAAAAAATTTTTTTTTTTTTCTACACATGTATGTCTACATACATACATATATACCCACACATATATTTTTTGGCTGTTTTTGCTGTTCTTTCAAAATTATATATGCCACAGCAATTACCAACAGGTTTTTTTTTCCTGTGTATTTTTTAGTGACATCTTTAAGCTGGTACACTTCACCCTCATTCAGTGTAGCAAATTGTTTTTAACCAAAAGATGATTTTGTTGGGTTATCAAGTTTTGGGGGTCATTGTTCTCATTGATTGGTTATACCATGGTAGCAATATTATTTAAAACAATTTGGGGAAAGTAAGCTGTAGAAGTGGGATATTGCTGAGTAGATGTAAGGCAGGAGAGTGCAGTGGTAAAAGTTAGATTTTGGAATTCGACTGTTTGGCTTTCTCCTTTTCCTCTTACTAACTGTGTGACATTCAGACAGCTGCTCAAGAGCTATCCCATCAGCATTATCTTCTTTAAAATAAAAATAAGAAGTCCTTATCTGTAGGCTGTTTTACTGAGTAAATATTTCATGCAAAGCACTCATAGGGGTACCTGATAAGTTTAGTGCTTTGTGTCGCTGTTAGCTGCCTTTGAGCTCTCCCCCAATCTCCCCCAACTCCTAGCGACCCCATGGACAAAGGAAGGAAATACTGCCCAGTCCTGTACCATCCCCATGATTGGTTGTGGATTGGAGCTTTGGGATTCACAGGGTTTTCATTGGCTGATTTTTGGAAGTAGATGACCAGGCCTTTCTTCCTAGTCCCTCTTAGCCTGGAAGCTCTAGTGCATCCTGTTCAGCACAATAGCGATATCAGGCCTCCACTAACAGCTGAGTGGTGGCTATGGGCGAGGTGCATTGGCTAGGAATCAAAGCCAAGTCTCCAGAATGGAAGGTGAGAATTCTACCACTGAACCACTAATGTATGTGGTTATTAAATCAATGTTGCAATTATCTTTGGTGAAAATCAAAAGAAAATCCAGATCCATGCCCTTCATTACAAAATTGGTCCTCTCTGTCAGCAGCTCTGAAGTGATAGATCTCTCTCTTTCTCTATCATAGACACACACACACGCACAAACACACATGCACATTTTTACATGTACAGTGTCCGTATGACCAGTAACTCTTCTCAAATGTAATTGCACTTTAGCCCTAGTCTAATTTTCTATCTTAAGGCAAACGGTAAAAAGTCAAGTCTCATTCTCATGTGGGTGCCTAGGTTATTTTTCCTTCAGGCAAATGTTGGCATCATTAGTTTCGAGTTCCTCCGGGTGAGGGCACAGGCCCTCTTGTGTACGGACTCTATTCATAAATATATTCTGTGTTAGCATGGAAGGGCTGATAAGGCTATAAAATCTGTGGTGGAACTCCCAACTTTTCTCTCAAGGGAGATAGAAAAATGCTGGGGCATTTTCTGAAAAATCAATGAACATCACGTAGAAACTGCAGGAGAAAAATCCCTTAAGGCTTTTATGATATGTGGCTTGCTGCCTAACAGTTTGAGCCAGAACCGGTTAAGACAAGACATGCCCTCTAGGGGAGAAAAGGAATGTAAGTTCCAAGACAAGATGCAGAACAGACTAGCTGCCGATTAGGCTGGAAAGCAGAGTTCACCAGGCTGAGGTTACTTACTCGTTAACATTTTCCAGGATGTTTTATAGACCCAGCAAGTGAAACAGGCTGTATTCCAGATGTCATGGCTGAGGTTACCAGCCTCTGGAGTGATTCTCCATATAATCCCTCTTAATTCTACTTTCTTCAAAAGGCAGAAGAAAGAGGGAAAGAGATAGAGAAAGCAACGAGGGAGGAGGAAGGGGAAAGCCACGCATTTAACAGTAAAAGGAATGCACCTATTATTTATCAACATATTTTGAAAACTGGCTTCCAAGATGTTGATTAAAGGTGTACAACTGCTATTTACTGGTGTTCCTGTCCTTTACCATGCCACTGAGACATAATAATATTTGTATTTTTTTTAAATTCTAAGATATCGTTCCTCAGAATATTCAATACTTCATTCGTTCATTCATTCTATCTGACATTCCTTGACTCATTTTCTTGAAGCCAAACAATGGCAGCATTAAGGTTTATACATGCCCGTTACAGTTTACAGTCTAATCAGGAGATGGATACATGGCCAAATAATTATCCTATGATGAAGAAAGTATGAGTATGAGAGTGAAGGTGTGTGCCTGGTCTTTGGGAGGATGGAGAGGCCAAAGACCCCTGCTGGAGGGTCTGGGAAGAATTCAGAGGTGGTACAATGTATGTCAAGAGGGCAGTGATGGCTCAGTGGTAGAATTCTCACTTTCTATGTGGAAGACCTGGCTCAATTGTCAGTCTATGCAACTTATGCCCAGCTGCCACCACCTGTCCGTCGGTAGAGGCTGGTCTGTTAATATGATGCTGAACAGGTTTCAGTGGACCTTCCAGACTAGGAAGAAAGATCTGGAGATATACTTCCAAAAACGAGCCAGAGAAAACCTATGGGTCATAACAGTCTGCAACCCATCATGGGGATAGTGCCTGACCAGGCAGTATTTCATTCCCATTGTGCATGGGGTGGTCATGTGTCGGGCGCCTACCTGAGGGCCGTTAACAACAACAACAAGAGTATGTGTTGCTGTGTCTTAAAGGAAGACTGTGAATTTATCAGCTGCACAAAAGGGAACAATCGATCAAGGCAGGGAGCATGCTGCCAGGTGTGGAGACTGAAATAGTCTGAAATTATTTGAGGAAGGTGACAATCATTTCCCTGTGGATGGTCCTTTGGGTATGTCAGATAGGTGAGGAGGGAGAAGGAGAATGGGAACATGATGGACAGACTGGACTTTATCTTATGAAGATACAACCAGATGCAATATTGTTAGGCAGGAAAACTGGTATGTTCGTTCAGTATTTTGTACATGTTTAACAGAATAGAGAAAGGAAAAGAGACAGTGGGGAATAAGGAGTTAAGTAAAAGGACATGAATATGAAAAACAAATGTGCCATCAGCCAGGCATAGTGCTGGGGCACTTCCGTAAAAATATTCTAGATGGAACCCACACACCCAAACACACAAAGGTCCATGTAGCAATAATCACTTCCATATTCCAGCAAAGGGAATTGAGGCTCATCAAGGTCATGTAACTTGCCCAAACCACCACGTTGATAAAGGGCTGATGCAGATCTCAAACCCAAGGTCTCTGAGGCGAAAGGCTATGCTGTCTTCTTTGTATACCAGGTTGCCCCAGGAGAGTGTTACTGTAGGTCAGGATTTCACAGGGTTTGATAGGCTGACGATGACAATCTGCCAGTAACATAAAAAGAAAGCTTGAAACAACAAAGTGAAATAAAGTCTAACTGCAACAACTGAGTAAGACCCCGAATCTTAATCTTCCTGTCACCAAAGACAAAGAAGAATGGTCAGGATTAGCACAGTTGGTAATCTCAGTAGCTTGCCATCAGCAGTACACGCCGGGTATACACTGAACAGCACAGTCCTACCCAAGCCATTGTGACTGACAGGAAAGGCACTCTGTCTTCTGAACATGCACAACATGGAAGATTTTTCCAAATGAATTATTCATTCAAAGCTTCCAGCAAAAAACATGGTGCTTTTCACTCAGTGAGGGGGCTGTGAGGAGGGGGATTGGGAGGGCTGGGGTGATGGGAATGATGTTGACGTTACTGCAAAGACAGAAATGCTCTAATAATAAGCTTTAAGGTAACAGTTGCTAAATAAAGGCAAGCCTAGTGAAATATGCAATTAAAAAAGAATAGAAATTGATTGGTGAAAACAAGTCGGGGATCACAAATGCAAGTTGGCATGGTACCTAGAGTGTGAGGAGAAGGTAAAGAAGAAACAATTTTTTTCTGGAAAATAGTTGCAGTTTTATAAAAAGTCAAAGAATTATTAGATCCTAATAATATATTTTTTTAATAATATTACTCTCTGTGATAATGTATTAGGAAATTGACTAGCCGCAGGAAATCTTAGGCAGATGGTGTTTTAAAATTTATTTTTCCTCCCAGGGGCCCGAGGAAATTGTCTCTCAAGGGTATCATTGAGGCAGATAAATGAAATAGAAAGAAAAACATGAATCAGAAAAAATTAAGGGCATATAAAACAAAAGTCTTAATACTTGGAATTATTACAGATCAATGAAAAAACTACGAACCTGTCAATTAAAACGAGGTAAGGATATGAAGAGGCAATTCACAAATAGAAATTCAAATGAAAAGAACAATTTTAGATACCATTTATTTATTTATGAAATGCAATTGATAATTTTTAAATATGAGTCTTGTCAAGTTTAAGGAAATGGGCATTGCCATTCACCATTCATTGTAGTTGACAGGATGTATTTCTGGAGGGCATTTTAGTAACAGTTACAGATCAAGGTGTGAAATTTGCAAACACTTGCATTCAGCCATTTACGTCTAAGAATTTGTTCAAAAAAAACTAATGGAAACTGTATGAAAAAGTGTGTGATTAACAGAATCGTTATCCAGTGAAAACCCTCACCCAAAGACCTATCTTAGCGCTTGCTACTGTGCTTTGCGGTAAATAGTATTTTACTTTGACAGTACAGGGAATAAAACTTGTTAGGCATTCATTAATTTGCTCAAAGCCACCCACCTTGTAAGGCATGAAGGAGAAAGGATTCAAATACAAGTGTGCCCGCAGAGCCTGTGTTCTGTCATTTCCAGGAGAATAGAAGCTTTCTTTAAAGACTTCCGCTCCACTAGTTTACCAGATTCGTGAACATTCTCCATTCCCTCTACAAAATGCACCAATGGGTGTTCCCAGCATGCTGTGTCCCTGGACTTTTATACCAAGTGTAATTACCACTCTAATTATGAATTTAATGAAATATTATGCAAATTCCAGGCCCCATATGAGTGTGAAAAAGACGGAAGCTTTTGTTTCTGTGAAAGCTAGTCAAATACTTTAGACAGACTTTATAAAGTTGAACTGGTAAAAAAAAAAAAAAAAAACTTGCTGTTGAATTAACTGGAGTCAAAGAGCCATAAAATATTACGAAAATTTTATTAACTCAGTATTAATTATTTAATATTCAATTGCTTCTTGCTGTCTTTAAGTTCTTACTCCATTTAAAACACAAATAAAGAGCTAATATTTATAGAACCCACCACCTACCTGTGTGTCAGTTTGTCATACTCTGATGGCTCCCTTGTTGCTATGATGCTGAAGCTATGCCACTGGTATTTCAAATACCAGCAGGATCGCCCATGGTGGACAGGGTCCAGTGGAGCTTCCAGACTAGGATAGACTAGGAAGAAAGGCCTGGCTATCTACTTCTGAAAAACTAGCCATTGAAAACTCTGTGGAGCACAGTTCTTCTCTGATACACATAGATTTTCCTGAGTCAGAACTGTCTATATGGCAACTGGTTAAGATGTCCAGATCCTAATTCCCAGAATCCGTGAACACGCTAGGCTAAATGACAAAGAGGACTTAAGGTTGCTAAGCAGCTGCCTTAAAGATAGGGAGAATATCTTGCATTATCTGAGAGAGCCCAATGTTGTCTGAAGGATCCCTAAAAGTGGAAGAGGGAGACAGAAGAGAAGAAAGTCAAAGAAAGATATGTAATAACGGAAGCAAGTTCGGAATGATGGAATGTTAGAAGGGCTCCCCCGTCATTGCCGGCTTGGAATATGGAGGAATGGAGCCATACACCAAGGAATGGAGACAACCCCCAGTAGTTGAAAAGGCAAGGAAATGAATTCTCCCGTATATGCTCTAGAAAGTAACACAGCCTTGCTGCTGCCTTGACTTAGACCAATGAGATCTGTGTCAGGCTGCTGACCTATAGAACTGTAAAATAATAATTTGTTTTGTCTTAATCCACTAAATTTATGGTAATTTGCTACAGTGACAATAATAGTTCTGTTAATGTAGTTTTTAGTTGTACGGCTATTTCAGATTTGCCTCTTTCAATACTGACGATACCATTCTCAAGAGAAAAAAAAAAAAAAGGAATGGAGTTCAACATAGCCGTAATAGTTTCTGTTGTTGAAAAATGAGAATGGGTGGTTGTAAGTCCAGTTGACAGAACTGATGCAGAATGCAATGGTTACAAGTTAGAAATCTAGGATCAGGCTCTTTATCAAAGACCAGGCTTTGCAACTCCACCCGTTAAACCACTTGAAAATTGCCCAGCACATAGTAAGCACTCAATAGGTGTTAACTATTTATTATGATTTGAAAGGGTATGAAAAGTACAAGGTATTGCAGGATATCTACAAAACAAAAAAACCCATTGCGGGTCGAGTTGATTCCAACTCCCAGCGACCCTAAAGGGCAGAGTAGAACTGCCCCATAGGGTTTCCAAGGAGTGCCTGGTGGATTTGAACTGCCAACCTTTTGGTTAGCAGACATAGCTTTTAACCACTATGCCACCAAGGTTTCCAGGGTATCTACAGGAAAAGAGTTATTGTATATCTAGGCTATCTTTCCAGACTTGTATGCACCATTCCCCTCTTTACATCTCTTACTCGGTCCACGTTGGTGGATTTGCTACAGTCTCGGAGCCTTTTTCGTCTTCCTAGTAAATTTTCATTTTTTCTCTTCTGGCCAAATCTTACCCATCCATTAAGTTCAGCTCAACTTTATTTACTGTGAAATCTTCCCAGATAACCGCAGTGCATAGTAATCTCTCCTTCAACCACTCTGAGCCGCATGAGTAAAGGACTGGAGTCCATGCTTCCAAGGCCTGGTGTTGGAAGCTCTCTCTGGGACAAATAAATGGGTGAACTCAGGGGAGGAGGGATGAAAGCCTTAAAAAAGTAGGAGACAGCTAAAAATTCCACAGGAACGTTGAGGTTCCTGAAGGCAGGAAGGGCACCCTGGGCTCCAAAACCTAAAACCAAACCCTTTGCTGTGGAGTCGATTCTGGTTCATAGTGACCCTATAGGACAGAGTAGAACTGCCATATAGTGTTTCCAAGGAGCAGATGGTGGATTTGAACTGCTGACATTTTGGTTGGCAGCTGAGCTCTTAGCCACTTCACCACTAGGGCTTGCATTGGGGCCAGAGAGACTGAAAGAAGGACAATGGGAGAGCTTCTCTCTCTCTCTCTCTTTTTTTTTTTTAATTGCTGTTCTTCTCTGTTAATGCAAAAACTAGAAAGGGGTTTGTGGGCCTGTCTCCCCCACCATCATTATGAATATAAATTTCTTGAGGACAGAAACGATATATTGCTTACACATCTCTACAGCACCAACCACAATACAGAGCCTCACACACAGTCAATGAAAATTGTTTTGTTTTTGATTCATTGGAAATCTCAGTGCCCTACAACATCCAAACGCTCCAGGTGGGTGAAGTACATGGTGGAAATCAGGAACTTATTTTAATAGCCATAAAAAATATAACAAACAAGTTCTATTCTTTAAATGTCTTACCCTGGAGTATTAGGCCTTCTTTACTCTACAAGTAAGAGTATCCTAACTTGTGATTTTTCCCTCTGCCCTTCCTTATTGGTATCCCCCATGGATTGGACAAAAGTTTGAACATTCAGTCTCTGAGGCTGGCTTTGACCATTAGTAACTGGGAATTAGTAAGTAATTGAGATTTGTGTTTTCATATCCCCTTCCTTAAAATTTTATTGTTTTGTCCTTAGAATACACTTCAAAAATGTGAAACAAAATTCTAACTCACACACACACACAAAACAAAAATAGGCTTACTCGTCTGACAGAGATTGGAGAAATCCCGAGAGTATGGGCCCTGGACATCCTTTTAGCTCAGTAATGAAGTCACTCCTGAAATTCGCCCTTCAGCCAAAGATCAGACAGGCTCATAAAACAAAACGAGCCTAAATAGGCACAGCAGTCCAGGCGGAAGGACGGGAAGGCAGGAGGGGACAAGAAAGCTGGTAAAGGGGAACCCAAGGTCGAGAAGGGGAAAGTGTTGACATGTGGGGTTGGCAACCAATGTCACAAAACAATATGAGTATTAATTTTTTAAGGAGAAACTAGTCTGCACTGTAAACCGTCATCTAAAACACTATAAAAAAAAAACAAATGAATAATTTCAAACTCTTTAACATGACCTATAAAACTCTCTGTAGTCTGGCTCCTGTACACCTTCTCAGTCCTGCCTCTTGCCCTCCTCACTGACAGTTAGTGTTCTAACTTTAAAGAAAATCACTCAGCTATGCAAGACTGTCACATTTATTTTAGTTTCTTCCCCCACCAGGGCCTTCACCTTTGCTGTTACCTCTTTCTAGACTATTCTCCTTCTTATCCACTTACCCCCTTTTGTTTTCCCAACTTTAAAATGGTAACTGCGCTACGCATTTCTGAGACTATTGAGAGATTAAAAATCAAATAAAATGATTTCAGGTTCCCTAAGAAAAAAGAAGAAGAAGAAGGTATTATATAATTTCAGAACTCTGGTCCTGGAGACCCAAGCTACTGTAGGGTCAGAAAGGCATCCCTGAAGAAGTAACTGTATAGCTGAAACAGAAAAGGGCCATTAGGATGAATTAAGTGGGTGAGAGAGGAAATCAAGGCTGGGCAGAACTGGGGTAGTAATTTAGAACGTAGACTTAGTCAGATGCTTAGTTGTTCCAAAGCATAGTTCTTTTTAGCCATTTTCTTGATCGATTAACCTCTTCAAAGCCTCAGTTTCCTCACCTGTAAAACTGGGAATATGATTGCCTCCTACTTAAGAGGTTTTTGTAAAGATTATAAATGTAAACATTAAATGCATATTAAATATCACATTATTGTTATAAATTCCATTTTGAATAGGCTGAATTTAAGTACCTGAATGGAATACCCAGCCTGCTATAAGGATGGTGGGTATGTGCTTCTAAATTTCAAGAACAAGATCTGGATGGGTGATTTTCATTTGAAGGTTGTCAACATATTTATAGACTTATAGTCTTGGGAATGAAGGAGGTGGCCTAGAGAGAGTGTAAAGAATGGGAAGAGAAGATGGACCTCAACATTTAGGGGATGGGGAGAAGAAGAGGACCAAAAAAAGAGACTAAGAAAGTGTGGCCCTCAGAAAAAATCAAGGAACTGAGATTCAAAGAAGTCTAGGCACTTTATAGTTGAAGAAGACAATGGTCAATTTGGTAGAATCAGTAACTTAGTGACTCACCTCTGCGTTCCAGAACGACCATGCATGTGATTAAAACTATGCCTTAGAAAAATTACAAATGGTTATATATCATAGACCTTCAAGGGTTTCCAACAAAGTCAAATTCCTGAATATTATTTCTTTAACACTCAAGAGTCTCATGAACTTTTGGGACCTTTGTTATGAATTGCGTGCCTCTTGAGACAGGAGAGTTAGTTGTGTCTGTAGACAACACTGTTCATAACATCATTGGTAGGAAAATTACCCAAGCTTAAAAATAAATTTAAAATGTAGAATCTCTCTTGACTGCTGGTTCCTGCAGCAGTAAAATACATACTTTAAGTTACAGGCAGTTGTGGATGGTTTAATTAAAAAGCTACTACTCCATGAACATTGTGGAGATAAGAGACCTGCAGCTCTAGGTGAGGTGGGTTATCTGAAAATGTGAAAATAACAAGTGGTAATGTTCTCTTCTGGATTGAGTTTTTAAATAGAATAGCTGTCCTGCCCCATGAAGCAACACTCTGATTTTGTAAATCGAAGGAGCACCCCTCCTCTGCATCCCTTTGCAGGGTTGGGTTGTGGCTGAGAAAAGAGGACCTGAAACTTGAAATAAGATCTTTGCATAACAAACGGGGACATGCAAAACATGGTGATCTGCTCACAAGCCTCCTTGAGCGTGAGCGACCTGGACAGTTGGTGACATCTCATGGATGGACCTGGATTTAATTATACACACGTAAAGTGTCGCTGTTCTCAAAGGGAACCACAGGTGTTCATGGGTTAATGCAGATGAAACTTGAAATAATGGAGTTATAGATAATCACCATTTTGCCGAGCTTTGGGGAATGGGGGGGGGGGCATTAAATGAGTAATACCATGCTGTCTCCATTTCACCTTGTGATCAAAAGGTGTTTTAACTTGAAGTAAAATGAGAACCAGAAAGCCAGCCTCTCACCCCTCCTGGGCCACTAACCCTACTTTCCTAAGCTGGCAGTGTTTTGAAAGCTGTTCTGCCTGGCCTTTGAAATTGCATTCAAATCCTCTCTGGAAGTCCTCAGATAGTAACCAATCTCGTATGGTGAGGGCAGCTTGAGACTGAAAAAGGAACATATAACTGTCACAGGTCTATTGAATATACTAGAAGGCATCTTAAAGTGGAATAATAAAATTGGTTTCAAAAGCTACACTTCCCCCCAAAAGTTACCAGCAAGGGGAAATTGGATGGGAATGCGTAAAAATTGAGTTCCTTGGGCTTTTTTCCATGACTTGGTACTAGTAAATTTTCCTCAATCTCCTTTTATTTCCTGCCTTGCTCTTCTCCCATTCATGGGCTACAGTAGAATATAAACAGCTGGTTCATTTGCAATCCATTAAGACATTTATAATACTGCCATCCTTGTAAAGACAAGGTTTATTGTTAGGGACAGGCTATTTCCAGAGTCTAACAACTTGTGATCTGACAGATTGTATAACCGGATTTTTAATTTATAATTCATCACAATTTGGTCCACTTGAAACTGACCCATAAATGCAAACATGGACATTTTTCTCCTTTGCTTTTCAGAAGAACAATTGTCATGTGACTCCTTAGTCCAAATAAACCGGCTCCCTTTGTCTCTTTTGGGTGAAAATATTATTTTTAGCCAGTTCCTAGCTTTCCATTTTGACTCTTGACACTTCCCTCCTGGTCTTTAGACTTTTATTCATAAAACTTGGAAACCGACAAGGTATTGTAAATAGTCTTTCTAGAATTCCTATTTTAGGACCTGTGCACATAAGAGGAAAAGCTCAGTCACCCCCACTGCTTTATTTTGTTTTATTTTTTGAACATTTTATTGTCCTTTAGGCACCTCCGTTGCTTTAGACCTTAATAGGTTTAAAACTCAGTCAGAAAAAAATAAAAAGGTCTGCCTTTGTAACAGATACAGTGTCATCTTCTTAATCATGCTGATTCTGAATAATTCAGCCTCCATGGACGTTGCCAAGCCTGAATCTATAGCTCTGTCTCTCAGGGAGGTGGTGGGGGGAGGAGTTATTGAGCCTGACAGGAGGGAGCTTTGGCAGGTTAATTGCTACAGCAAGACTGGCTGGGAGTTTGCTGGTGATGTATAGAGACTAAAGGGAGTGAAGGAGATTGACTATGCCTGGTACAGCACAAATATCTTCATGCCCCTCAGGTTTCTCAGAAAGATATGAGAAATAAATGCTTGCTGTTCATTTTCTGTCTGCACAATACAAATAGCCTCTGGCTGAACATGGTGACGGCAGCACAGGCACTTAAAAAAAAAAAAAAGTAGGAAATTTGCAAATTAACGTTATTACAAGCATTCCTGCCTGAAAGTGCTGAAAATCAATTTTAATATAGTTTGCATTTTAATGAACCGCCAAAGAGATAAATCAGCTCTGTTTGAGGAATGCTTGCCTAGTGATGATGTTTTCTTATCGTATCTTGTCTTAACTGATAGCATTTAAAATGAAACCAGTGGTAATTGAAGGCGTGGGAAATGTAACTGCTAATTAATGAAGTAAATGCACGCTAGTTATGCAGATAGAGGAATTTGCTTTAATGTACTAACAATGTCTCCCTGCTCTATAGCCCCCTAGTTCTAAAGTAGTAATACTCAATATTATAAATGGATGAAAGGCGAAGTAACACTGTTGCCTGAGGTATAGCTAAAGGCCACTATATTTTAATCCCCCAGTGGAAACAGGATGCAAATCATGTTTTTATTTCACACAGTAAACAACAAATCCCTACTTCTGAGCCTTTGAGGAAAGACAGAGTCTCACACTTTTTTTTCTATTAAGAAAATAAACAACATAACTTCTTGCATCTATCAGCTCTTCACGCTGCTTAAAATTACCTAACAGAAAGAGGAAGTCAGTTTGCTAACGCTATTGAGGTTGCAGCTTCTCCATGTCGTATCTGTGAGTCCACAACACATGGTATGCACTCATTCAATATTACTGAATAAATGAAGGAATAGATGATTGTCCTTTGATCTCTGTCTCTCTGAACAACAAAGAGATCACATTTCCCTTTCTGCAGATATGCTTACTTAACAAATAGAAACCAAATCCATTGCTTCTGAGTTGAATCCAACTTACGGTGACCCCATGTGTTACAGAGTAGAACTGCTCCATGGGGTTTTCTTGGCTATAATCTTTAGAAAAGCCAATCACCAGAGCTTTCTTTCTTGGTGCCACTAGGGTGGGTTTGAACGGCCAATCTTTCAGTTAGTAGTGAGTGCATAACCATTTGCACCACCCAGGGTACTTTAACAAAAACAACAACCAAAAGAGCTTGCCGATGAGTCGATTCCAACTCATAGAGACCCTATAGGACAGAGCAGAACTGCCCCATAGGTTTTCCAAGGAGCAGCTGGTGGATTTGAACTGCTGATGTTTTGGTTAGCAGCCATAGCTCTTAACCACTGCGGCTATGTAACATGCATTATATACCCACACTGTGTATATATAGAGGTACATGCGATTTTTTTTCCTATGTCTTCTGCAAGGTTATAATTCATTTCCAACATTATATTGTTCTTATTAATTGCATTTCACTATCCTGTGGGTTACAAGTTTTCCTTCTTTCTTTTTAACTGTATAAAACAAAACAAACAAGGTGATCTCTTTCTTGGGAAATAATTTCTTGAATAGTGACAAATGACACATCATTTGGCAAACTAGAATTAGGTAGCAATTCATACCAGTTTCAATATTAGAAAATAAATCAGTGCCATCCACTACACAAATAGAAAAAAGAAAAGAATCACGTGATCATCTCAATCAATGCAGAAAAGTCATTTAATAAAGTCCAGTACACATTCCTAATAGAAACTCTCGATAAAATAGGAATAGAAGGAAAATCCCTCAACACAATAAAAGGCTTCTATACAAAACCAACAGCCAACATCTCAATGGAGAGAGACTGAAAGCATTCTGTCTGAGAATGGGAATAAGACAAGGATGTCCTGTATCACCATTCCTATTTAACATTGTGCTGGAAGTCCTAGTTAGACCAATAAGGCAAGAGAAAGAAATAAAGGGTATCCAAATTGATAATGAAGAAGTAAAACTACCCCTATTTGCAGATGATATGATACTCTACATAGAGAATCCTGAAGATTCCACAAGAAAACTACCAGAACTAATAGAAAGGCTCAGCAGAGTAGCAGGATACAAGATCAGCATACAAAAATCGGATGATTCCGATACACCAACAAAGAAAACTACAAAAAGGAAATCAGGAAAACAATACCATTTGTAATAGCACCTAATAAAATAAAATACTTAGGAATAAATCTAACCAGGGACATAATAGACCTGTACAAAGAACACTACAAGACACTACTGCAAGAAACCAAACGAGATCTATGCAAATGGAAAAACATACCATGCTTATTGGATAGGAAGACCCCACCTTGTAAAAATGTTAATATTACCCAAAGCAATCTATGGATATAATGCAATCCTGACCTAAATACCAACAGCATTCTTTAGCAAGATGGAAAAACTAAGCATTAACTTTATATGGAAATGAAAGAAGCCCAAGATAAGTAAAGCATTACTGAAGAAGAACAAAGTAGGAGGACTCACACTACTTGATCTCAGAACCTACTATACTATACAGCCACGGTAGTTAAAACAGCCTGGTACTGGTACAACACCAGACACATAGATCAATGGAATAGAATTGAGAGCCTGATGTAAATCTATCCACTTACCTTTTTTTTTTAAATAAATCTACAATGTTTGTATTTTCAAATTTCTTATAGTGTTGTCCTAACATCACTTCTAATTCAAGTAGAGATTGATATTTATGTTGGATTTTACAAAAAATAATTTAAGAGTCTTAAAAATGCGTAGAGGAGGTGGGGCCAAGATGGCAGAGTAGTCAGGCGCTTCCGGTGATCCCTCTTACAACAAAGACCCAAAACAAAAAAACAACTGAAATGATTATATATATGACAAGCTAGGAGCCCTGAACATCAAAGGCAAAGTTAGAAAATGGACTGAGCACCAGGGGGAGGGAGAGATGGTTCAGAAGCAGCAAGGAGTTGCCAGACCTACCTTGGCAGGAACCCTCAGGGACAATTCCTCAGACAACCTTGGAGAGGCTGGTGGTAGCATTCCAGACGTGGTTTCCCTAGGGAGATACAGTGAACTACACAGCCTACTCATGCCTCTGGAACCAGAGAAGAACGGAGCTCTTGGCAAAAGCTAAGTACTTGCATTTATTTTACTGTGCCCCCAGCTCCCAAGCTGTCTTCAGTGGCTGTCAAGTTCCCTGGGCCTGAGACAGGTCCTGCTGCACTGACTGACCCACTTTCCTGGACTCGGAGAAGCAATAAATTAACAAATGGGAGAAAAGATGATCTGCCAACTCCACTAAGCTGAGGAGCTAAGGACTAAAGTGGCTCTTGTCCAGGCACAAATGGTCTGCGGACTTTGAATACATTGTATTCCTGCCTGGGACTCTGTGGGCCCATTTCAGGAGAATGGGCCCTTGTTGGCAGACTGCAACTTTTTCAGCTGCGCAGTGGAGAGGTGTGTGTTTGATGTTTGACACTGCTTTGCCTATTAAACAAGGTCCTCACCTACCCACATCAGGGGCCTAAGGACTGGTGGCTCCACCCAAATCACTTAGACACCTGCGACAGGGGTCCAAGAATAAGTGGTACCTCCCAGTCCTTACGACCAAAAGGAGTGGATGCCCATGGTCCAGCTGCAGAGCCCACCCACCTGTGCACTGTAGGGAGCACTCACAGATACTGAGGGACGGTTGTCAGCCCCCTGACTTGTTCAGAGTGTGACGCCGACTGAAACCAGATACCTGTGCCTACACTAATCACCCCTGCCCCTCTCAGACTGTAGGACAGAGCCTGCACCACACACTTGATAATCAGCTACCTGGACACCTGAGCTGCATCCATACAAGATAAGTGAATCGACTCCTAAGCTCATATACCTGGTAACAGATCTAACCATCAGGTGACAGAATGTTACAGCTTTCAAAGTGAAAATAATCAAGCTAGCTCAATCGAGCAGACTATTCGGGCATATAAAAACAAAACAAAGCAAGAAGCTAGGATACAGTAAGCAAACTTATAATAAATTAATTCAATAACTTACAGATGGCTTGGAGACAGCAGTCAATATCAAATCACATAAAGAAGCAGACCATGATAGCTTCAACAAGCTCTCAAAACAAAGAATCAAGGAATATTATGGATTAAGGTGTATTCCTGGAACTACCAGATGTAGAATACAGAAGATTAATATACAGAACTCATCAAGACGTCAGGAACGAGATCAGGCAAAACACAGAACAAGCCAAGGAACATACAGATAAATAAGTTGAAGGAATTCAAAAGGTTATTCAAGAACATAGTGAAAAATTTATAGGCTGCAAGAAACCATAGAGAGACAGTAATCAGAAATTCAGAAGATTAACAATGAAATTACAGAATTGGACAACTCAATAGAAAGTAGAGGAGCAGAATTGAGGAAGTGAAAGGCAAAATTGGTGAGACTGAAGATAAAACACTTGGCACCAATATATTCAAAGAAAAATCAGATAAAAGAACTTAAAAAAATGAAGAAATCATAAGAATCATGTGGAACTCTATCAAGAGAAATAACCTACTAGTGACTGGAGTACCAGAACAGAGAGGGATAACAGAAAATGCAGAAAGAATTGTTGAAGATATGTTGGCAGAAAACTTCCCTGATATTGTGAAAGATGAGACAATGTCTACCCAAGATGCTCATCGAACTCCACAAAAGATAGATCTCAAAAGAATGTCACCAAGACGTATTATATCAAACTTGCCAAAACCAAAGTTAAAGAGAGAATTTTAAGAGCAGTCTGGGGTAAACGAAAAGTCACCTACAAAGAAGAATCAATAAGAATAAGTTCAGACTACTTGGCAGAAACTATGCAGGCAAGAAGGCAATGGGATGACTTATATAAAACATTGAAGGAAAAAAAATTGCCAGACAAGAATCACATATCCAGCCAAACTCTCAAATATGAAGGAGAAATGAGGACATTTCCAGATAAACAGAAGTTTAGGGAATTTGTAAAAACCAAACCAAAACTACAAGAAATACTAAAGGGAGTTCTGTGGTTAGAAAATCAATAACATCAGATGAATCCAAGACTAGAACACAGGACAGAGCAAAGAGATGTTAACCCAGCCAGGGAAATCGACAAAATAAATCAAGAAAAAAAACATTCAAAAAAGGGAAACAGAGATGTTATTATGTAAATGAAGAGAATATTAAAACAATAAAGAGGGACTAAAAAGTGTAGTCCTAGATCTTTCATATGGAGAGGAAGTCAAGGAGATATAAAGAAATAAAAGTTAGGCTTACACTTGGGAAAATAAGGGTAAATATTAAGGTAACCACAAATGAGACTAAGAATCCTACTCATCAAAATAAAATACAAGAAAAAAGTAAAGACTCAGTAGAAACAAAATCAACAGCAATGAATAAGAGGAAAAGACAATATATAAACTACTGAGCACAAAAAATAAAGTGGGAAAAGAAACTGTCAACAACACACAAAAAAAGACATCAAAATGACAGCACTAAACTCATACCTATCTGTAATTACGCTGAATGTAACTGGACTAAATCCACTAATAAAAAGACAGAGAGTGGCAGAATGGATAAAAAAGCACGATCCATTTGTATGCCACCAACAAGAGACACACCTAAGACTTAAAGATACAAACAAACTGAAAACTCAAAGGATGAAAAAAATATATCAAGCAATCATCAATGAAAAAAGAGCAGGAGTGGCAATATTAATTTCTGACAAAAGAGGCTTTAAAGTTAAATCTACCAAAAAGGATAAGGAAGGACAATGTATAATAATTAAAGGGGCAATATACCAGGAGGATATAACCATATCAAATGCTTATACACCCAATGAGAGGGCTTCAAGATACATAAAACAAACTCTAACAGCATTGAAAAGTGAGACAGACAACTCCACAATAATAGTAGACTTCAACACACCACTTTTAGTGAAGGACAGAACACCCAGAAAAAAGCTCAATAAAGACACAGAAGATCTAAATGCCACAATCAACCAACGTGACCTAGTAGACATAGACAGAACACTCCACCCAACAGTAACCAAGTATACTTTCTTTTCTAGTGCACATGGAACAGTCTCTAGAATAGACCACATATTAGGTCATAAAGCAAGCCTTAACAGAATCCAAACCTCAAAATATTACAAAGCACTTTCTCTGACCACAAGGCCATAAATGCAGAAATCAATAATAGAAACAGCAGGGGAAAGAAATCAAACACATGGAAACTGAACAATACCTTGCTCAAAAATGACTGGGTTATAGAAGACACTAAGGAAGGAATAAAGAAATTCATAGAATCCAATGAGAATGAAAACAATTCCTATCAGAACCTTTGGGACACAGCTAAAGCAGTGCTCAGAGGTCAGTTACATCAATAAACACACAAGTACAAAAAGAAGAAAGGGCCAGAATCAAAGAATTATCTCTACAACTTGAGCAAATAGAAAGAGAACAACAAAAGAAACCCTCAGGTATCAGAAGTGAAAAAAATTAGAGTAGAATTAAATGAAATAGAGAACAGAAAAACAAATGAAAGAGTTAACAAGACCAAAAGCTGGTTCTTCAAAAAATTAAAACATTGATAAACCATTGGCCAAACTGACAAAAGGAAAACAGGAGATGAAGCAAATAACCCAAATAAGAAATGAGGTGAGTGATATTACAACAGACCCAACTGAAATTAAAAGGATCATGTCAGATTACTATGAAAAAATTATACTCTAACAAATTTGAAAACCTAGAAGAAATGGATGAATTTCTAGAAACACACTACCTACCTAAACTAACACAAACAGGGGTAAAACAACTAAATAAACCCATAATAAAAGAAGAGATTGAAAAGATAATTAAAAAACTCCCAACAACTACAAAAAAAAAAAAAAAAAAAAAAACCCTGGCCCAGATGGCTTCACTTCAGAGTTCTACCAAACTTTCAGAGAAGAATTAACACCACTACTACTAAAGGTATTTCAGGGCATAGAAAAGAATGGAATACTGCCAAACTCATTCTATGAAGTCAGCATATCCCTGATACCAAAACCAGGTAAAGATGCCACAAAAAAAGAAAATTACAGACCTATATCCCTCATGAACTTAGATGCAAAAATCCTCAACAAAATTCCAGCCAATAGAATTCAACAATATGTCAAAAAAAATAATTCACCATGACTAAGTAGGATTCATACCAGGTATGCAGGAATGGTTCAAAATTAGAAAAACAATCAATGTAACCCATCATATAAATAAAACAGAAGACAAGAACCACATGATCTTATCAATTGATGCAGAAAAGGCATTTGACAAAGTCCAACACCCATTCATGATAAAAACTCTCAGCAAAATAGGAATAGAAGAAAAACTTCTCAACATAATAAAGGGCATTTATACAAGCCAACAAACAACATCATCCTAAAAGGAGAGAGTCTGAAAGCATTCCCCTTAAGAAAAAAACCAGACAGGAACATCCTTTATCACCACTTTTACTCAACATTGTGCTGGAGGTCCTAGCCAGAGCTATTAGGCTAGATAAAGAAATAATGGGCATGCAGATTGGTAAGGAAGAAGTAAAAGTATCTCTATTTGCAGATGACATGATCTTATACACAGAAAACCCTAAGGAATCCTCAAGGAAACTACTGAAACTAATAGAAGAGTTCACCAGATACAAGATAAACATACAAAAATCAGTTGGATTCATCTACACCAACAAAAAGAACATTGAAGAGGAAATCACCAAATCAATACCATTTACAAATTTACCAGCCCCCAAGAAGATAAAATACTTAGGAATAAATCTAACCAGAGACATAAAAGACCTATACAAAGAAAACTACAAGACACTATTATAAGAAACCAAAAGAGAACTGGGTAAGTGGAAAAATGTACCTTGCTCATGGATAGGAAGACTTAACATTGTAAAAATATCTATTCTACCCAAAGTGATCTATAGATATAACGAAATTCCAATCCAAATTCCAGCAACATTTTTTAATGAGGTGGAGAAACAAATCACCAACTTCATATGAAAGGAAAAGAGGTCCTGAATAAGTAAAGCATTAATGAAAAAGAAGAATAAAGTGGGAGGTGTCACACTACTTGATTTTAGAACCTATTATACCCGCCACAGTAGTCAAAACAGCCTGGTACTGGTACAACAACAGATACATAGACCCAATGGAACAGAATTGAGAATCCAGACATAACTCCATCCATATATGAGTAGCTGATGTTTCCAATACCCAAAGTCAGTTAAATGGGGGAAAAGATAGTCTCTTCAACAAATGGTACTGGCATAACTGGATATCCATCTGCAAAAAAATGAAACAAGACCCATTCATCACACCATGCACAAAAACTAACTCAAAATGGATTCCTAAATATAAAATTTAAAACTATAAAGATCATGGAAGAAGAAATAGGGACAACACTAGGAGCTCTAATACATGGCGTAAACAGTATACAAAACATCACTAACAATGCACAAACACCAGAAGAGAAACTAGATTACTGGGAGCTCCTAAAAATAAAACACCTATTCTCATCTAAAGGCTTCTCCAATAGAGTAAAAAGATTACCTACAAACTGGAAAAAAGTTTTTAGCTATGGCATATCCAGCCAGCATCTGATCTGTAAAATCTACATGATACTGCAAAAAGTCAACAACAGAAAGACAAATAACCCAGTTAAAAAGTGGACAAAGGATATGAACAGCCACTTCACTAAAGAAGACATTCAGGTAGCTAACAGATTCTTGAGGAAATGCTCACAATCATTAGCCATTACAGAAATGCAAATCAAAACTACAATGAGATTCCATCTCACTCCAACAAGGCTGGCATTAATCCAAAAAACACAAAATTATAAATGTTGGAGAGGTTGTGGAGAAACTGGAACACTTATACACTGCTGGTGGGAATGTAAAATGGTACAACCACTTTGGAAAATTGATTTGGCACTTTCTTAAAAAGCTAGAAATAGGACTACCATATGAACCAGCAATCCCACTCTTTGGAATATATCCTAGAGAAATAAGAGCCTTTACATGAACAGATATATGCACACCCTTGTTGGTTGCAGCACCGTTTACAATAGCAAAAAGATGGAAGCAACCAAGGTGCCTATCAGTGGATGAATGGATAAATAAATTATGGTATATTCACACAATGGAATACAACACATCGATAAAGAACAATGATGAATCTATGAAACATTTCCTTACATGAGGGAATCTGGAAATCATTAGGCTGAGTGAAATTAGTCAGTTACAAAAGGACAAATATTGTATGAGACCACTAATATAAGAACACAAGAAATAGTTTAAACAGAGAAGAAAATATTCTTTGATGGTTATGAGGGTAGGGAATGAGGGAGGGAGAGGGGTATATCCACTAGACCGTAGACAAGAACTATTTTAGGTTAAGGGAAAGACAACACACAATATAGGACAGGTCAGCACAACTGGACTAAAACAGAAGCAAAGAAGTTTCTTCAATAACCTGAATGCTTCAAAGGCTAAAGTAGCTGGAGCAGGGCTTTGGGGACCATGGTTTCAGGGGATATCTAGGTCAATTGACATAATAAAATTGATTAAGAAAACATTCTGCATCCCACTTGGTAGTGGCATCTAAGGTCTTAAATACTAGCAAGTGACCATCTAAGATACATCAATTGGTCTCAACTTACCTGGAGCAAAGGAGAATGAAGAACACCAAAGATACAAGGTAATTATGAGCCCAGGAGACAGAAAGGGCCACATAAATCAGAGAATACATTAGCCTGAGACCAGAAGAACTAGATGATGCCTGGCTATCACCCATCACTGCCCTGACAAGGAACACAACAGAGAGTCCCAGGAGAGCAGTGGGATGCAGAACTCTAATTCTCTTAAAAAGACCAGACTTAATGGTCTGACTGAGACTAGAAGAACCCCAGAGGTCATGGTCCCCAGACCTTCCATTAGCCCAAGACCGAAACCATTCCCAAAGCCGACCCTTCAGACAGGGATTGGACTGGATTATAAGATAGAAAATGATACTGGTGAGGAGTGAGCTTCTTGGCTCAAGTAGACACATGAGATTATGTGGGCAGCTCCTGTCTACAGGGAAGATGAGAAGGCAGGGTGGGACAGAAGCTGGCTGAATGGACATGGGAATACAGGGTGGAGAGAAGGAGTGTGCTGTTTCATTAGGAGGGAGCAAAAGGAGTACATATTAAGGTGTGTATAAGATTTTGTATGAGAGACTGACTTGATTTCTAAACTTACATTTAAAGTGCACAGACACACACACATATTTTAAAAAGTGCCTGGAACATACTACATGCTCAATTAAAAAATAATAATAAAAATAATTTAAATTGCTAGGCTATTTACATTTTCTGCACCATCAGCTACTATGGTCAGCTGATTTTGACAAAGATGCAAAGTCCAATAAATGGGGAAAAGATAGTCTTTTTAATAAATGGTGCTGGTAAAAAAAATGAAAGAGGACCCATAACTCACACCATACACAAAAACTCAAAATGGGTCAAAGACCTAAATAGAAAATCTAAACCTATTAAGATAGTGGAAGAAAAAATAGAGAGAATGCTACAGGCCTTAATATATAGCATAAATAAGATACAAACCATAACTAACAATGCACAAATGCCAGAAGATAAACTAGATAATCAGGATGTCTTAAAAATTAAACAGTTATGCTCATCAAGAGACTTCACCGAAAGAGGAAGGAGACAGCTTTCAGACTGGGAAAAATTTTTGGCTATGACATATCTGACAGGGGTCTAATCTCTACGATCTATAATGACAGTAAAAAGACAAATAATCCAGTTAAAAGATGGGCAAATGATATGAACAGACACTTTACCAAAGAAGACATTCAGGCAGCTAACAGACAGGTTAGGAAATGCTCAGGATCATTAGCCATTAGAAAAATGCAAATCAAAACTATGATGAGATACCATCTCACCCCGACATTCCTGGCACTAATCAAAAAATAAATAAATAATAAATAAAATAACAAATGTTGGAGAGGTTGCGAGGAGGTTGGAACTCTTTTGCACTGCTAGTAGGAACGTAAAATGGCACAATCCCCATGGAAAACAATATGGCACTTTCTTAAAAAGCTAGAAATAGAAACACCATATGATCCAGTAATCCCACTTTTAGGAATATATCCTCGAGAAATAAGAGCCATCAGGCAAATAGCCATATGCACACTCACGTTCATTGCAGCTTTATTCACAACAGCAAAAAGGTGGAAACAAAGGAAGTGCCCACCAACAGGTGAATGGATAAACAAGCTATGGTCAAGAAAATAAAAAAATAAAATTTTTTTATTTTTTTCATTTATTTTTTTTTATGGTACATACACACAATAGTATGCTATGCAACTGTAAAGAACAATGATGAACCCATGAAACATCTCAGTACATGGATGAATCTGGAGGGCATTAAGTTGAGTGAAATAAGTCAGTCACAAAGGACAAATACTGTATGAAACCACTGCTAAAAAAACTCAGGAAAATGTTTACACACAGAAAGAAACAATCTTTGATGGTTGTGGAAGGGTTGGGAAGGAAAATCACTAATTGGATAGTAGAAAGTGTTAACTTTGATGAAGGGAAAGAGAGTACACATTCCAGGGGAAATCAGCACAACATGACCAAGGCAAAGTCATAGAAATTTCATAGACACTTCCAAACTCCCTGAGGTACCAAGTTACTGGGCTGAGGGCTGGGGAGCATGGTCTTGGGGGACATCTCATTCAAGTGGCACAACATAGGTCATAAGGAAAATGTTCTACATCTGACTTTGGTGAGTAGTGTCTGATGTCTTAAGAACTTGGCGGCTGGTCGTCTAAGATATGTATACTTATCCCATTCCATCCAGAGCAAAGGAGAATGAAGAAAACCAAAGACACACGGGAAATGTTAGTCCAAAGGACTAATGGACCACAAGTAGCACAGCCTCCACCAGACTGAGCCCAGAACAACTAGATGGTGCCTGGGCTAAAACCACTGACCGCATTGACAGAGATCACTATAGAGGGTCCCGGACAGAGGGGGAGGAAAATGTAGAACAAAATTCTAACTCGCCAAAAAAATACCAGACTTTCTGGTCTGACAGAGACTGGAGGAACCCCAAAACTGTGGTCCCCAAACCCCTTTTAGCTTAGAACTGAAGTCATTCCCAAAGTTTATCCTTCAGCTAAAGATTACACAGGTTAATAAAATAAACAATAACACACTTGAGAAATGTGCTTCTTAGCTCAGTCATGTAAATGAGACCAAATGGGCAACACTTGCCCAAAAGCAAAGATCACAAGGTAGGAAAAAAAAAGGTAGGAAGGAAAAGGCAAAAGGGATAAATAGAAACAGGGAAACCAGCGTGGAGAAAGGGAGAGAGTTGACACTTTGAGGGGGTTACATCCAATGTCACAAAACGATGTGTGTATAAATTTTTGAATGTGAAACTAATTTGTTCTGTAAACTTTCACCTAAAGCGCCATTAAAAAAAAAAAAAAAAAAAAACCTAAAAATAAACTTAGGCAGCAACAAAGGAGGCAATCTGTATTTTCTTATGCATCATGGAGTGATTTAAGTATAGATGTCGCTGTGGTCACTCTAGCACTTGATCAGGGAAGTGGAAAGGCTGACCTTATGAAATCATCTGACTAAGTAAGACTTGCACTCCATAATACAATTCCTATGAGGGTTTTTTTTTTTTAATCTCTTATCACTAGTGTGTCAAATAACTAAAAATCAATAAATTTTTAATTGTAGAGAATTCATAATTAATCAACCTTATGCAACAAGCAATGAGAAACATACTTCCTAGTGGGTAGAAAGTCTGCCCATTAGATATTAATCATGAAAAAACTGGAAGGCCTGATAAAGTGACCTGAATTAACTGGACAGTGAAGATAAGCCATCAGAAATAACATGGTTCTTAGACTTTATAACTGGCAGCAAAGTAAGAAAAAAATTTTGATGCCTCATCATTGTACAGCTCATAACTGTTCTTGTTTTGTGGAAGGTCCCTAGGTGGCATAAGCAGTTTGTACAAGACTATTAACCTAAAGTCTGGCCATGTGAACCCATCCAGGGGTGTCACAGAAGCCAGGCCTGGCAATCTGCTTCCGTAAAGATTATAGCCAAGAGAACCCTATGAAGCAGTTCTGTTCTATAACATAACAAGTTGCCATGACTTGGAATCAACTCAATAGTAACAGGGTTTTTTGGTTTTTTTTTTTAAATTTTGTGGGATCCTTTTAAAGTTAATTATCCATGAAGAACCCGTCTCAAGCCAAGAAACCTCTTCTGGCTTCTACACGTCTCCTCAGAGCAGAGGCTCTCTCTGTAGCAGTGAGAAGAGGAAAGGATGATTTTCTCTGGTTTTCTGTTCAGTGATAGGTCAAGCAGCTAACTGCTAAGGCCTTAAAACTTGAGCTATTTAGAAGGTGGATATGAAAAAAAGTGAGGCTGTGTATTTTGAAAGATGCACCTGTGTGTCGTGCTGGGTTGTTCTTGCTTTGACCATTGTTATAGCTCTGGTATTGGAAACAGTGGCCATGATTCTGCTGTGCCGGCCATCTGCATCCCATTTTAATTCAGTGACATCTTCTGATGCCCATTTGGTGCAAGTTGTTGTGCTTGGGCTGTGGAACACAGCGTAGTCAACGAGGGTATTATCATTTAGTGTAGCCGAACAAGCCCTGGACTTCAGTCACAAGACTTCAACTCAAATCCCACCTCTCCTGTTTACCTGTTGCTGTCACATCAGTTCCAACTCATAACAACACTATAAGATGGAGTAGAACTGCCCCATAGGGTTTCCAAGGAGCAGCTGGTAAATTCGAATGGCTGACTTTTTGGTTAGCAGCCATAGCTCTTAACAACTGGGCTACCAGGGCTCCCCTCTCCTGTTTATTCTTTGTATATACCCAGAGAAATGTTTATATGTTCTGAGCCTCAGTTTCTGTTTCTGGAAAATGGGTACAATAATACTGCACTATCATTCCTGTAGAGTGGTTTGAGAACTAAGTGAGATAGAAATGTGCATGACTATGGTATAAAACAGAGCTGAGTGCAGCAATAATAAACCCAATAGTCACGGCTTCACAAAGAGAGGGAAAGTTAAAACTTAAGAAATCGGGAAAGATTTTTATAAGATGTGCTATAGAGCTTTACTGTCCACTTTCTGAAGATTTACCCCAGACTTGTGTGAAAACCCTTATGATTTCTCACCTTACAGAATTAAATACCTTGCTTTCATTAATTTTTTAGACATATTTGGACAAAATAGTATATATTATACAACTAAATCTTTCTTGCTATTAAAATCAGGGCTCATGGTACATATTTTTACATTTGATCTATTTACTAATATGTTAACATTTTCCCACACGGATTGTCCCATACAGCTAGGGAGGAAGTCAAATATAAACCTCTTACACGTAAAATTTCACAAATATCATATATAAAACATGGAGTGATTTAATAAATATGCTCTGCTTAGGTGACAAATTCTTATAGTAAACCCAAGGGTAAAGAGCCTTTAAAAATTAATCTAATTCTTCCTGATACACTTTTCTTTAGAGAGACCATGAGATGGTTTGTAGGCAAGCTGGCTTTGAACAACCATCACTAAAGGCTATTTTTTCTGATTATTTAAATACCAGTTGTAGGTGTCAGAGGAATAACTGGCCTGAGCCGGTACTGGAAACTCGATTGTGTAAAAGGCTTGAACTTTTTTTCCTTGTATTGATTTCAATCCATTTAATATAAGCAATGTTTTAAAGTCAGTATCACAAAATAAATGATAACCAGACTTCAGACGTATGCTTCATCTTATGCCTGTCTGATGGAGAGCAATGCATATATTTTAAACATTAAAAAAAAAAAAAAAAAGGATGAAACAATACAATGCTTATTTTTAAAATGAAACTGAGAAGGTTCAGGTCCACGTTGCAGTTCTAGTTTTGTTTAAGGACATTTTTAAAGTAGCTGCTTCCCTTTTCTTCCCCACATAAATCTTCCTCCTCAAGAGAAGTACCTTATGCCTTCCCCCTGTGGAATATATTTTTTGAACTTAGTTATGTAGGGGTTACATAATATATGTTATTGTATTTAAAGAATGGTAAAAGATGGAAGAAATGGCCTTTTCAAAGATGATAGATACTAATATAGTTACTATTTACATTGAGACAAGCTTATCTCTTGTGCCCCCCATTTTGGAAACCAGTGTTAAAAACATGGCTGAATTGTTGTTATTGTTAGGTGCTTTTAAGTTGGTTCCGACTCGTAGCGACACTATGTACAACAGAATGAAACACTACCTGGTCCTGCTCAATGTTTTAGGCCGTTGTTGCAGACACTATGTCAATCCATCTCTTTGAGGGCCTTCCTCTTTTTCATACACCTTCTACTTTACCAAACATGATGTCCTTCTCCAGGGACTGATTGCCTCCTTCAGACAATGTTCCACTGCTATTCATAAGGTTTTCACTGGCCTTTTTTTTTTTTTTTTTTTAAGAAGCAGATCACCAGGTCTTTCTTCCTAGTCTGTCTTTGTTTGGAAGCTCTATGAAATCTGTCCACCATGGGTGAGCTTGCTGGTATTTAAAATACCAGTGGCATAGTTTCCAGCATCACAGCAACACGCAAGCCATCACAATACAACAAACTGACAGACGAGTGGTGGATGGGTGAATTGGACATCTAAAATTTCAAGTATTTTCTTTGGAAATCTCAGCAGCTTTAACTCTTAAGCTAAAGGTAAAAAGTCACTAACAGCCTTATAAGAGGGAGGCGGGGGACAAGAAACAGAGGTTTTATCAGTTGTGCCAATTTTTGTTGTTTTGTAATGGCTGCCTCGAGAAGAAGTATGGATCTCCAAGGGAAAGAGGACTTTGATTGGCAATGTCTGCCTTAGGCAGGCATTCTGTATGTCTTGAGACCTCTATCATAGTACTGGGGTTTGACATTTTCTCTTAGATCTTCATATCCAGGGCTGTTTTACATCAGTGGTGTGGTTTGGCCTCATAACCCAGAGGTCAAAGAATCAAGACGTCACCCAGCTAATTCTGTTTATAAACAGCATAATGGAGAGTATTAGACTGGGCCACTCTCCCTTATGCTACCAATTGCCTGTCCTCCTTAGGAAAATCCTCTACTTGAGCCATAGATCCCATATGACTATAAAGTTCTACAATTTTCTGGTTCTAGATCTTTCACTTAGCTGTTTCATTTCACAGGAACTTCAGACAGTATCAGACAATACTGTCATTAATAATGTAAATGTGGAAGAAACAGAGGAGGTGTCTACAGAGACTTTTGTGGCTGCTCGTGTCTCTTCAATAAGATTGATTTAAGAAAGGACACGTACAGAAGATGAAAAGGGAGCCATGTAGCGGAAGAGAAAAGATATTAATAAAGCTAAAACCCAGGATGAGATAAAACTGATAGAAACACTAAATTAAAAATGAGTTATGATGAGAATGAGAAGAACAAAGATGAAATTGGCTGCCTGGTTGGATGGAGTATGTAAGACCCAGAGAAGTGGAGTTCCTGCCATGGGCCAAGTCTTGCCTGCTTCCAGCCATTCCCCTCCCCATGGGGTGAAGAGATCATAAGACTTAGGGGCCGTGCCCACGTGAACCTGACCCCATGTCCCTAGACCATGTTCCGGGTAGCTTGAGAAGCTGACATTTCCTGAGGAAAGGCACTCAATCTGTTAGTGCCTGTGGGACTTCTTCCCTAGGTCTTCCCTCTCCAGAGTGGATGGCCAACAGATAGCTATTTACAGGGGGGTGGAACATAGCTTGGATGTGTGGGTTGAAATATGCATGAAGGTGTGCAGGATGGGAATAGAAATGAGGTGAGCCCACGGCCAGCTTCATGGGCCTGTGACCTGTGCAGTCATAGAGGGCCCCACGCTCAGAAGGACCTCACACTTGGTTTAATGCCCTGCTGCTATCTTGATAGCTCACTGCCAGAAAGTTGATTTCAACTCATAACGACTCTATAGGACAGAGTACAGTGGCCGCATAGGGTTTCCACGGCTGTAAATCTTTATGGAAGCAGACTGCCACACCTTTCTCCCATGGAGCAGCTGGTGGATTGGAACTGCCAACCTTTTGGTTACCAGCTGAATGCTTTAACCACTGCACCACCAGGGCTCCTCACTATATTATTAATAATTTTAACTTTGAACTTATCTTTTGAAGGTGAAGTATGATAGGACAATGAAACACATGTGTGAGCAGAGAAGATACATGCCGTGTGTGTCCACCATCTATTCTTTTTGTCCTATTCACATATAGCATTCATGGTACGACATGAACACAAAATTCTGGTGGACCCATGATGCGTGGGGAGTTCAGCAAGACTCAAAAGGAGTACCAGGCAAGCATGTTGGTTCTACAATGGAGTAAATGGGGGAAGAAGGATGCTGACAGCCATGAGAGGTTGCGTTTTCTGTTTGAGTCAGACCTTGCTTTGAATTCAGAAAGCAAGCCATGGTATTCTAAGAAACACGAATGACCAAGAAGCCCAGGATATTCTGTCTTGCTTGTGCTACTTCCTACTATTTGTCAACCACTTAGCTGAAAATGATGACACAGGAGGAAAAGGAAGTATAGGACAATCCATAAAACTTTATATTTTAGTACCTTTTTTCCTACTTGATTAACAAGAAGCCTTGAGTTTTTATTTTGCACCGAGACCTAGACATTATATAGCTGGTTCTAGGTAGGCAAAGGTGGAGGCCCTTGGTGGGCTCTCCTTGTGTTGAAATTTAAACCAGGGCTTCCAAATCTTATTAAGACATATTTGTCAAGGTAAGAAGATAGAACATATGTAACAGATTTTGGTAGATTTATAACTTTTAAATATTTGAATATACTTTGTGTGCCTACATATACTTTCTCTGGGCTCTGCAATTATTACATGTGGGTTTGCTGTTCACAGTCAACAGTATTATGATAGGAAGGACAGAGAGGTCTGGTTTTGTCAGAACGGGGAAAACTGACATGTGCTGCTGGTTGTCTCTCTCAAATCCAACTCTAACAATGCCAGAGAGGAAGAACGGGAAAGTATGAAGATCTGAAAAACAAATGAACCCCCCAGCAGAAATAAATGGAGAGATGGCAGTGGTTAGGAACTGGCATGGGATGGAAATAAGTGTCTAACCAGGTGTTGGGCTGGTAGTCATCTTTATTAAACGGTTTGGGGGATGAACTCTGGAGTGATGCAGCCTCAAAAAAGAAAAATAGCAGCACCCGCCCAGTATTGCTAGGTCTGAGGGAATACCAGGACAGCACTGAAGTCTGGGTGAGGTATAAATGGATGGCCTGAACCTTCAGAATTGCCTTCTCTTCTTCTCCCACATTCTGAGGTTAAAAAATCAACGGAGCTGTCTTAGTCTTCTAGGGCTATCATAACAAAATACAACAAAGTGAGTGGCTTTAAAGAACAGAAATCTATTGTCTCACACTTCTGGAGGCTAGAAGCCTGAATTCAGGGTGTCAGCAGGTCTGTGATCTCTCTCTGTCGGCCCTGGGGGCAGAACCTTTCTTGTCTCCTTCAGTTTCTGGCAGCTCTCGGTGTTTCTTGGTATTCCTGAGCTTGTAGGTGGATCCTCACAGGCTGTCTCCCTGTGTGTGACCGACCCCCTCACCATGTCTGTTCCCCCCTTTTATAATACATCACTCGGAAAAGATTAGGATCCATCCTACTTTGGTATGGTGTCATTAACTTTAATAATATCTTCAAAGAAAGGCTCTATTTTACCCAAAAAAAGTTTACATTCACAGGTACAGGGATTAGAACTTCAACATGTATTTATGGGGACATAATTCAATCCATAACAGAGTCAAACTCCTTAAAAAAGAGGAATTTCCAGGGAAGAAACACAGGGAGTTTTCTGAAACGCAGAGTTGCAAACCTAGTTGGGCTGTGAAGCAAACAGGTGTATTCAAGACAAACACATGTCCCTGGGGTCTGTCCACTCCAAGGTAAATCTACTCTTTCAAACCCATCGAGAGAGTCACAAAATAACTTATACCCAAGGCTACTTACTGGGAATCTACAAGTAGGAGGACCATATATTTTATTATCCTAACCCCGACACTTTTGAGAGGGGAAGGGAGCAATTAATAACTACCGGAACTCAATGAGTACAAACTGCAACTGTACCAGGCCACCCAGGTCACATGTCACCCTCCCTGTAAATTTCATTTGTGTAAATTGAAAAAAGGGACCTTTCTGTACAAACAATTTAGGAAAAAGATACTATTCACATGGTAGATGAATTGGAAACAAAAGCACCACTTCTGGGCAGAAAAATTAGAAATAGGTGCTTATTTTGGGCTCAAAAACTAAAAAGAAATAGTACCACATGACCTGGTTTGACAAACGGCTGACATCTTTGGGTGAAGAAAAGTTCACTTCAGCTTCTGGATGGATGCAGTCTTGTGCCAGGGCACCAGGTGATGAAGCACAGGTGCATTTCAGGTCTCCTTGTTCCTTTGGTTGGGTATGCTTATACAATGTTCAACAGTCTCAGTATGCATGGTGGTCCCCAGGAGATTATAAGCTATGGGATATATAACAAGGCATCTGAAGAGCACATCTACTAAAAAAAAGAAGACATACTGAAATAATAATCTCAGATTTAATTAAAAATAAATGGTACCAGATTTTAAGATCAGCATACTAAGTACTTGCAAAGAGATATTGGAGAATAGTCATAACCTGAAGCAGGAACAAGTAACTTTTAAGGAGAAACATTTATGAATATCATGAAAGACCCCTGGTTTAAAACTGTAAAATGTACCAAATAGTATTAGAAAGAAAACACACACACATGAACATACACACAATTAGAAAATTTATAATGAAAGTTAAGAACATCTCAAACAAAGAGAAAATTCTAAAAGTTCTAGAAACAAAGAATGAGCAGATGTTCTCTAAAGCAATTGGTAGCATCAGAGCATCAATCTACTCTTTAGTAAATGCAGGGCAAAGACAATGGAGTAATAATTTCAAATTTGAAGGAAAAATAAATGTGAAACTAGAATATTATATCCTGCTAAATTATCACTTAAATATGAAATTACATTGCATTTATTCTCAGGCATACAAAACATCATAACATTTACCATATAAAAACATCTTTTGAAAATACTTGTTAAAAAAGTACACCATAAAAATAAATAAATGAACAAACAATCCAGAAATAGTCAATGAAATACATAGAAGTATGTCATTGTTAGGTGCTGTCCAGTCGGTTCCAACTCACAGCAACCCCATGTACAAGAGAACAAAACATTGCCCAGTCCTTCACCATCCTCACAATTGTTCCTGTGCTTGAGCCTGTTGTTCAACCACTGTATCAATCCATCTGTTGAGGTTCTTCCTCTTTTTTGTTGACCCTCTACTTCACCAAGGACTGGTCCTTCCTGGTGGCATACCCAAAATACATGACAGAAGCCTTGTCATCCTGTCTTCTAAGGAGCATTCTGGCTGTACTTCTTTCAAGAAAGATTTGTTTGTTCTTCTGGCAGTCTGTGGTATGTTCAATATTCTTTGCTAGCACCATAATTCGAAGTCATCAATTCTTCTTCAGTCTTCCTTATTCATTGTCCAGCTTTTGCATGCATATGAGCAAACTTAAAACACTGTGGCTTAGGTACGGCTCACTTTAGTCCTCAAGGTGATATCTTTGCTTTTCACCACTTGAAAGAGCCCTTTTGTAGCAGGTTTGCCAAATGCAACATGATGTTTGATTTGTTAACTGCTGCTTCCATGGGCATTGATTGTGGAATCAAGTAAAATGAAATTCTTGACAACATCAATATTTCCTTCATTTACTATGATGTTTTAGGAAGTTTGGTAAACATAGTTTACTATTTAAGGAAAAAAAAAAAAAACTCAAGGATCAGATCAATGGATAAATTCATAATTCAGAATTAAAGTTCTAGATGAGGAAGGTAGGTGGGTGAGTAAGTTTGAGGGATACTATAGATTGATGTTTGAAATAGTCATAAGGAAAAATGAATGTAGGTATATGTCTTTATAAATTGCATGTAACCACCAAAAGAGAAAACCTAGAATGTATAATTTGTATTTGGGAGCCCATGTAGAAAAATAACAGGCAAATACATAAACAGAACAAAAAGGAAGTACAGGAAATATAAAATTAATTGGCCAAAATAAATCCCAGTATATTAGTTGTTAAAAACAAAACAAAACAAACAAAAAAACAAACCCACTACTGTCGAGTTGATTCTGACTTATAGCGACCCTATAGGACAGAGTAGAACTGCCCCATAGAGTTTCCAAGGAGCGCCTGGTGGATTCAAACTGCCGACCTTTTGGTTAGCAGCTGTAGCACTTAACCACTACGTCACCAGTTGTAGAGAACATAAATTCTAATAATATTTAATTATACCAGGATACCAGATAAAAAAAATAAAACATGAATTAACAACATAGTGTCTATATGATCCATCCATCTTACCAGTGCATATAATTTCTCTTTATGTCTTATGATGTATTTTACTATGAATTATATTTTGACTTTTTTTTTTTTTAATTACTAAGTTGTCTTTCTTGTAGTTTGTATTTGCTTGGTATAACTTTCAATTTTTTTTATTATCAATCTTTGTCTAATAGAAAGATAATAAAAGTGTATTTAAAACAAAGGAGGAAAGTCTTTTGCCTAGAAGTTGAGTGAGGAAATAAAACTATTTAAAAAATAATTTATTAACTTATGAATGAAAGAATAGAATTCTCTGAGAGACAAGAAAACAAAAACATCAGACCTGTGTCTTTGAAAGATTCATTGTTGTTAAGTGCCATTGATTCAGTTCGGACTCATAGCGACCCTATGTACTACAGAATGAAACATTGCCTAGTCCTGTGCAATCCTCACAATAATAGGAATGTCTGAGCCCATTGTTGCAGCCACTGTGTCAGTCCATCTCTTTAAGGTGGCGAGGCTATTGAAAAAATTCAAAAAGGGAGAAAATTCAACCAACAGAATACCAACTGAAAAATGTGACAAGTACTACAAACATGATCACTGTAATTAAAATAACTCTTTAAAGTAAATAATTATATGCTAGTAAATTTGTTTGAAACCAAATATAATGAGTGAGTCTCTGAAATGGACGTTCCGAGGGAAAAAAGAGGTAAAGTGACATATTTGACATATATAGAAATAGAATATGTCAATAGACAACCATTTAAGAAACTGAAATAGAAATGAGAGCCCCTGGGGGTAGAAAAAAAAACAAAAAACCCAGCCAACAAACAGCAAAACAAATTCCAAGTCCAGGCAGTTTTGCAGGTAGGTTCTATGAAATATTCAAGGCACAGATCATTCTAGATTTTATAATTTTTACAGGAAGATTAGAAAATATACTAAAAAATATTCAAAGAGACAAAAATTAGGAGAAAAAGACAGAAAGAGGAATTTATTTTCAAAACTAAATCAGCATAAGATTATAAATAATATAGGGCATACAATTATGAACACTCCAAAAAAAAAAAAACAAAACACTTCGCCATCAAGTGGATTCCAACTCAGCAGTCCTATAGGACAGAGTAGAACTGGCCCATGGGGTTTCCAAGAAGCAGCTGGTGGATTTGAACTGCTAACCTTTTGGTTAGCAGCTAAGTTATTAATCCAGTTCACGACCAGGGCTCCATTATGAACACAGGAACAAAAAATCTTATATAAGATCTCGACCAGATATATCTAGTTATGTATTTAAAAATCATACATTATTTCAGGATCTAAAGATGATTTAACACAAGAAAATTGACCAACACAATGAAGAAGGGAAAAAACTACCTCATGAATCAATACATGTTCCACAGAAACCTATTGAAAATGTTTACTTAAGGTAAAATTCCTCAGAATCTAAAGAATATAATAGAATTTCTTTACCGATAAACTGATGCTACAAGAACAGACAAACAAAAACTAAAGCAAAATAACTTACTTTGAACTTAATGGGGAAAATCAGGTGAATTTCCAGCAAAAATTGTGAAGAAGATAGAGCGCTCCTTATCACAATATGATTTAATACAATATTAGAGGCCCATGCTAGTATTAAATAACAAGAAACAATAGGTATAAGTGTTGGAAGGGAAATGATAAAATTATCATTTTTACAGAAAATACAATGGAATGAACTCTGAGAACTATAATAAGAGAGTTCATCTAGCTTACAGGCTAGAAGATGGAATAAAATATGTCAATATGCTCCCATTACCTACAATTAACAAGATCAAACATAATTGGAAAGAATATTTCAATCACAATTGCATGAGCATATATATCTAAATGTAACTATAAAGTCCTAGGATACTACCTAACAAAAAACACAATATCAAAGAGGAGAAAATTTTGAAACTATAAAAGAACACAAAAGAAATATCTTCTCAAAAAAAGAGAGACTGTTCATGAATGGCATAACCTAACACCTAAAGACATTTAAATTCCTGCATATTAAGCCCATACTGAATGAAAATTTCAACACAATTTTTTTCAGGAATTTGAGAAATTATAATTTATGGGTAGCTTTTAAAAAGAACAGTAAAGCAGGTGAAATTGCCACATATGATAATAAGATAAAATCACAGTAATAAAACCAGTATGGCAAACTGGTGCAGGAACTGATAAATATCAGAATAGCGTATAGCAGTGCTGTTCAATAGAACTATAATGCAAGCCACACACGTAGTTTGAAATTTTCTCATGTTATTACGTGCCATTGAGTCGGTTGTGACTGATGGTGATCTCATGTACAACAGGACAAAATACAGTCTGGTTCTGCTATGTTTGAGCTCATTGTTGCAGCCACTGTGTCAATTCATCTCATTGAGAGTCTTCCTCTTTTTCACTGACCCTCTACCACTCATGATGTCCTTCTCCAGAGACTGGTCCCTACTGATAACACATACAAAGTACATGAGATGAAGTCTCACCATCCTCATGTTTAAGGAGCATTCTGGTTTGTAGTTCTTCCAAAACAGATTTGTTCTTTATGGTGGCAGTCCATGGTACATTCAATATTCTTTACCAACACCATTGTTCAAATGCGTCAATTCTTCAGTCTTCCTTACTCATTCTCCAGCTTTTCTGTGCATATGAGGAGATTGAAAATACCGTGGCTTGGTTCAGGCACATCTTAGTCTTCAAGACGACATCTTCACTTTTCAACACTTTAAAGAGGTCTTTTGCAGCAGATCTGCCCAATGCAATGCCTCTTTTGATTTCTTGACTGCTGCTTCCATGGGCATTGATTGTGAATCCAAGTAAAATGAAATTCTTTACTTCTTCAATCTTTTCTCCATTTATCATGATTTTGCTTATTGGTCCAGTTGTGAGGAATTTTGTATTCTTATTTGCTGAGGTGTAATTCATATTGAAGGTTGTAGTTTTTGATCTTCATCAATAAGTGCTTCAAGTCCTCTTTGTTTGCAGTGAGCAACACTGTGCCATCCTCATATGTTAGGCTGTTAATGAGTCTTCCTCCAATCCTGATGCCCCATTCATCTTCATATAGTCCAGCTTCTCGGGTTATTTGCTCAGCATACAGACTGAATACGTATGGTGAAAGGATACCCATTGCCGTCGAGTCTGTTCTGACTCATAGCAACTCTGTCTCCTATGGTGAAAGGATACAACCCTTAAAAAAAAGTCAAAATTTAATAATATATTTTAACCCAGTATAATCAAAATGTTATTATTTCAACATGTAATCAATATAAAAATATTAATGAGATGTTTAACATTATTCTCAACTAAGTTTTTCCAATCCAATGCGTACTTTGCATTTGCAGTACTTCTCAGGACATCTCAGTTGGACTATCCACAGTTGAGATGCTCAGTAGTCAAAGGTGGCTAACCTGTTGCCATTGAGTCAACTCTGACTCACAGTGACCCTAGCATATTGGGCAGTACGGACTCAAAATTGACCCACATATTCATGATCACTACCACAAAATGGGAAAAGTATGGATTGTGCAGTTGAGCATGTTGGTAAAAATAATGCATTTGATGAAGAAGAATAAATCTGGGTACTTAATTTACATTACATGCAAAAGTGACACATATGCAATAAAGACCTCTATGTGAAAGACAAAACTCCAGAGCTCAAAGAAGAAAACTCCAGAGAATTTCTTTGTGCATTTTATGTGAGGAAAGGTTCTTCAACTAGTCCCTAAAAATGCAAATCATAAAAGTAAACTATGTCTCAGCTCGATTATATAAAAATCAAGATGATTTTCTACTCAACAAAGAATTTCATAAATAACATGAATAGACAGCTGATAAGTTGACTGGGAGAAGAAGTGTGTAATGTTAAAAACAAATCAAGAAGAAAAGACAGGAAATCCAAAGGAAAGAGGATATGAATAGACAATTGGAGAAGTGAAAAACAAGAATAGGACTGATTCTACGTCCTACAGCCTTCCTGGGCTTTTAAGACCAAATGTTGTTAGTTGCCTATAGAGTTGGCTCTGACTTTGTGGAGACCTTATGTGTAATGGAACAAAAAGTGGCGGGTCCTGTGCCATCTTTATGATCGTTAGTAGGTTTGAGTCCATTGTTATGGCTATTGTGTCAGTCTCGCTCATTGAGGGTTTCCCTTGTTTTTACTGTAAGACCTTAATAGTCATGACTTTGCCTCCTCCTCTTCCACTGCCCCGCATACAGCTTCGTATTAGGTACACATGCACTTAGAGCAACTGGTGAAGGTACCAGGAGATGGAGCAATCTGTTCTTCTTTCTCTGTTATGCTGTCTTTGTAGCGCGACACTTGGTTTTCTCTCCTCTAATGTAGGGTTTTCACCAGCACTCACTGGGATTACTTTCTCTGCCCATTGACTGCTGAAACTACATTTTAAATTATATGACTTTTCACATTCACCTCTTTCAGGAATGGACTTTGTGATAAATTCTCAAAGGGAAATAAAAATGGGAAAAGCAGAAGACCCATTACTAATGAAACAAGAAAATCTATGCTGAAATGTTCTATCAAGAGGGAGGACTCAATCGCGTAGTGAGTGTGTTCGTGTGTATGTATGGGTGTTCATCTGGGAATTCTGACTATATAGCAATTGACATGGTATTCGCTTAGTATATATTTATGCTTGGTAAAATAGAGGGCCAAAGAAAATGAAGGGAAATTCAGGGAGGTGGACTGACACAATAGCTACAACTGTGGACTCAAACATACCAACAATCATGCAGATGAAGCAGGACTGGGGAACGTTTCACTGAGTTTTACACAAGGTCGCCCACACCACAGCGACTAACAACAACGGCAGCAACATATATTCACGAAGCATCTTTCAATGGTGATATGAACCAGTGTGGCTCAGCTGAGATGCTAAGGAGCTAGTTCTTTTGTTCTCCTCTAATGTGTGAGGTGGAGCCCTGGTGGCACAGTGGTTGAGAGCTATGGCTGCTAACCAGAAGGTCAGCAGTTCTAGTCTACCATCCGCTCCTTGGAAACGCTATAGGGCAATTCTACTCTGTCCCGTAGGGTCACTAGGAGTCGGAATCAACAGCAACAGTTTTTTTAATGTGTGAGAGGATATGGTGAGAGTCTTTATTGTTAGAGTAGGTAGATTTGCAGCGCTCTCTTCTAGCAAATTATTAAGCAAAAAAGCTATTATGTGGAAAATTTAAGGTGCACACGTGGGTATATGGGTTGTTTCACTCCTCAATTGTAGGAGAAAAGAGAACAATTGGCTTTCAATAGTGGCAGATTAGACACAGATATTTCATGGGAGTAGCTGCATTCTTATGGCAGGCAAACAGGATGACTTGGAAAGGATGAAGCTAAAGTTGGAGGGGAAAAAAAGTTAGATGTTCAGAATGAGTTAGATTTGATGAGCTTAAAAGAAGTGCAGCACTTAAAAAGCTATGTATATACACGTGTGTATACGTGTGTGTGTATAAATATATGTGTATGTGTATGTATGTGTATAGAAAGCAGACTAAAGGTTAGTCATAAAATGTCAACAGTTATTGTTATAGATTGAAATGTTTTCCCCCAAAAGATCAGTTGTAGTCCTAACCCATGTACCTACAAGTGTGACCTTGTTTGAGGAAAACAGGGTATTTCTTTGCAGATATTATCAGTTATGTCAAACCTGGGTAAGGTGGGTGACTTTTAAAGGGGAGGACAGACACTAAGACAGAGTCACAGAGGGGAAAGATGCCATGTGGAGACAGATACAAGTGGCCTAGGAAGGTCAAGGATGGCTGGCAGCCACCATAAACTGGAAAGAGACATGGACAGTTCCTCTTTCAGAATACTTAGAAGGAATCAGCATGGCTGATACCCTGATTTGGACTTCTAGTCTCCAGAGCTGTGAGACAATAAATTTCTGTTCTCTAAAGCCACCCACAGTTTTTTGTTTTTTTTTTTAAGAAGCCCTAGGAAACTGAGACAGCTAATTTAAGACTTTTGCACTTTCTTATGGTTTGTTTACCCTAAAACTGGGTAACTACCAGACTGCTGGATGGAAGTAAAAAACAAAATAAAATCCTGATGGATAAGCCTCACCACTGAAGAGTTTCACTCGATAACATCTGGATTTCCTTCCTCTACCTTTTTTACCTTTAAAAAGCTCCGTAGGTGATCCTTATGTGATATCCAGTCATAGTTTAAATCTGTTTTTTTTCTGCTTTAAAGTGAATACTTCTTTACTATATCATTATTTTATGATCATATTAATAGTAGGTACTTTTGGTGGTGAATTCTAATGTCAAATGCACTCCCCACTTGGGGGGAAAAAAAGACAAAAAGGCCTAGTACTCTCTACTGCCGCTTGGTGGCAGCATACATATATTGCAAGGGCAATTATTCCAATCCATTTATTATAGGAGGCCAATTTAACAGGACATTTTAGAACTGGAAGACCATAGAGACATCATCTAACCAAGCTTCCATCTTTTATAGTTGTGAAAACTAAAGCCCACGTAGATGAAGAGATTTGACTCTCATCAACCAGAGTTAGTGAAAGAACATGGAATAAAAAAAGAGATTAATCTCTGAACATTTAATTCAGTGCTGTTTCTGTTGCTTCAGTGTGACAGATTTGGGGCTGACTTCTTGTCGTTCAAATTTATTGGTTGTGTACTTTTCAGTAAGTCACTTAAACACTTTGAACCTTGCTTTCCTCATCTGTAAAACAGTGAAACTTGAACTATGTATAGTATGAGAGATCCTAGCACTGTTCTTAACATGTATAAGGACTGAAAATTTTTTGGCTCTCATTCCTCTTAAACAACCTCTGCCTATTTAACAATAAATGTGTCTTTCAGCTAGCAAAGCGCCCTAGAGCTGACAACGTTTTGGCAAGACAGATGAGTTTTTTTTTTTTTTCTCATTGAGTCTTTAGACCTGGTATTTGAACTGCACTTAAATATCACCTTCTGTTGTTTATATTGTATTAGTGAATTTGATAGAAAAATTTTAAAAAGGAATGGACAAGAATTATGCTGCCTGACTCTTAAAAAGAAATATAATTCAGTATTGGTGGCTAGACCCATAAACAGTATTTTGGATCCGTATTGGATATGAGTAATCTGTACTTTTTTTCTCCTATTAAGGAGAATTATAATCCTTTTAAAATGCATTTTAATGGGTGGTCCCATTTAAGCTACTTAGAAAAATACAAAAAAAAAAAAAAACCAAAGTATCCTGGAATCCTTATTTAAAAGGCTTTTAAAATAAAGCAAATAACTTTTTGCAACATTTCCCCAAACTTTTCTTTTATCAAACCTGGTGAAGATCCCCAAGGATGATCATTTCACAGGTATTACCTCCATTTTTCACCTTTCTCAAATGAAAGGATTTAATAGATGTGCAATTAAAGCAGAACTCCACGCTCAACCTGTTTTTAACTTTGTAGGCAAGTAGTATGAGGAAAAGAGGCCAATAAAAGAATCAGTGAATTTGGCCATAGAAAGGAATGACATTCTGATAAGTGCTACCACATGGATGAATCTTGAGAACATTATGCTGAGTGAACAAAGCCAGACACATGATGCCCTTTATGTGAAATGGAAACCCTGATGGTGTAGTGGTTAAGAGCTACAGCTTCTAAGTAAAAGGTCGACAGTTCGAATCCACCAGGCACCCCTTGGAAACTCTATGGGGCAGTTCTACACTCTCTATGAGTCAGAATCGATGCAATGGCAACAGGTTTGGCTTTTTTGGTTTATGTGAAATATCCAGAACAGGCAAATCCATAGAGACAGAAAGCAGATTTGTGGTTTCCAGGAGCTGGGGGGAGGGAGCAATGGAGAGTGACCATTTAATGATATCCGGTTTCTTCTGGGGTTGATGCACATGATTTCGAACTAGATGGGGGTGGTGATGGTTGCCCAGGATTGTGAATGTATGAAATGTCACCTAAATGTACGCTTTAAAATGGTCTAAATGGCAATTTATTTATTTTATTTCTGTTTTTTGTTTTTTACCATGCGTACACACACACACAAAGGACCAGAGAAGTCTTTGGGTTTGGGAACATACAGTGAGCTGGCCAAGAATAAAGACAGCACTGCTCCTCTGTTTCCTCTCAGCTCTTCCCGTGCATTTGTCTTCAGCAGAGAGTAGCCTGAACCTACAGATGTTCTTCATTCACCACAGTTCTGGAAAAAGTAAAAATAAAATCCAATCATTCCTTCTTGGCACATCTATGACACTCATTTGGCCAACAATGTGGACATTTCAACTTAAGGCTTCCTTGCCTTCAGAGCTTAACTCACAGCTCAATCACAGCATCTGTATCTCAGTGGTCTCTCCAATCTGGTTGTGAGAGGTCTCCTGGAAAGAAAAGAAAAGAGGGGAGAAAGGCCTTCAACTGGCCAAGTGGACATAGGAGGAGACAATGAACTCTTGACTGTCAAAACTGGAGATGTTTATTTTCCTTTTCCTTTTATCTTTTCTGTCAGATCCTCTGCCCACTTTTTTTCCACTTCTTTCTCCTTCGAACAAGAAAGACACTAATCAGCTACATTGTTTTAATTTCTTGCTGTTCTGTGAATATTAGTGGTTTTAATCGGCCAAAAGAGCTTCAGTGGTGGATGCAGGGAGTCACTTGGCAGCTTAACATTTTCAATTGTGAGGATAAAAGCTTGCTGTTTGAATGGGCTTTTGTTGGATGCTTCAGGCTTTGCTCTTGGCTCTTTGACAGGGGACCTAATAGCACCACATCTTCTTTGAGGTTCCAGTAAAGGATCCCATTTCCTCCTTGGTATTTTCAGGTGATTTCACTTGTTCTGTAAGAGTCAAGTGAGGGCTCCAGGCAGATGACCTATAGGTAATCTGATTTTTTATTTTTAGTAGAAATTTCTTGGGCTGTATTCCTAGTGCTATTTTAGTTCTTGTAGTACCTGACTTTAGGAGGGCCTTAGCTTTATGTATATCCAAATTTATATATTTAATTACATATACTATATACATAATAGTGCCCTATTGGTGCAATGGTTAAAGCGCTCAGCTGCTAACCAAAGGGTCAGTGGCTCAAACCCACCAGCCATCCATGGGAGAAAGATGTGGCAGTCTACTTCCATAAAGATTTATAGCCTTGGAAACCCTATGGGACAGTTCTACTCCATCGCTATGGGTTGGAATGAACTTGATGGCAGTGGGTTTGCTTTTGTTTATATAATATACATATATTCTTAAAATTTTATTTCCATAAGAATTTGTTTATCATAAACAATTAAGATATAAAAATAAGCAATATTTTAAATATAATGGGCCATAAACCACCACCTAGAGATAACTGTTTTTAAAATCTTGGACTGGATTCTTTTGAAAAATTGCATGATGCAGGAAGCATCAAAAAAAGATGGAAGGAATACACAGAGTCATTATACCAAAAAGAATTGGTCAATGTTTAACCATTTCAGGAGGTAGCATATGATCAGGAACCGATGGTACTGAAGGAAGAGGTCCAAGCTGCACTGAAGTCATTGGCAAAAAACAAGCCTCCAGGAACTGAAAGAATACCAGTTGAGAAGTTTCGACAAACACATGCAGTGCTGAAAATGTTTGTCAAGAAAATTGGAAGGCAGCTACCTAGCCAACTGACTGGAAGAGACATATTTATGCTTATTCCAAAGAACTGTGACCCAATTGAATGCAGAAATTATTGAACAATATCATTAATATCACACTCAAGTAAAATTTGGCTGAAGATCATTCAAAAGCCATTGCAGCAGTACTTCAGCAGGGAACTGCCAGGAATTCAAGCCAAATTCAAAAGAGGACGTGGAAGAAGGGATATCATTGGTGATGTCAAATGGATCCTGGCTGAATGCAGAGAATACTGAAAGATGTTTGCTTGTATTTTATTGACTATGCAAAGGATCATAACAAATTATGGATAACATTGTGAAGAATGGGAATTCCAGAATATTTAATTGTGCACATGAGGAACCTGTACATAGATCAAGAGACAGCCGTTTGAACAGTATAAGGGGTTACTGAATGGTTTAAAGTCAGGAAAGGTATGCATCAGGGTTGTATCCTTTTACCACACTTATTCCATCTGTACACTGATCAAATAATCCTAGAATCTAGACTATATGAAGAAGTATGAGGTATCAGGACTAGAGGAAGACTCATTAACAAACTATATTATGCAGATGATACAACCTTTCTTGCTGAAAGTGAAGAGGACTTGAAGCACTTACTGATGAAGATCAAAGACCACAGCCTTCAGCATACATTACACCTCAACATAAAGAAAACAAAAATCCTCACAATTGGACCAATAAGCAACATCATGATAAATGGAGAAAAGATTAAAATTGTCAAGGATTTCATTTTACTTGGTTCCACAACCAACACCCATGGAAGCAGCACTCAAGAAATCAAAAGATGGATTGCATTGAGCAAATCTGCTGCAAAAGACCTCTTTCAAGTGTTGAAAAGCGAAGAAGTCATCTTCAAGATTAAGGTGCGCCTAACCCAAGTCATGGGGTTTTCAATCAGCTCATATGCACATGAAAGCTGGGCAATGACTAAGAAAGACTGAAGAAGAATTGGTATCTTTGAATTATGACATTGGCAAAGAATTTTGAATATAACATTGGTTGCCAAAGAAGGAACAAATCTACCTTGGAAGAAGTACAGCCAGAATGCTCCTTAAAAGCAAGGATGGCAAGACTAAGTCTCACACACTTTGGACATGTTATCAAGAGGGATCAGTCCCTGGAAAAGGATATCATGCTTGGTAAAGGGCCAACAAAAAAAGAGGAAGACCCTCAGTGAGATGGTTTGACACAATGGCTGGGACAATGGGCTCGAGCATAACAATTGTGAGGATGGTGCAGGACCTGGCCTGTTGCACATAGGGTTGCTATGAGTCAGAACCAACTTGACAGCACCTAACAATAACAACAACATACATTAAAAAAAACACAAAAATTTACTCCAATGATGAACAGTTGGACGATGTTGGCATTTTGTCAGTTGTGGTAATAATTCATCTGGATTATCCCCGGGAATGGGGATGGTATTTCTATTCAGAAAATTAGTGAGAGTTGTCTGTATGGTCCTTCTCTTTTCTTTTTTTTTTCATATATTTCCATATATCACTGCTTCCTGAATCTGCCTATTGACTTTAGAAAATTGATCAGCATTTGGGTCTATACTTTCAAGCAACTGATCCCCTGATTTAGTTTAGAAGAAACTTCAGCTAATCCTTTCACTGTAAATTTTTTTTGAAAACTTCTCTCCTTCCTCTTCCTCATTATTTCTTTCTTCTTCAGCATTTCTTTTCTCTTCAAAATCCATTAGGTCCTAATCTATCAATTCTCTTTCTTTGTGATGTGTGAGCTGTTCCACATACATGATATCAAGTTCTGCATTCAGTGTTCTTGCCATATAGACAATTTTTCCACTGATCTCTTCCATCGTATTACCCTGATCAAATGCTTGGATCATGTTCACATAACTAGCAATTTTTTTCATATCTTATGCATGCATTTTGCCATAACTTCCTCCCAAAACACACACACACGCAAAAATTCATTCCCGTCAAGTTGATTCCAACTCATAGTGAGCCTATAGGTCAGTGTAGAACTGCCTCATAAGATTTTCAAGGCTGTAAATCTCTATGGAAGCTGACTGCCACGTCTTTCTGATAGACTGCTACGTCTTTCTCTCATGGAGTGGCTGGTGGGCTCAAATTGCCAACCTGTCGGTTAGCGGCAGAGTGCTTAACCACTGTGCCACCAGGGCCCCTTAACTTCCTCCCAGGAAGATGCAATGTTCCACACACACTGACCATTGTAAGTTCTGTTCATTGTAACTCAAACAAGTCGTAAGTCAGGGACTACCTGTAATGGAAAACATTACTTGAAAAGCTGTCTCATGAGAAAACACTTAGATGTGCTAGGTTAAATATAATATCTATATATATTTTTCTTTTTTTTTGAACACATAGCTGATTTTGGAAAAATCTAGTGATTATTTCAAGAATCCATGAGTGAAAAGAGTTACAGTGATGTGAAAGTTGTGGCTACATTGAGAGTGGGTTGTAGACCTTTATAACTTAGAACAGGCAAACCATTTCTTAAAATATATTTCTTAAGGGTAAATATTTGAGGCTTTGTTAACCAATGGGCAAGATGGTTACCTTAAGCATCAAAGGGATATAAATATTTGTCACTGAAAAGTAGATTTATTAAAATCAAAGACCAAGTGCTTGAATTAAGACATTCAAAAAACAAAACAATAAGTCCAGAGAACGTAGAAAAAAGTAGATAATGAAGGTAAGAGCAGAAATTAATAATACAGAAACCAAAGTAAAAAATTGAAGTGATTCCCAAGGCCAATGGATCTTCAAAAGATTTAAAAATAGATCAAGAAAAATGAACAAGAAAAGTGAAAGCACAAATAAATAATGTACAGGAAGAATCAGAACAGTGCTACAGATTCAGCAGAGATTACAAAAATAAAAGGAATATAAAATGCCAATAAATTAAAACATTTATGCAAAATGGACAAATCTCTAGCATCTAAAAAAAAAAAAAGCATCTCAAGTTTACCAAAATTAACACAAGAGGAAGTATAGGAAAAGTCCTTTAACCAATAAACAATTTAAATCAATAGTTATAAGTCTCCCATGAAGGAAATACCAGATCCAGATCATTTGGTAGGTAAATTTCTAATAAATACACAGTGCCAATTATAATCAAAAAAAAAAAAAAAAAGAAACTTTTAGAGGGCAGAAAAAGAAAGAACACTTCTTTACTCATTTTTTGAGGCTTATATTATCTTGATACTACCAATACATAAGGACGGTATGAAAAACAAAATTTACAGACAAAATTGACTCATGAATATAAAAGCAAATTTCCTAAACAATTATATTAGCTACCTAAGTCTATTAGAATGAGAAAAACCGTGACTAAAGTTGGGTTCATTCAAAGAATGCAAGGTTAGTTTAATACCAAGACTATACAGATTTAATTTACTACATTTTATTTATTTATTTATTTTTAATTTGTCAAGTGCTTATATAGTGTTCTGTGCTAGACACTATCCTAAGTTGTTTACAAATATTTATACCTTTAACCCTCCTACTGTCCTTGGGAGCAAAGAGCCCTGGTTGTTCAAAGGTTAATTGCTGGGCTGCTAACGGAAAGGTTGGACGTTCAAACCTACCCAGTTGCTCTGTGGGAGAGAGACCTGGCTCTCTGCTTCTGTAAAGATTATAGCCAAGAAAACCCTATGGGGCAGTTCTACTCTGTCACATGGGGTCACTACGGGTTGGAATCTACTCCATGGCACCAAACAACAACATCCCTGGGAACACATACTGAGTGAGTCCTTGGAGGCAGAAACAGGCAAAGCAATGATCACAAGGTCATATGGTCAGTGATGGAATCAGACGGAAAGCTCGAGTCCCTGCTCTGACCCATGCACTGTGCTGTGGCTCACATGTAAGATTATAGGAAAAGAACACACACTTCTCTCAAGAGATGCGGAAAAAGTATATATATTTCTCTATGTATTTCCTGTTTTCTTTTTCTTAATTTTTGATCCCTTTATGATGTGTTTTGCCAGGCAGAAAATTTTACATTCTTAAATCAAAAATATCATTTTTTCTTTGTAGCTTAGAAAGGCATTCCCCTTAGGTTTTTTTTTTGTTTGTTTGTTTGTTTTTTAATCCACCAGGTTTTTCCTGCTATGTTCACCTTTTTTTTTTTTTACTTTTAAATGTCCAATATATGTAAAAAAATTTTAGCGCACGTACTAAAATAGAAGTAGAAATGTATGTATATAACAAACACACAATATAATGTATGTGTGTATCTAAATGATTAGCCTTATTTTCCCACCATTTGTTGAATAATTTTTGCTACTGATGCAAAATGTCAATTGTATTATAAACCAAATTCCCTTCTGCTCTCAAGTCTAATTTTAGACACTTCCTGTTCTACTGGTGTTAGTCTATTTCTGAACCAAATGCTATATAAATATATAAAATATAAATATATAAATAATAGCTAACAAGGTAACAACATATACCATATTACAAAGTCAAAAGAGAACAAAGCAATGTAATCATCTCAAAAAGTATTTTACAAAATTCAATACTCATTTTTAACAAAAAATTTATAGAACAAGAATAGATGGCTACTTCCCAAACATGAAGAAATTATATGTCTAAAAAGAAAAGAGGGTGGCTCAAAATAATAATAAACACTGGTAACATTGGTAATAAAGCCGGGAGAAGATGAGGGCTCCCAATATAATATTAAATAAAAATTATAATTTAACATTATTTTCAAAGCACCAGTGACTACAATTAGACAAAAATATTCCATCCTTCTTAATGTCTATGTAGGAGCCCTGGTGGTACAACATTTAAGCACTCCGTTGCTAACCTAAAGGTTGGCTTTTTAAGCCTACTCAACGGCTTGGTAGAAGAAAGACTTGGTGATCTATTCCCGTAAAGATTACACCCTAGAAACCCTATGAAGCAGTTCTGCTATTATATATGGGGTCACCATGAGTCGAAAATTGATTTGACAGCACCTAACAATGATATTCTTCTATTACATGAATATTACTAGTTTATTTAGCCAGTCCAATATTGATATAAATCTGGATTTCTAGTTTTTGTAATTGTATTTTACAAAATTATTTCAAATTCTAGGACTTCCTCATATATCCATCTCTTAAAAGAAGCAATATCTCCACGTTGCTTGCTGCTTCAACCACTAATAAACTAGGGCTACTTCTCAATTCTTCTCTTTACATTCGTAGTCAAGATTAGAGTTCCTGGTGGTGCAAACAGTTAAAGCACTCAGCTGCTAACTGAAAGGTTGGCAGTTCAAGGTTCCACAGAGGCTCCTGGGAAGAAAGGCCTGAGGATCTACTTCCAAAAAATCAGCCATTGAAAACCCTATGGAGGGCAGTTCTACTCTGACATACACAGACTCACCATGAGTCAGAGATCTCCTACTTGGAGAATGTAGATGTAACTCATGATGATAAAGAGTTGATAAATGCTGTTAAAATGAAAATCACATTAAGCCAATAAAAGAAACTGAAGTTTATTTTAGATATGATTTGCAAATTGGGGTACTATTTTGATTAGGGACTCAAAAATATCCCAGTTTAAAGAACTTCCAAAGATTCTTATACCCCCCATGCTATCCATATTGCCATGGAAATGGGACCAGACCAGTGTTTATATAATAACAATTTACCCTAAAACACGGCTTCTAGCCTGACCTTGGAGTTTCTGTTTCTCAAAATGACAGCAGGTAGATAATTCTTCAGAAAAGCCCAATGTCTAAGGCAAAAGGGTCTTTACTAAGCTACTTACTAGGCTATTGATTGACCCAAAGTTGACTTTAGGAACCAGTTCCCTCAAGGCTCAAGGTTCAAAAGAACATTTCAGGGCAACGGCCCGGGTGGTTCGTCTCAACTCTATGGAGCCCAGAATCCTGGATTCCAGGAGAATTAAACTCTGTTTCTCAATGCTAAGAACAACTCAAAACAAATACTTTTCCATCTATAGCTATGTGCGAGTCCCTTGATTTTGCAGAGGATACAAAGAAAAGACAATGAGAACCACCGGCAAAGTCCTTACAATGTGATAACTTAAGTAAAGTATGGCTGGGTGTCTAATCCAAGACAGTATGTAATGTCTGTTTTTCTCTTATAGCATTTAACATTTGGTTAAGGAAATAGATGAGTCTCTGCAGGTTCTTAACTAAAGATAAAAGCTGTGTTGGAAGGTGACTGTTGTGGTCCCTTTGTGGGAAATAATTGGAAAGTTGCTAGAAGTAAAATTAAACCAAAGTTTAAACTCATATATAGTTTAACATTAATTAAATATTTATAATCTAAATCCTGGTGGTGTAGTGGATAAGTGCTACAGCTACTAACCAAAGGGTTGGCAGTTTGAATCCGCCAGGCGCTCCCTGGAAACTCTATGGGGCAGTTCTACTCTGTATTATAGGGTCTCTATTTTTTTTTTTTTATAAGCCAGAATCAACTGAGGCACTGGGTTTGGTTTTGGTTTATGCTTCTCTCTGATTATAATTTTTCTCAATTTATACACATTTGGATATCGGGTTGGTCTTTAACAAAGATGCAATAATAGGGATTGTTACAGTATGTACTGTGTTTTGCCTGGATCTTGAAGAAATTGTCCTAAATAATCACCTGTGATCTTTACTTGATTTCCTTGCAAAGAACAATTGGAACTTCTGGTTTTATGGGAATTAGAAAAGGAAATTAAACAGTCTCTTAGATGTCAACAGAGGATCCTGCAGAGCCCATTGGGGGAAATTTGGAAAACAATGGACTTCTTACTGTTGATTCTTGTAGTATTTTAGGGAACATCACTGAAGCAAGGGGTTGACAGTATTTTTCTGATTCTGTTATCTTCCTGCTACATCACTGAACATCACTGAGGTTTCTGAACTCAGTTTCCCCATGTGTGGATTCCACTAACCGTACCCAGGTCATTTCTATCCCCATATAAGCTTCTGTAACTAAGCAAAATGAACAGCCACCAATCTTAGCAAAAAAATGAAATGAATATATAACACCGAATATTTGATGAGTGGGTCTCTTGGAAATTGGGTATATTTTTCTGTAGTAAGATGTGGAAAAAGCTTGGGACTTGGCAAATATCTGGTTTGAGTTCTGGATTTGCCAAGTATTAACTAAAGGATTCTGAGTAAGTCATTTAATCTCTTTCAGCCTTACTTAATACCCACTCACTTGATGTTATGATGATTAAATTAACGTCCTTAAGCAGAAAATGTTGGTATTTAAAATGTTGGATGGTGAAAAGAGAAGAGCAAAAGGCTTTGGAGATGGATTTATCTAGTTTCAATTCCCACCTCTGCCACTTATTAGCTAGATAAACCTGGACAAGTTTCATACATCCCTCACTTACTTGAATTTGTAAAATAGACATAATACATAGCATAGAGTCCTTTTAGAATTTTTAGACCAGATAATGAAAGAGAAATACCACACACAAAACCAAAAACCAAACCGTTGCAGTCGAGTTGATTCCGACTCATAGTGACCCTATAGGACAGAGTAGAACTGCCCCATTAAGTTTCCAAAGAACAGCTGGTGGATCTGAACTGCCAACCTTTTGGTTAATAGCTGTAGCACTTAACTGCTATACCACCAGGGTTTCCACCACACACAATACCTGGCAAATTATGAGTTCCTTGTAGATGTTTTGGAAACCCTGGTGGTATAGCGGTTAAGTGCTACAGCTGCTAACCAAAAGGTTGGCAGTTCAAATTCACCAGGTGCTCCTTGGAAACTCAATGGGGCAGTTCTACTCTGTACTACAGGGTCTCTATGAGTCAGAATCGACTCAATGGCAGTGGGTTTTTTATAGATGTTTGACCTTTCATTTTCTCTACTACCTCTCATCCCACATCTAAGAGGAAAAAAATTTTTTTTCTCCTTCTTAGTCACAACAAAAACCTCATTGTTATGAGTTTGAATCATTAAGTAGAAGACCACTGAAATAACCTATTATCACAGGATTAGAGAAAAGAGAAACAGATATTCATAAGAATTCCAAATTAGAATACAAATTTTCATGAGGCACCTTTTTGGGTATGCCACTCCGCTGTTTACCTTGAAGAATTACATTCAAAAGACCGAGTTCCTCACTTCTAAGAGTGTATGGTACTAGTTTACAAATGATATACCTGATTTATAGTAATTTTCAGAATTGAAAAAATTTTGCCTTTTTGATATTTTCATTCAAATGCCTCTAGGCAACAAGAGCAATGACTTCAGTACAGAAAACACAAAACATTCCACTTCAGCCAACTACGTATATATTTTATTTATATACATTCATAACCCCACCATGTTCCATAAAGCACTGTGGTAGCTTACAGGAGTATACATGATCCAATATAATTGTGAAAATATTTAATAAAAACAGGGGCAGGGAAAACCTAGATAATGTATGAAGTAAAGGCTAGGGGAGCTTGAACTTGAGGATGTCCAGTTACTCAAATTGGACCATGGTTTTGACTTATGGATAAAGCAAAATGGTAAATACTCTTAATTACAAAAGTCACATTATTTGTGGTGCCAGACTACACATTAGCAGTCTGACACTAAGGGACCACGCAGGAAAACTATTTAAAGACAATTTTTTTAAATCTTTTCAGTTTCAAATCATTTAGTGCAGGTATAAGGAGGCTTGCACATACTTCAGTGTTGAACATATTGTTAATCACATATCCAGATTCTATCTGAAAGTCATTAGGAATAGTTTAGTGTCTCTGACCCTGACTTCTATAACTGATCTGTGATATGTAAATCTAAGAAGCTATCGATACCCAGTTTTCAACATCTAAACAGGAAAACAAAGAAAATTGCTTTGTAGTGATAACAAAGAACGAAGAAAACACAGAGGGATGCAAAAACCCAATAAAGTGCTGAGGGAGTGGTACGAACAAAACAAAATCATATTTAATTTTGGTGAACTGGGACCCGTGATTTCACGAAATCTATGGAAATACCCCAGACAATATACTGGTGTGAGAAGACAAAGCCTATTATAGTATAACACTTCTAAATGGCCCTTTGAAGGCTTGGAAAGAAATCAGCACTTAGAAAAGCAATCTTCCCAGTGGACAGAACCACAGGCTGCCCGTTAGTTCACCAAGAAACCCATTCCACCGATGAAGAAATGATCCTCGTGGATGAGCTGGCCTTGTCATTTCCCTCCTTTATGCCTACTCAGTAGGAAAAAGAACACACTCTATATCAGTGGAGGTGCCTGGGTGGTACAAATGGTTTTCATTGGTCTACTAACCTGAAGATTGGTGGTTTGAACCCACCCAGTGGCACCCAGAAGAAATGCCTGGCAATCTCCTTCTGTAAAGACTACAGCCAAGAAAACCTATGGAGCAGTTCTACTCTGTAACACATGGGGTCACCATGGGTCAGAATCGACTTGACAGCAACAGATTTAGTTTGGGTTTTTCCATATCTATGACTTCAGTGTGGTGTTCCTACTTTCTTTTCTAAATGATAACTTGCTTATTTTTCTCTTTACTCATCTATATAATATGTGGCAGGCATGATGGGAAACATCTACCAGTGGATCTGAGTGGTTACATTGCAGGTAGTTAAGAAAACACTTCATGTGCAGGATTATGAGAAATTCTTCTTGCATGAGTGTGAGCCTGAATTTAGAGGAAGGGCAGACATCACCCAAGATTCTGATTTCAAGAACACAGAACTGATGTTTCCTTTGGGTATAGAATAGAGACATTCCCAGCTGCAAGATAAATAGATTGTATTAGGAAAAGGCATTTTGGATATCCAAAATAGTTTGTAGGGAATATATATTGGTTAAACCCAGCATCCCTTTTATAGGAAGGCCATGCAGTCGCTAGTCTCCAAAGGTGCCCCCTCTTATCTAACTGAGTCATGCCTGCAGTATTCATGCTCTGTGCTAGCACCCTCTCACAAGGAATTTGGACTGGCTCTATGTTAAAGGTAGAATGGGGTAGAAGTGACGCTAAATGACTTCTGAGGCTAGGTTATAAAAAGCTGTGTACCTTCTACCTGGCTCTCAGGGAATGATTGCCCCAGCAACCAAGTAAAGAGTCCAAATACCCAGGGACCGCCATGTTGTGGGGAAGCCTTGGCCAGCCACAGGGAGAGGCTGCATGGAGAGAGAAAGGTGCCTGGACAGCTCCAGATGTGTGATATTGAATAAATAATCCATCCTGGGCAGTTAGCCCTAGCAGAGACCATGTGGGGAAGAATTGAGAAATACAGCCAACAGCCAAAAGCAAAGCCTTAGATACTTGGTTCCAGTTAAGCCATCCTAGTCATCTCATTCTTTAAGCCACCTGGATGTTGGCTCTATCATATAGAAGCAGAGATGAGTCATCTCTCCTGTGTCATGCTCCCAATTTAGAACCCATAAAATAAGGAACATATGAAAAAGTCGATGTTTTACACCACTAAATTTTTAGGTAATTTGATTAGTGAAGATAGATATAGCTCCATACCTATTGATGGCTAAAATACAGCTCTTCTTGCTTTATCATTACTGTTGCACTAGAAGAGATGTGTTCATACAATTTGAGCCTCATCCCTAGGTCTAATTGATTACTTCCGGGACGATCACCATAAACCAAATCTGGTAACTGAGCCCCTTTCCAAGGAGTTTAGAACTGGAACAAAAAAATGGTTTGATCCAGTCTCTCTATGCTGAGGTGCCTCTGGGTAGACACAAACTTCCAGTCTTTAGGTTAGCAGCTGAGCATTTTAACCGGTTGCAACACCCAGAGACTCCTGAGTCAGCATTAAAGAGAAGAAATGCAGATTATCATTCAGTTCAGAACATGATGTTTTGGCAATACAGAAACAAATCTGGCCAACTGATTTTGTTCTTCCAAATCATAGTGAATAAGCATAGTAAATGAAACTTTTAACTTAATGAAATGTTCTTTGGAATATATTCAAGTGGACAGTTCAGTGGAGAACTGAAGACAAAGGTTTAAGAATTTAGGTAAAGAACTGAAAGAAAAATACTGTCAGTTACATTCGATTTCCTCCTATAAACCCTGCTGCAGTCCAGTTGATTCCGACTCACAGCGACCCTATAGGGCAGAGTAGAACTGCCCCATAGAGTTTCCAAAGAAGCGCCTGGCGGATTCGAACTACTGACCTTTTGATTAGCAGCCGTAGCACTTAACCACTATGCCACCGCGGTTTCCAATAAAAGTCTCTTTTTAATTTAAGTGGACAGTAAATTGAGAACATCTGTCTCTGGGCTAAGGCATTCTAAGACTTCTCTGCCCCACTATATCCTCTTGGGTCATTTAGTAAGGACACTTGTTTGGCTGCTGAAAAAAAAAAGTAGTGGGAAAAATAAATCCCTCTCATATAAAGGACTGCTCTTGGAAAGATGTGGGTTTTTGTAATTACTTTCCTCCTCTGGCCTCTAAAGTCTGTTTTTTAACCTTGGCCCCTCTTGGAGAGAGAATTTTTAAATCTCTAGCGCAAATATCCATTGTATGCCCGTTGAAAAGTTGAAAAGAGAAACCCATCTCTTTCCCTGAGCTCTCATCCGGACATCTTATGCCATAATCTATTCTGGTTGTGTTGTGGATTGAATTGGGCCCCCCAAAAGGTACGTTGAAGTCCTAAACCCTGTACCTATGAACGTGACCCTGTTTGGAAATAAGGTTTTCTTTTGTTGTGTTAATGAGGTCATACCAGAGTGGGGTGGGTCCTAAACTTAATTCCTTCTGAGTGGTGTCTTGTAAAAGGAAGAACATTCACAGACAGTTACAGGGGGAAGAGATCATGTAAGAATCCATCTACCAGTCAAGGAACTCCAAGAAATGCCTGAGGCTACTGACAAGGAAGGGCCCTCCCCTAGAGCTGATGCTCTGATTTGGACTTCCAGCCTCCAAATCTGTGAGACAATAAATTTCTTGTTTAAAGCCACACACTGTGGTTCATTTCACTATGGCAACTATAGAAAACTAAGATAGGCTATTATAGCTTAATGTTTCCCAGCAAGGACTTTTGTAACATTCCTTATTATTTGAAAGATGGGTGCATGTGCACTTGTCTGGAAGGAACGAAGAAAATAAAGGAGAAACAGGGATGGTTATCAGACACCTCCCCATCTATACCAAGGTGTGTAAAAGCAACTTTTGAAAAAGCTGAACTGTTGTAGTATAGTCTTCTTGTTATGTTTTATTTTGGAATTTACCAACAAATAATTATCAAAGAATAATTTCTGGCTTTTCCAGGTTTCCAAAGTCCCCTGTACTCATGTTTTGTTATCCAGAAGAAAAATAGTATATAAAATCACTGCTCTCCACACCGTATTATTTACAATGACTCCTCAAAGCATATATGTGCCCTTCATTTGTCATTGTGGCGTAAGTGGTGGGGGTGCAAATCTGAGAACCCATGTTTAAATTGTGGTATAATGAAACAAGGTTGGATAGGTCTGGAAAGATCTGGAAAGGAGGCTGGAGTGTGCCCAGAGGTGAGAGAGGTGAGTAAAGGTGAAGAAGAAAGATGTGCAGAGAAGGGGAAAGGAGCTTTGTGGAGGGGAGAAAGTTAAACAAATAATATAGTAAGTTTGTGACTGTGTGTGTGTGTGTGTGTGTGTGTGATATGATGCAAGCCGTTCCCCTCTTACTGTCTTCTTTAAAAACTGCATTCTGCATTAGTGCTACTGAAGTAGGATTTACCGTTTTGTTTGAATAAGATAGAGGTCCCCAGGCTGTGGAAAATCCCACTGCCTCAAGCAGCTTTATTGGCATTCCCCGTAGCTTTACATTAGAATCCTGGTTCCCCTCTTCCTTACTTATTTATTTATTAATAACTTTTATTGAGCTTTAAGTGAACATTTACAAATCAAGTCAGTCTGTCACATATAAGCTTATATACACCTTGCTCCATACTCCTACTTACTCTCCCCTAATGAGTCAGCCCTTCCAGTCTCTTCTTTCGTGACAATTTTGCCAGTTTCTAACCCTTTCTGCCCTCCTATCTCCCCTCCAGACAGGAGATGCCAACATAGTCTCAAGTGTCCACCTGATAAAAGTAGCTCACTCGTCATCAGCATCTCTCTCCAACTCATTGTCCAGTCCCTTCCATGTCTGATAGGTAGTCTTCGGGAATGGTTCCTCTCCTGGGCCAACAGAAGGTCTGGGGACCATGACTGCTGGGATTCCTCTAGTCTCAGTCAGACCATTAAGTCTGGTCTTTTTATGAGAATTTGGGGTCTGCATCCCACTGTTCTCCTGCTCCCTCAGGGGTTCTCTGTTGTGCTCCCTGTCAGGGCAGTCATCGGTTGTGGCCGGGCACCATCTAGTTTTTCTGGTCTCAGGATGATGTAACTCTCTGGTTCCTGTGGTCCTTTCTGTCTCTTGGGCTCATAGATATCGTGTGACCTTGTTGTTCTTCATTCTCCTTTGATCCAGGTGGGTTGAGACCAATTGATGCATCTTAGATGGCCGCTTGTTAGCATTTAAGACCTCAGATGCCACATTTCAAAGTGGGATGCAGAATGTTTTCATAATAGAATTATTATGCCAATTGACTTAGAAGTTCCCTTAAGCCATAGTCCCCAAAACCCGCCCTTGCTCTGCTGACCTTTGAAGCATTCAGTTTATCCCGGAAACTTCTTTGCTTTTGGTCTAGTCCAGTTGAGCTGACCTTCCCTGTATTGAGTATTGTCCTTCCCTTCACCTAAAGTAGTTCTTATCTACTAACTAATCCGTAAATAACCCTCTCCCACCATCCCTCCCTCCCCCCCTCGTAACCACAAAAGTATGTGTTCTTCTCAGTTTATACTATTTCTCAAGATCTTATAATAGTGGTCTTATACAATATTTGTCCTTTTGCTTCTGACTAATTTCGCTCAGCATAATGCCTTCAAGGTTCCTCCACGTTATGAAATGTTTCACTGATTCATCACTGTTCTTCATTGATGTGTAGTATTCCATTGTGTGAATATACCACAATTTATTTAACCATTCATCTGTTGATGGACACCTTGGTTGCTTCCAGCTTTTTGCTATTGTAAACAGAGTTGCAATAAATATGGGTGTGCATATATCTGTTTGTGTGAAGGCTCTTATTTCTCTAGGGTATATTCCGAGGAGTGGGATTTCTGGGTTGTATGGTAGTTCTCTTTCTAACTGTTTAAGAAAACGCCAGATAGATTTCCAAAGTGGTTGTACCATTTTACATTCCCACCAGCAGTGTATAAGACTTCCAATCTTTCCGCAGCCTCTCCAGCATTTATTATTTTGTGTTTTTTGGATTAATGCCAGCCTTGTTGGAGTGAGATGGAATCTCATCGTAGTTTTAATTTGCATTTCTCTAATGGCTAATGATCGAGAGCATTTTCTCATGTATCTGTTAGTTGCCTGAATATCTTCTTTAGTGAAGTGCATGTTCATATCCTTTGCCCACTTCTTGATTGGGTTGTTTGTCTTTTTGTGGCTGAGTTTTAACAGAATCATATAGATTTTAGAGATCAGGCACTGGTCGGAGAAGTCATAGCTGAAAATTCTTTCCCAGTCTGTAGGTGGTCTTTTTACTCTTTTGGTGAAGTCTTTAGATGAGCATAGGTGTTTGATTTTTAGGAGCTCCCAGATTTTTTTTTTTTTTTTTTTTTCAGTTATCTGGTTTTTCTTCATCATTTTTGGTAATGTTTTGTATTCTGTTTATGCCTTGTATTAGGGTTCCTAACGTTGTCCCTATTTTTTCTTCCATGATCTTTATCGTTTTAGTCTTTATGTTTAGGTCTTTGATCCATTTGGAGTTAGTTTTTGTGCATGGTGTGAGGTATGGTCCTGTTTCATTTTTTTGCAAATGGATATCCAGGTATGCCAGCACCGTTTGTTAAAAAGACTATCTTTGCCCCAATTAGCTGACACTGGCCTTTGTCAAATATCAGCTGCTCATATATGGATGGATTTATATCTGGATTCTGAATTCTGTTCCATTGGTCTGTGTGCCTGTTGTTGTACCAGTACCAGGCTGTTCTGACTACTGTGGCTGTATAATAGGTTCTAAAATCAGGTAGAGCGAGGCCTCCCACTTTCTTCTTCTTTTTCAGTAATGCTTTACTTATCCGAGGCTTCTTTCCCTTCCATATGAAGTTGGTGATTTGTTTCTCCATCATGTTAAAAAATGTCATTGGAATTTGGATCGGAAATGCACTGTATGTATAGAGGGCTTTTGGTAGAATAGACATTTTTACTATGTTAAGTCTTCCTATCCATGAGCAAGGTATGTTCTTCCACTTAAGAAGGTCCTTTTTAGTTTCTTGTAGTAGTACTTTGTAGTTTTCTTTATATAGGTCTTTTACATCTTTGGTAAGAATTATTCCTAAGTATTTTATCTTCTTGGGGGCTAATGTGAATGGTATTGATTTGGTGATTTCCTCTTCGATGTTCTTTTTGTTGATATAGAGGAATCCAAGTGATTTTTGTATGTTTTTTTTTTTTATCTTATAACCTGAGACTCTGCCAAACTCTTCTATTAGTTTCAGTAGTTTTCTGGAGGATTCCTTAGGGTTTTCTGTGTATAATATCATGTCATCTGCAAATAGAGATAACTTTACTTCCTCCTTGCCAATCCGGATGCCCTTTATTTCTTTGTCTAGCCTAATTGCTCTGGCTAGGACCTCTAGCACAATTTTGAATAAGAGCAGTGATAAAGGGCATCCTTGTCTGGTTCCCGTTCTCAAGGGAAATGCTTTAAGGCTCTCTCCCTTTAGAAGGATGTTGGCTTTGTATAGATGCCCTTTATTATGTTGAGGAATTTTCCTTCAATTCTTATTTTGCTGAGAGTTTTTATCACAAATGGGGGTTGGACTTTGTCAAATGCCTTTTCTGCATCAATTGATAAGATCATGTGGTTTTTGCCTTTTGTGTTATTTATATGGTGGATTACATTAATGGTTTTTCTAATATTAAACCAGCCTTGCATACCTGGTATAAATCCCACTTGGCCGTGGTGGATTATTTTTTTGATATATTGTTGAATTCTATTGGCTAGAATTTTGTTGAGGATTTTTGCATCTATGTTCATGAGGGATATAGGTCTGTAGTTTTCTTTTTTTGTGCTGTCTTTACCTGGTTTTGGTATCAGGGAGATGGTGGCTTCATAGAATGAGTTAGGCAGTATTCCGTCCTTTTCTATGCTTTTAAGTACCTTTAGTAGTAGTGGTGTTAGCTCTTGTCTGAAAGTTTGGTAGAACTCTGCGGTGAAGCTGTCCGGGCCAGGGCTTTTTTTTGTTGGGAGTTTTTTGATTACCGTTTCAATCTTTTTTTGTTATGGGTCTATTTAGTTGTTCTACTTCTGATTGTGTTAGTTTAGGTAGGTAGTGTTTTTCTGGGAATTCATCCATTTCTTCTAGGTTTGCAAATTTGTTAGAGTACAATTTTTCATAATAATCTGATATGATTCTTTTAATTTCAGTTGGGTCTGTTGTGATGTGGCCCTTCTCGTTTCTTATTTGGGTTATTTGTTTCCTTTCCTGTATTTCCTTAGTCAGTCTAGCTAATGGTTTATCAATTTTGTTAATTTTTTCAAAGAACCAGCTTTTGGCTTTGTGAATTCTTTCAATTGTTTTTCTGTTCTCTAATTGATTTAGTTCAGCTCTAATTTTTATTATTTGTTTTCTTCTGGTGCCTGATGGATTCTTTTGTTGCTCACTTTCTACTTCTTCAAGTTGTAGGGACAGTTCTCTGATTTTGGCTCTTTCTCCTTTTTGTTTTTTGTACGTGTGCATTTATCGATATAAACTGGCCTCAGAGCACTGCTTTTGCTGTGTCCCAAAGGTTTTGATAGGAAGTATTTTCATTCTCATTGCATTCTATGAATTTCTTTATTCCCTCCTTAATGTCTTCTATAACCCAGTCTTTTTTCAGCAGGGTATTGTTCAGTTTCCAAGTATTAGATTTCTTTTCCCTGATTTTTCTGTTATTGATTTCTACTTTTATGGCCTTGTGGTCTGAGAAGATGCTTTGTAATATTTCAGTGTTTTGGATTCTGCAAAGGTTTGTTTTATGACCTAATATGTGATCTATTCTAGAGAATGTTCCATGTGCACTAGAAAAAAAGGTATACGTTGCAGCAGTTGGGTGCAGTGTTCTGTATAGGTCTATGAGGTCAAGTTGGTTGATTGTAGCAATCAGGTCTTCCGTGTCTCTACTGAGCTTCTTACTGGAAGTCCTATCCTCCGAAAGTGGTGTGTTGAAGTCTCCTACTATAATTGTGGAGGTGTCTATCTCACTTTTCAGTTCTGTTAAAGTTTGTTTTATGTATCTTGCAGCCCTGTCATTGGGTGCATAAATATTTAATATGGTTATATCTTCCTGGTCAATTGTCCCTTTAATCATTTATGTTGTGTCCTTCTTTATCCTTTGTGGTGGATTTAACTTTAAAATCTATTTTGTCAGAAATTAATATTGCTACTCCTGCTCTTTTTTGCTTATTGTTTGCTTGATATATTTTTTCCATCCTTTGAGTTTTAGTTTGTTTGTGTCTCTAAGTCTAAGGTGTGTCTCTTGTAGGCAGCATATAGATGGATTGTGTTTCTTTATCCAGTCTGAGACTCTCTGTCTCTTTATTGGTGCATTTAGTCCATTTACATTCAGCGTAATTATAGATAAGTAAAGTGTTGTCATTTTGATGCCTTTTTATGTGTGTTGTTGACAATTTCATTTTTCCACTTACTTTTCTGTGCTGAGACGTTTTTCTTTGTAAATTGTGTGTTCCTCATTTTCATAGTATTTGACTTTATGTTTGCTGAGTCGTTATGTTTTTCTTGGTTTTTATCTTGAGTTATGGAGTTGCTATACCTCTTTGTGGTTACCTTAATATTTACCCCTATTTTTCTAAGTAAAAACCTAACTTGTATCATCCTATATCGCCTTGTTTTCCTCTCTGTATTACAGTTCTATGCCACCTATATTTAGTCTCTCTTTTTGATTATTGTGATCTTTTACATATTGACTTCAATGATTCCCTGTTTTGAGCATTTTTTTTTAATTAATCTTAATTTGTTTTTGTGATTTCCTTATTTGAGTTGATATCAGGGTGCTCTCTTCTGTGAGCTTGTGTTGTGCTAGTATCTGATATTATTGGTTTTCTGACCAAACAATTTCCTTTGGTATTTCTTGTAGCTTTGGTTTGGTTTTTGCAAATTCTCTAAGCTTGTGTTTATCTGTAAATGTCTTAATTTCACCTTCATATTTCAGAGAGAGTTTTGCTGGATATGTGATCCTTGGCTGGCAGTTTTTCTCCTTCAGTGCTCTGTATATGTCATCCCATTGCCTTCTTGCCTGCATGGTTTCTGCTGAGGAGTCTGAACTTATTCTTATTTATTCTCCATTGTAGGAGACCTTTCTTTTCTCCCTGGCTGCTTTTAAAATTTTCTCTTTATCTTTGGTTTTGGCAAGTTTAATGATAATATGCCTCGGTGATTTTCTTTTTGGATCAGTCTTAAATGGGGGTTCGATGAGCATCTTGGATAGATATCCTTTCATCTTTCATGATGTCAGGGAAGTTTTCTGCCAACAGATCTTCAACTATTCTCTCTGTGTTTTCTGTTGTCCCTCCCTGTTCTGGGATTCCAGTCACATGCAAGTTATTCTTCTTGATAGAGTCCCACATGAGTCTTAGGGTTTCTTCATGTTTTTTAATTCTTTTATCTGATTTTTTTTCGGCTGTATTTGTGTTAATTCCCTGGTCCTCCAGATCTCCCAGTCTGCATTCTAATTGCTCGAGTCTGCTCCTTTGACTTCCTATTGCGTTGTCTAATTCTGTAATTTTATTGTTAATCTTTTGGATTTCTGAATGCTGTCTCTCTATGGATTCTTGCAACTTATTAATTTTTCCACTATGTTCTTGAATAATCTTTCTGAGTTCTTCAAATGTTTTATCAGTGTCTTCCTTGGCTTTTTCTGTAGATTGCCTTATTTCATTTCTGAGGTCATCCCTGATGTCTCGAATCATTCTGTAAATTCTGTATCTGGCAATTCCAGGATTGTATCTTCATTTGGGAAAGATTTTGATTCTTTAGTTTGGGGAGTTGTAAAAGTAGTCATGGTCTGCTTCTTTATGTGGTTTGATATTGACTGCTGTCTCCGAGCCATCACTAAGATATTGTAGTGATTTATTCTATATTTGCTCACTGAGTCTTATCTTGTTTTGTTTTCTTTCAGTATACGTAGATAGGCTACTAGATTGCGCTGTCTTGAGTGTTGTAGCCCTTGACTCACTTATGTCCTATTACCAGCTGGTTTGGGCTGTTACCAGATATATATGCCTGAGTCCATTCACTATTCTTGAGTAGAATCTGATTTTGGGTCATCAAGTGTGTGATGCAGACTGTCACCTCTCCACATAGAGAAGTAGTGGTGATAGTTGTGTGCACCAGATTCTAGTAGCAGCTGGGGTTCACACTCCAGGGGGGTCAGGATGCTGACAGGCTTCCCCCAAGTGTCAGTAAGGTAGGTGTGTCTCTATTCGTAAAGCACCTTGGTGGGTGGGCTCTGCAGCTGTACCTTAGACCCCCAATGCAAGTACCTCTACAGATTGGTAGGTGTCACCCTCCTTAGACCCCTAAGGCAGAAGGCTAGGTGGTCTGGGGGGAGCTTCAGCCCTCAGTTCCCTGTTGTGGGTCAGTGCGGGCTCTGATGAATATGCAGAGATATCAGACCTGGGAATCTTGTCTTTCCAGTAAATCCGCTAAAACAATTGCAGTCAGATCCCTATCCGAAATGCCTTTGCATTGTAATAGCCACCTTGTTCCCTGTAGGGATGAAAGCCCGAGACTGTGGATCACATATGCTTGGCTGGAGCTGGTTCTGTGTTTTTAGTCCAGTTAGGGAAGGATTTTTGGTCCCTGGATTTTTTGTAGTTGCTTCTCTCAGGCCAGGAGAATGGGTTAGGGAAAGACAAAAACAAAACGAAAGAAAGAAAAACCACAGAGCAGTTTATTTTCTGCCTCAGGAAATTCCAATGTTAATGAAGCCCCCTAGGAAGGGGAGGGGAGGGTTCAGATAAATAGGAGAGAGTAGCACCCCGGAATATAGACAAAGTTACTTATCTTTCTTGGGATGACAGTTTTATCTGAGATTCCCGGGGGGCATGTCGTCGACTGTGTGTGCTGGCTCGGTAAAGATTGCCCCCAAGGGTCAGGCCCACGTCCCATGCTTGCGCTGTCTCAGAAGCCGTGGTTGGTTCCTCCACTCCCAGTCCAAAGCCCAGCGTCAAGTTTCCCCGGCAGGGACGCCGCACTCCCGGCTCCAAAACCAGTTGCTGCCTCCCGGTAATTTCTCCTCCCGTCAGCCACGTCGCTGCGCTGCCTGCACGCACTGGCTGGGCTTCCCCTGAGGTCACTTCAGGGGTTTAGGGCTGCGCCCCATGATTGTGCCGTCTCAGGATGCCGTGCTCAGCTCCCCTGCACCCAGTCCAAAGCCTGGTGCCAAGATTTCCTGACTGGGATGCTGGCTCCAGGCTCCGAAAACAGTCGCTACTTCCCTGTGGTTGTTCGTTCTCAGTCTCTGTCATTCAGGTCAACTCTTTAAATCTGTGTTTGTTGTTCAGGGTTCGTAGATTGTCATGTATGTGGTCGATTCACTTGTTTTTCTGAGTCTTTGTTGCAAGAGGGATCCGAGTTAGTGTCTACCTAGTCAGCCATCTTGGCCCCGCCTCCTGGTTCCCTTCTTCTTAACTGCTACCTTAAAACTGGGGGAAATTGGCAGAAACTGGTTTAGGTGCCATGTTGACATTCAGGATAGCCTTTTAGACCTCATACATAAGTAAATTCCTCACCCCTGGGTGGAGTTTAACTGCCATTTTCTGAACATGCGATGCATGAAGTTACATGTAAACCCCACTTCATCTGCATGATATGATTAAGAATGTTGCTGATGTAACTTATATGAACTTCCTACTTTTAAACCCCTTAAAAGTAGCCTTCCAATTAATTTAACCAATCAGATTAATGACTTTTCCCTGGGACTCATTGTTGCTAAGTGTCTTAGTTTCCCAGAACTGCCGTAACAAAATAGCACAAAGTGGGTGAATTTAAAGAATAGAATCTTATTGTCTCAGTTCTGGAGGCTAGAAGTTAGAACTCAGGGCATCAGCAGAGCTCTCTGTTGGCTCTAGGACAGGATCCTTCCTTGTCTCTACCAGCTTCTGGTAGCCCCAGGCATTTCTTGGCATTCCTTGGCTTTTAGATACACGTTCACCTAGCCTCTCCTCCTGTCTTCCTGTTTTCTCCTTTTATAAGACACCACTCTGGAATAAGAATCCACCCTGCTCATTAACTTACCTGATCACATCTTCAAAGACAAGCCCTATATCCAAACATGGTCACACTCACAAGGGTTAGGACTTCAACCTAGCTTTTTGGGGAAAAAATTCAACCTATACCACTAAATATATGACCAGAATAATGAAGCAGGCATGAGACAGTTGAGAGGCTGAAGGATTGCTCTTTTCTCACCAAATATCTCTTCTTCTGAACATTACTGTCTCTTTGAGTCCCTTACCTTGGGCAATGGTAACCCCATCTCCACTCAGCCTCTGGAGTTAACTTCAACTTCTCTCTCCTTCCATTCATTGCCTGTATCCAACTAGACATTAGATCTTAGACTTTCACTGACAAAAATATTTCTTGAATACGGCCACTTCTTTCTCCCCACCCCCCCCCCCCCACACACACACACTGCTATTGATACTACCTTAACCGGAACCGAAACCTTATCCTTAAGTATCCGGGACTATCTTTTTGGACTTACTGTCTTTACCCTTTTTTATTTTATTTAATCCTCAAGACAGGCACCAGAATTGTCTTATATGTCGCGCACACACGCAGATATATACAATCTCTGGTAGCCTTTCCCAAAGAAAATAAGGCAAACTCGTTAACAGACCATATAAGTCCTTTTAATATCCTGTGTAACTGATAAACTTTTTGTGATCCTTTGATAGCCTTGCCAAATAGTGTGTATGCGTAGTCTTCCTTTTGTCTCCTGAATGAGTAGGATTTTTCTTTCTGTCTCTCATTGTAGAGTTGTGACAACATTGGAAATATTAATATAACCATTTATTTGTGTCTACCTCCTCTATTAGACTTGAAGCAACTTTAAGAGCAGGGAGCAGGTATATGGTCTGGAAAAGAATATTTGCTAAATATTTTCAAGTGTTTTGGGATTATGATTTCCCATTACTAAAATGGCCATGGATTTTGGCTGAACTAAACATAGGCAGTTTACTATCAGCCCATTTGTTTATTTGACCTGTATATCAGGAAGATGGCTTTTCTTTTTCTTTTCTAAGACAATCTCCAATCTAAACTTTATTGATCACACTTAAAAGGGAAAAGAAAGTTGAATATCTTTCTTTTATTCCTGTAATGGAGAACTATTGAGTAACTTACTTAAACAGATGCAATCAGGTGTGGAACTCAGGATGCAAGGCTTTGCATAAACAGAGAAGCCTTTTCTGACTCTTGGTAGCACTTGACATAAAGGTAAACTTTCCCCCTTCTTGAAGTTAGGAGATGCTGTTGCTGCAGCAAACTGAAAGCAGTTCGAGAAATACCACAGTTTCTCCTTCTGCCTAGAATGCTCTTTCCTGAGACCTTCACTGGCTGCCTCTTCCTTCTCATTCAGATCTCAGCTCAAATGCTACATTCCCAGGGAGGTCTTTCTTGACCACCCAACTCAAAACTATTTTATGCCCTACCCCACTTTTTCATTTACTTTTTAATTGTCCTTCTCATCATCACCATCCATAAGATTCTGAAGCCTATAATAAAACTGAAAAACCAAACCTGTTGCCATCGAGTCGATAGGCTGGTGGATTCGAACAGCTGACCCTTAGGTTAGCAGTCATAGCCCTTAACCACTGATTTCAACAAATACGTATCAAATGAATTAATCTAATATTTTGTTCCCAGGAATAAACTTGACCTTTATGTAATGTGCTAAGTTTATGCTGCACTTTTCGTTTGCTCACAAAGTCACTGTACCAATAATTTAATTAATTACTTTGCAAAATGCTTCAGGAAGCCCAATGAGTATGTAAAATCAAATACTTTCATATTCCATGTATTCCAATGCACTTCACATATTAATGACTTAAATTCTATAGGTCAGTGATGATATTGACAGAGAGCAAAGCTACTGCCTGATCTGCTGTAGCTATCCAAAGCAATGAAAAGGGTTTGTATTGAAGCAAGGTATTTCACAGGGTAGTGATGCCTCCTTGCTCCACTATTCAATAAATGCCACAAAATCTGACGTTTACACATCAATCTCTGACCAATGTCTTGACTTAGACTCCGGGATAACATGAGATGATAGTTTTCCAGCTGGGAAGCCTCTCTAATACTAGTGATCAATAATGTATTTCAGGTTGCCCAGAGCTTGGTACAGGTAAACAATCAGGACTCACAGTAAGTACGAAGTAAAAATTTACTAATGCATATACTTACATGTCACAATTAGTGAAAAATTTGATATTTTGCAAATCGATGCTGATGGATTTGGAGGTTTTAATAAAGTTCAGTAAAACAGTTTTGTGATTGTTTTCTCATATATATGTCTGTCTCATTAATGAGTTCTCAAAGTATCTCTTTTCATGCTTTGAGAATGTCTTTTTCATCCTGTATCCCATAGACTAATCCAGTGTTTGGCCCAAAGTGCTTAGTGATGGCAGCTGCTGTTACTCATCATTAATATGATTTTTTTTTTTTCCAGTTTTCTGAGCCTAAGGCAAAGCATATACGGAAGGTGAAAACCCAGGGCAACAAGGGTGAGGAAGAAGTGAAGTTGTGCAGGGAAGAAGGGAAAGCAATGCAACCTTCACAAGAAAACACAGCTAGTTGCTCAGTGTCAAGGGTTGTCTCCAGGGAGGGCTCATGAAACCTAGGCATAACAGAACAGTACATTGGGGATGAGGAAGGATAGTAAATTCATCTGTAGACTCTTCCTGCTTCCTGTCTCTTACTGATAAGCGTACAATTTATGTTGGTGATGATTCCATTTGCAGTTGAAAAGGCTGCACCTTGTAGTTACTGGATGTAATGTTCTATAAATGTCAAGTAGAATAAGGGGGTTGATAGTGTCATCCAGAGCTTCTGATATTTACCTACTTTTTTCTAGTTGTTTGTGGAATCAGCAAGAGTTTTGTGTTAAAATCTATAGCTCTAATTATGGATTTATGTATTTTGAGGCTTTGTATATTTTGAAGCTGTATTATTAAGCATTTATTCATTTATAATTGTTATTTTGTCCTGATTCTTTGACTGTTATAGTGTCATACAGTAGCACACTTTGCCTCTAGTAACCCCTTATCTTGAAGTCTATTATTTTCTGATATTAATATAGCCATTCTAGCTTGTCTGCTTTTGCATGGTATATATATATATTTCTTATCATTTTACCTTCAAACTATTTGTGTCTTTGTATTGAAAGTGAGATTTTTGTCGATAGCATGTAGTTGGTTCTGCCTTCTTTTTTTTTTATTGAGTATGACAATCTTTGTCTTTTAATTTGATATAATTCTTGATATGGTTGTATTATGTCTTCCATTTTCCTGTTTGTATTAATCTAACTCATCTGGTTTTTATTATTTTATTTCTTCTTTCCTGACTTCTTTTCTATTAATCAGATATTTTAAGTACCCTTATTTTTTCTCAAATGACATGTCCAAGTAAATTACACACCCACACATATAACACACAGCATAGCTCACTTATGAAAACAGCAAGAGGGGATGCATGTTTGGCAAAAATGTATAACACGTGTGTTATTTGCTTAAAAATACAGTATTCCATATTGATTTTTTTCTTGGCATTATAATTAGATCTCTTACATTATGTTTTTAGTAATTGCTCTAGTGATTAAAATATGTATATTTAATTTATCCCACTTTACTTAGAATTAATCTTGCATTACTTCAGTAACATATAGGAACCTCCCAAGAGTGTATTTTCATTTATCTCCTCATCCTTAATGCTATTGTTGTCAAACATATTATACATGCTGTTGTTGTCATTGTTAGGTGCTGTCCAGCTGATTTTGACTCATACTGTCATAGTGACTCCACGTGACAGAGTAGAACTGCCTCATAGGGTTTTCTGGGCTGTACTCTTTACAAGAGCAGATCACCAGGTCTTTATCCTGTGGTTAGCAGCTGAGTATTTAACCGTCATGCCACCAGGGCTCCTTCATAAATTCAAAAATAAAGTGTTAAATTTTGTTGCAGTCATATATCTTTTAAAGAAATTATGAGAATACTGATGCGTACATTTAAATATATATCCATCTATATAACATTAAAGGTATTTTTCATCCCTTTCTGTAGATCTAAGTTACCATCTGGTGTCATGTCCCTTCTACCAGAAGAACTTCAGAATTTTATGTAGAGCTTATTTATTTGCCTTTATTTCACATTCATTTTCTGAAGCAAATTTTTACTGGATTGGAATCTATTTTTTCTCTTTAGCATTTTGAATATGTCATTCCAAAGCCTTCTGGCTTCCATAAGTTCTGAAGTCAGTGGTTAATCTTATTGTTCATCTCCTACATTAATGTGTCACTTTTTCTCAGGCTGTTTTTAGGATTTTCTCTTTATCTGTGGATTTGAGAGATTTGATTATAATGCATCTAGGAGTGGTTTTGTCTGAAATTTTCATGCTTAGGGTTTGTTGAGATTTTTTATTTTTACTTTTTGAATACAGGTAGTTCCCAACTTACGATGAGGCTCCATTCCAATGACTTTGTAATAAGCCGGTTTTGATATAAGTTGAATACTTCATTTTTTTTTTTAAGATTTCATTATTATTTCCTTTATTATCAGTGAGTGAACACCTGAGAATGGTAACATCAGCAAATTAAGTGCTGCAACATTGTACATAATACATATTACTAACAATACAAAAAAAAAAACAAAAAAAACAAATCTACTGCTGTCCAGTAGATTCTGACTCAGAGCAAACCTAAAAGACAGGGTATAACTGCCCCACAGGATTTCCAAGGAGTGCCTAGTAGATTTCAACTGCTGACCTTTTGGTTAGCAACAGTAGCTCTAACCGCTATACCACCAGGGTTTCCTTACTAACAATAAGATGAATCAAAACAAACAAACAAACAAAAAAGCTGTAAGTACAGATCATCATAATTCGAATACATAGTAAATCAGGGACTACCTGTAATATTTTATTGTGTTTTCAGTGAAAGTTTACGCAGAAAATTATGTTATCATTTAACAGTCTCTACCAGAAATGAAACAACCAGAATGGAAATAATGAGAATGTTGAAACAATGTGAAAAAAAGTAACCAGAAATGAAACAACCGGAATGGAAATAATGAGAATGTTGAAACAATGTGAAAAAAAGTAACCAATGTCACTGAACAATTTTGACATTGGTTACTTTTTTTCACATTGTTTCAACATTCTCATTATTTCCATTCCGGTTGTTTCATTTCCAGTAATCTAGTTTCCCTGCCCTCTTACCTTCTCATCTTTGCTTTAGCATAATTGTTGAGTGGACATATATAGATGATTTTTTAAAGGAATGCAGTACTTACAAGTGATATTCATTATTTTATGAGTCAGTCTGTTATTTAGCTAAAAGGTGACCTCACGGGATCATTTGAGGCTAGAGGCTTAAAGAGTATCTCAGGGTGATAGGAAGCCTCTAGCCTCAAATGATCTAGTAAGTCTGAACCTTTCAAGAATTTGAATTCTGTTCCACATTTTTCTCCCATTTTATTAGGATTCATCTCTTGCGGTCCTAATCAGAAGAGTCAATAGTGGTAACAGGACACCATCTAGTTTTTCCGATCTCAGGGTAGATAAGGAGTAGTAGTGATCAATAGTTTATTGTAGATAGCCACTCATGAGCTTTTAAGACTGCAGATACTTTTCACACATTGAGAGACAGAACATAAACTTTATGAACTATGTTATGCCAATTGACTTACTGTCCCATGAGACTATGGTTTTAAGCTTCGAAATCCAGGTAGCCAATCTCACGAGGTGTTTTGTTATGTCTAAGAAGTATCTGTAGCTGTGTGTGCTATGTGGTTTATTATATATGTGACTATATATGAATGCACATACATATGTGTATATATACATATATAGATGCACCTATATGCTCACATGCACATATATATACACATATACATATATATATATACATATGTAGCCACATATATCTTTTTCAGTTGTTGTTGTTACTGTTGTTGCAAAATTACATATGTCATAGTTTTTTCCAAAATGTCTTCTTACATACTTCTTAGTGACATCATTTACCTTGGTCAAGCTGTGCATACTTCACCCACATTCAGTGTTACCTTTCCCATCACCAAAAATAACAAGTGTCTACTGTCTAGGGAGTGATTCCCCCTCTCTCCACCTGCCATTCATCCCTGGTAAACACCAATGAATGTTCATTTAAGTATACCTATTCTTATCTTTCCAGAAAAGTGAAATAATAAACCATATGTTGTTATAAGATTGACTTATTTCACTCTGCATAATGTCCTCCAGATTTATCCAAATTTATAAGATAGCTGAGATTTAAAAAAAAAAAAGTGTATTTAAAGAATATAAAGGAGGCAGGGCCAAGATGGCTGACTAGGTAGATGCTACCTTGGATCCCTCTAGCAACAAAGACTTGGAAAAACAAGTGACTCGATCACATACATGACAATCTACGAACCCTGATCATCAAACACAGATCTAAAGAGTTGACCTGAGTGACAGGTGAGCGAAAAGCTGTGCCCTCAACCAGGGACTGCTTCTGGAACCTGTGATCCACTCCACAGCCTTGAGCCCTCACAGTTCCCTGGTGCTAAGTGGCAGGGCTGATAGTGGCTTGCTGAGGCGGGGCAGGCACGGGACATAGCCCTAACCCCTAGCCCCCTGGGGTAACCTCCATAGAGACTCAGCCAGCACAAGCAGGCTGCACACTAACAGGACTAACGAGAGAATGAATGAGCAACCACAGGGAAGAAGCGACTGTTTTCGGAGCCTGGAACCAGCATCCCAGTCAGAAAACCTTGGTGCTGGGTTTTGGACTGGTCTCAGGGGAGCTGAGCATGGCATCCTGAGACGGCGCAAACACAGGATGCAGCCCTAGCCCCCAGAAGTGACCTCGGGGGAAGCCCAGCCAGTGCAGATAGGCAGCGCAGCGACGCAGCCGACAGGAGTAGAAGTCACCGAGAGGCAGCAACTGGTTTTGGAGCCAGGGGTGCGGCATCCCTGCTGGGGAACCATGGCACTGGCCTTTGGACCAGGAGTGGAGGAACTGACCACGGCTTCTGAGACAGCACATGCACAGGATGCAGGCCTGACCCCCCGGTGCAATCTCGACCCAGCCAATGCACACAGGCTACCCACCCCTCAGGAATCTCAGATGAAACAGTCCTTACCAAGCAAGATAAGTAACTTTGTCTATATTCCTGGGTGCTACTCTCTCCTATCTATCTGATCCCTCCCGCCTCCTTCCCAGGAGGCTTCATTAACATCAGAATTTCCTGGGCCAGAAAGTGAAGTGCTCGGCGTTTTTTTTTTTTTTTTTTTTTTGTCTTTTCCTAACCCATTCTCCTGGCCTGAGAGGGAAAAAAAAAAAAAAAAAAAAAAACCCAGGGACCAAGAATCCTTCCCTGACTTCCCAAAATTGGACTAAAAATACAGAACCAGCTCCAGCCAAGCATATCAGATCTACAGTCTTGGGCTTTCATCCCTACAGGGAACAAGGTGGCTATTATAATGCAAAGGCATTTCGGATAGGGATCTGACTGCAATTGTTTTAGCCAATTTACTGGAAAGACGAGTTTCCCAGGTCTGATATCTCTACCTATTAAACAGAGCCCTCACTGACCCACAACGGGGAACTAAGGGTTGAAGCTCCACCCAGACCACGTAACTTCCTGCCATAGGGGTCTGAGGATAGTGACATCTACCAATCTGTAGAGGTACGTGCATTGGGTGCCTAAGGTACACCTGCAGAGCCCATCCACCAAAGCGCTTTACAAATAGAGACACACCTACCTCACTGGCACTTGGGGGAAGTCAGCATCCTGCCCCCCTGGAATGTGACCCCCTGCTGCTACTAGAATCTGGTACACACAACTATCACCACTCCTGCTCTAAGAGAATAGGTGAGTCTACCCCACAAACTTGGTGACCCAAAATCAGATTCTACTCAAGAATAGTGAATGGACTCTTAGGCATATATTTCTGGTAACGGTCCAAACCAGCTGGTAAGAGGACATAAGTGATTCAAAGGCTAAAACAATCAAGACAGCGCAATCTAGTAGCCTATCTTGTATATTGAAAGAAAACAAAACAAGACTCAGTGAGCAAATATAAAATAAATCATTACAATATCTTATAGATGGTTCACAGACAGCAGTCAATTAAACCACGTAAGGAAGCAGACCATGATTGCTTCTACAACTCCCCAAATTAAAGAATCAAAATCTTTCCCAAATGAAGATACAATCCTGGAATTGCCAGATGCAGAATATAAAAAAACTAATATACAGAATGCTTCAAGACATCAGGGATGACTTCAAAAATGAAATAAGACAATCTACAGAAAAAGCCAAGGAACACACTGAAAAAGGAGTTGAAGAAATCAAAAAGATTATTCAAGAACATAGCAGAAAAATTAATAAACTGCAAGAATCCATAGAGAGACAGCATTCAGAAATCCAAAAGATTAACAGTAAAATTACAGAATTAGGTAACTTAACAGGAAGTCAGAGAAGCAGAATTGAGGAATTGGAATGCAGAGTGGGGGAGATGGAGGATAAAGCAAGTGACACCAATATAGTTGAAGAAAAATCAGATAAAAGAATTAAAGAAAATGAAGAAACCCTAAGAATCATGTGGGACTCTATCAAGAAGAATAACTTGCGTGTGATTGGAGTCCCAGAACAGGGAGGGATAGTTGAAGATCTGTTGGCAGAAATCTTCCCTGACATCATGAAAGATGAAAGGATATCTATTAGAGATGCTCATTGAATCCCATATAAGATTGATCCAAAAAGAAAATCACCAAGACATATTATCATCAAACCTGCCAAAACCAAAGATAAAGAGAAAATTTTAAAAACAGCCAGGGAGAAAAGAAAGGTCTCCTTCAAGGGAGACTCAATAAGAATAAGTTCAGACTCCTCAGCAGAAACCATGCAGGCAAGAAGGCAATGGGATGACATATATAGAGCACTGAAGGAGAAAAACTGTCAGCCAAGGATCATTTATCCAGCAAAACTCTCTCTCAAATATGAAGGCAAAATTAAAACATTTACAGATAAACACAAGCTTAGAGAATTTGCAAAAACCAAACCAAAGCTACAAGAAATACTAAAGAAAATTGTTTGGTCAGAAAATCAATAACATCAGATAACGACACAACACAAGGTCACATAACAGAACATCCTGATATCAACTCAAATAAGAAAATCACAAAAACAAATTAAGATTAATTTTAAAAAGAAAAAAATCCTCAAAACAGGGAATCATTGAAGTCATTATGTAAAAGATCACAATAATCAAAAAGAGGGACTAAATACAGGAGGCATAGAACTGTAATACAGAGAGGAAAACAAGGCGATATAGGATGATACAAGTTAGGTTTTTACTTAGAAAAATAGGGGTAAATATTAAGGTAACCACAAAGAGGTCTACCAATTCCATAATTCAAAATAAAAACCAAGAAAAACATAACGACTCAGCAAACATAAATTTGACTACTATGAAAATGAGGAACACACAATTTACAAAGAAAAACGTCTCAGCACAAAAAAGTAAGTGGAAAAATGAAATTGTCAACAACACACATAAAAAGGCATTAAAATGACAGCACTAAACCCATACTTATCTATAATTACACTGAATGTAAATGGACTAAATGCACCAATAAAGAGACAGAGAGTCTCAGAATGGATAAAGAAACACAATCCATCTATATGCTGCATACAAGAGACACATCTTAGAGACACAAAAAATTAAACTCAAAGGATGGAAAAAAATACATCAAGCAAACAACAAACACGAAAGAGCAGGAGTAGCAATATTAATTTCTGACAAAATAGACTTCAAAGTTAAATCCACCACAAAGGATAAAGAGGGACACTACATAATGATTAAAGGGACAATTGATCAGAAGACATAACCATATTAAATATTTATGCACCCAATGACAGGGCTGCAAGATACATAAAACAAACTTTAACAGAACTGAAAAGTGGGATAGACACCTCCACAATTATAGTAGAAGACTTCAACGCACCACTTTCAGAGGATAGGACTTCCCGTAAGAAGCTCAGTAGGACACGGAAGACCTGATTGCCACAAGCAACCAACTTGACCTCATAGACCTATACAGAACACTGCACCCAACAGCTGCAAAGTATACTTTTTTTTCTAGCGCACATGGAACATTCTCTAGAATAGATCACATATTAGGTCATAAAACAAACCTTTGCAGAATCCAAAACATTGAAATATTACAAAGCATCTTCTCAGACCACAAGGCCATAAAAGTAGAAATCAGTAACAGAAAAATCAGGGAAAAGAAATCAAATACTTGGAAACTGAACAATACCCTGCTGAAAAAAGACTGGGTTATAGAAGACATTAAGGAGGCAATAAAGAAATTCATAGAATGCAACAAGTATGAAAACACTTCCTATCAAAACCTCTGGGACACAGCAAAAGCAGTGATCAGAGGTCAATTTATATTGATAAATGCACACATACAAAAAGAAGAAAGAGCCAAAATCAGAGAACTGTCCCTACAACTTGAACATATTAGAAACCAAGCAACAAAAGTATCCATCAGGCACCAGAAGAAAACAAGTAATAAAAATTAGAGCTGAACTAAATGAAATAGAGAACAGAAAAGCAATTGAAACAATTAACAAAAGCAAAAGCTGGTTCTTTGAAAAAATTAACAAAATTGATAAACCATTCGCCAGACTGACTAAAGAAATACAGGAAAGGAAACAAATAACCCAAATAAGAGACGAGATGGGCCATATCACAAAAAACCCAACTGAAATTAAAAGAATCATATCAGATTATTATGAAAAATTGTACTCTAACAAATTTGCAAACCTAGAAGAAATGGATGAATTCCTAGAAAAACACTACCTACCTAAACTAACACAATCAGAAGTAAAACAACTAAATAGACTCGTAACAAAAAAAGATATTGAAAAGGTAATCAAAAAACTCCCAACAAAAAAAAAGGCCTGGCCCGGACAGCTTCACTGCAGAGTTCTACCAAACTTTCACACAAGAGTTAACACCGCTACTACTAAAGGTATTTAAAAGTATAGAAAATGATGGAATACTACCTAACTCATTCTATGAAGCCACCATCTCCCTGATACCAAAACCAGGTAAAGACAGCACAAACAAGAAACTTACAGACCTATATCCCTCATGAGCATAGATGCAAAAGTCCTCAACAAAATTCTATCCAATAGAATTCAACAACATATCAAAAAAATAATCCACCACGACCAAGTGGGATTTATACCAGGTATGCAAGGCTGGTTTAGTATTCAAAAAACCATTAATGTAATCCACCATATAAATAAAACAAAAGACAAAAACCACATGATCTTATCAATTGATGCAGAAAAGGCATTTGACAAAGTCCAACACCCATTTGTGATAAAAACTCTCATCAAAATAGGAATTGAAGGAAAATTCCTCAACATAATAAAGGGCATCTATACAGAGCCAACAGCCAACATCATTCTAAATGGAGAGAGCCTTAAAGCATTTCCCTTGAGAACGGGAACCAGACAAGGATGCCCTTTATCACCGCTCTTATTCAACATTGTGCTGGAGGTCCTAGCCAGAGCAAGTAGTCTAGACAAAGAAATAAAGGGCATCCGGATTGGCAAGGAGGAAGTAAAGTTATCTCTATTTGCAGATGACATGATATTATACACAGAAAACCCTAAGGAATCCTCATGGAAACTACTGAAACTAATAGAAGAGTTCACCAGAGCATCAGGATACAAGATAAACATACAAAAATCAGTTGAATTCATCTACACCATCAAAACGAACATCGAAGAGGAAATCACCAAATCAATACCATTCACAGTAGCCCCCAAGAAGATAAAATACTTAGGAATAAATCTTACCAAAGATGTAAAAGACCTATACAAAGAAAACTACAAAGTAGTAGTGCAAGAAACTAAAAAGGACCTACGTAAGTGGAAAAACATACCCTGCTCATGGATAGGAAGACTTAACAGCAAAAATGTCTATTCTACCAAAAGCGATCTATACATACAATGCACTTCCGATCCAAATTCCACTGACATTTTTTAATGTGATGGAGAAACAAATCACCAACTTCATATGGAAGGGAAAGAAGCCTCGGATAAGCAAAGCACTACTGAAAAAGAAGAAGAAAGTGGGAGGCCTCACTCTACCTGATTTTAGAACCTATTATACCCACCGCAGTAGTCAAAACAACCTGGTGTTGGTACAACAGGCACATAGACCAATGGAACAGAATTGAGAACCCAGATATAAATCCATCCACATATGAGCAGCTGATATTTGACAAAGGCCCAGTGTCAGTTTACTGGGGCAAAGATAGTCTTTTTTAACAAATGGTGCTGGCATAACTGGATATCCATTTGCAAAAAAAATGAAACAGGACCCATACCTCACACCATGCACAAAAACTAACTCCAAGTGGATCAAAGACCTAAACATAAAGACTAAAATGATAAAGATCATGGAAGAAAAAATAGGGACAATGTTAGGAGCCCTAATACAAGGCATAAACAGAATACAAAACATTACTAAAAATGATGAAGAGAAACCAGATAACTGGGAGCTCCTAAAAATCAAACACCTATGCTCATCTAAAGACTTTACCAAAAGAGTAAAAAGACCACCTACAGATTGGGAAAAAATTTTCAGCTATGACATCTCTGACCAGCACCTAATCTCTAAAATCTATATGATTCTGTTAAAACTCAACCACAAAAAGACAAACAACCCAATCAAAAAGTGGGCAAAGGATATGAACACGCACTTCACTAAAGAAGATATTCAGGCAGCTAACAGATACATGAGAAAATGCTCTCGATCATTAGCCATTAGAGAAATGCAAATTAAAACTACGATGAGATTCCATCTCACTCCAACAAGGCTGGCATTAATCCACAAAACACAAAATAATAAGTGTTGGAGGGGTTGCGGAGACATTGAAACTCTTATACTCCACTGGTGGGAAAGTGGAATGGTATAACCACTTTGGAAATCTATCTGGCGTTTTCTTAAAAAGTTAGACATAGAACTACCATACAACCCAGAAATCCCACTCCTCGGAATATACCGTAGAGAAATAAGAGCCTTCACACAAACAGATATATGCACACCCATGTTTATTGCAGCTCTGTTTACAATAGCAAAAAGCTGGAAGCAACCAAGGTGTTCCTCATCGGATGAATGGTTAAATAAATTATGGTACATTCACACAATGGAATACTACGCATTGATAAAGAACAGTGACGAATCAGTGAAACGTTTCATAACATGGAGGAACCTGGAAGGCATTATGCTGAGTGAAATTAGTCAGATGCAAAAGGACAATTACTGTATAAGACTACTATTAAAAGTTCTTGAGAAATAGTATAAACTGAGAAGAACACATTCTTTTGTGGTTATGAGAGGGGGGAGGGAGGGAAGTTGGGAGACGGTTATTTACTGATTAGTTAGTAGATAAGAACTACTTTAGGTGAAGGAAAGGACAATACTCAATACAGGGAAGGTCAGCTCAACTGGACTGGACCCAAAACAAAGAAGTTTCTGGGATAAACTGAATGCTTTGAAGGTCAGCGGAGCAAGGGCGGGGTTTGGGGACTATGGCTTAAGGGGACTTCTAAGTCAATTGGCATAATAAACTCTATTATGAAAACATTCTGCATTCCACTTTGAACTGTGGCGTCTGGGGTCTTAAATGCTAACAAGCGGCCATCTAAGATGCATCAATTGGTCTCAACCCACCTGGATCAAAGGAGAATGAAGAACAACAAGGTCACACAATAACTATGAGCCCGAGATAGAAAGGGCCACATGAACTAGAGACTTACATCATCCTGAGACCAGAAGAACTAGATGGTGCCCGGCCACAACCGATGACTGCCCTGACAGGGAGCACAACAGAGAACTCCTGAAGGAGCAGGAGAACAGTGGGATGCAGACCCCAAATTCTCATAAAAAGACCAGACTTAATGGTCTGACTGAGACTAGAAGAATCCCGGTAGTCATGGTCCCCAAACCTTCTGTTGGCCCAGGACAGGAACCATTCCCTAAGACTACTCATGAGACATGGAAGGGACTGGACAATGGGTTGGAGAGAGATGCTGATGAGGAGTGAGCTACTTGTGTCAGGTGGACACTTGAGACTGTATTGGCATCTCCTGTCTGGAGGGGAGATGGGAGGGTAGAGAGGGTTAGAAACTGGCAAAATGGTCATGAAAGAGAGACTGGAGGGAGGGAGTGGGCTGACTCATTAGGGGGAGAGTAAATGGGAGTATGTAGTAAGGTGTATATAAGCTTATATGTGACAGACTGACTTGACTTGTAAACTTTCACTTAAAGCACAATAAAATTTTTTTAAAAAAAAGAATATAAAATTCACTAATTTTAAGACTACAATTTGATTAGTTTTGGCAAATGTGTAATTATGTCACCATTACCATAATCATGATCTAGAACATTTTTATCAAAGGCTGGTTTTCTTTGGATAATTTGTATCATTATACCTTCAAGTTGACTGATCTTTATTTCTGTAGTCTCTAGTCTAAAGATCATCTCATTTACTTTTTTAAAATTTCAGATATTATTAATCGCCAAAAGTTTCATTGGAGTCTTCTTTAAATTTTTCATTTTCTTTTTTCCTCTCCACTATACCTACTGTTTCTCTACCTTACTGAACATATGGAACATATTTATAATAGCTACTTCTATCATCTCTGTTATTTCCGGGTCTATTCTATTGGCAATTTTTCTCCCAGTTATTTTTATTTCCTGTTTGCTTTCTAGCAAGCAGGAAGTTTTTCTTTTTTTTTTGAAGGCAGAATATGTGAATTTTATGTTGGTTTCTGGCTTTTGTTGTATTTCTTTAAAAGATATTGGATATTATTTTGACATGCAGTTAAGTTACTTAGAAGCAATTTGATCCTCCAAAAATATTGCTTTTAAGGTTTTTAGAGTGGCTCACAGAGCACCTTTTAGTTTATGGCTAAGTTATTTCCTATACCTTTTTGTGGATTCTATCTGATGCACAGGTTTTTCCACACTACCTGGGATGTACACAAACTATTCCCACCCCTGTGTAATCTCTGGGAATCATTCTGCTTTCTCTTTTCTAATGGTTCTTTCCCTGACGTCAGTAGTTTTCATTCATTCATTCAAATGTTCCTTCCTACACACCTTTAGAGCTCCTTGTCAGTGTCGCTCCATCTTATCCAGTAGTATGTTCCATAAATTCTAGCTGTCTGCCTTCCTGGATAGACGGTCCCTGTCTATTCAGCTCACCAATCCAAGTTTTGTTTGGATTTCCACTCCCTGCATAGCAGCCTGGAAACTGACACTAGGCAGTAAGCTAGTGCAATCATGAGGCTCTCTTGATTTGGTTCCCTTTTTTCTGGGATTACAGTTCTATGCTGGCTGCTGTTCAGTGTCTGAAAACTATTGTTTCATCCGTTTTATCTGGTTTCTTTGTTGTCCTTTCTTCTACTTTATATGGGTTTAATTTGCTGTTCTTTTTCTAACTTCTTTAGCTGGTAAATTAGACGGCTTGATTTTAAGCCTGTCATCTTTTCTAGTATGTGCATTTAAGTCTAAATTTTATTTTGATGTAGTTCCTACTGAAATCCACAAATTTTGATAAGTTATATTTTTACTATCATTTGTTCAAATTTTTTATTATTTTTGTCATTATGTTTTCACTGACTCAAGAGTTTTTGGAAGTGTATAGCTTTATTTCCAAGAATTTTGAGGATTTCCTAAATGTGTTTAAGTTGTAGATTTTTATCTTAAGCTTACCATGGTTAGATAATATACTATGAATTTAATAATTTGAAATTTATTGAGTCTTAAGTTCTGAAACTATATAGTTTAAATTTGGTAATGGCCTATATATATCTGTAAAGTATATATTCTCTCCTAGTTGTCTGCACTATTCTGCATAGTATTAGACCAATTTTGTTATTTTTTGTAAATGTCTTTTATACACTGATATATTTTTTTATTTTGCTTGTGGATGCACTGCTGCAAATACTTTTGAATTATCTTCAGCAAATTTTACCTACGTGTGATAGTAATGATATTTTTCGATAATTTCCACATTCTGTTGGATCACCTTTCTTTGGAATGGGCACAAATATGTTACCAGGTAGCTGTCTTCCAAATTTAATGGCATAGACAAGTGAGCACTTCCAGAATTGCATCTGTTTGTTGAAACAGCTCCATTGGTATTCTGTTAATTCCTGGAGCCTTGGTTATCTCCAGTGCCTTCAGTGCAACCTGGACTTCTTCCTTCTGTACCATCAGTTCTTTATTATATGCCACCCCTGAAATGGCTGAGGAAACCCTGGTGGTATAGTAGGTAAGAGCTATACCTACTAACCAAAAGGTTGGCAGTTCGAATCCACCAGACACTCTTTGGAAATCCTATGGGGCAGTTCTACTCTGTCCTATAGGGTCACTATGGGTTGGAATCAACTCAATGGCAATGAGTTTTGGTTTTGGGTGGGGAAATGGCTGAACGTCAACCAATTCTCTTTGGTACAGTGACTTTGTATATTCCTTCCATCTTCTTTTGATGCTTCCTGTGTACTTCTGTATTTTGCCCACAGAATCTTTCAATATTGCAACTTGAGGCTTGAACTTTTTCTTCATTTCTTTCAGCTTGAGAAATCCTGAATGTGTTCTTCCCTTTTGGCTTTCTAACTCCAGGTCTTTGCACATTTCATTGTAATAAGTTTACTTTGTCTCCCTGAGCTGCCCATTGAAATCTCCTGTTCAGCTCTTTTACTTCATCATTTTTTCCATTTGCTTTAGCTATTCTACATTCAAGAGCAAGTTTCAGAGTCTCTTCTGACATTCGTTTTGGTCTTGTCTTTCTTGCCTGTCTTTTTAAGATCTTTTGCTTTCTTCATGTATGGTGGCTTTCTTGTCACCCCACAGCTCATCTGGCCTTCAGTCATTAGTGTTCAACGCCTCAAATCTATTCTTGAGATGATTTCTAAATTCAGGTGGGATATACTCAAGTGGACCTGTTTTAATTTTTTATGCTTCAAGTTGAACTTGCATATGAGCAATTGATGGTCTGTTGTGCAGTCGGCCCCTACCCTTGTTCCGACTGACGACATTGGGCTTCTCCATAGTCTCTTTCCACAGATGTAGTCAATTTGATTCCTGTGTATTCCATCTGGTGAAGTCCACGTGTACAGTCACTGTTTATGTTGTTGAAAAAAGGTTATTTCCAATGAATAGGTCATTGGTCTTGCAAAATTCTATCATGCGATTTCTGGGGTCATTTCTATCACTAAGACCATATTTTCCAACTACAGATCCTTCCTTGTTTACAACTTTCAGATTCCAATCACTAGTAATTGTCAATTTATCTTGATTTCATGTTTGATCAATTTCAGGCTACAGAGGTTGGTAAAAAAATTCAGTTTCTTTATCTTTGGCATTAGTGGTTGGTGAGTAAATTTAAATAGTAGTCATATTAACTGGCCTTCCTTGTAGGCATACGGATATTACCCTATTGCTGACACCACAGTACTTTAGGATAGATCTAGAAATGTTCTTTGTGACAAATGAATACTAAGCCATTCCTCTTCAATTTGTCATTCCTGGCATAGTAGACCATATGGATGATTGTTCAATTCATAATGACCAATACCAGTGCGTTTTAGCTCACTAATGTCTAGGATATCTATCTTCAAGCATTCCATTTCTTTTTTGACAACTTTCAATTTTCCTAGATTCATACTTTGTACATTCTACGTTCCAATTATTAATGGTTGTTTGCGGCTGTTTCTTCTCACTTTGAGTTGTGCCACATCAGCAAATGAAGATCCAGAAAGCTTTACTCCATCTATGTCATGAAGGTAGATTCTACTTTGAGGAGGTAGCTCTTCCCCAGTTGCATTTTCAATGCCTTCTAACCTGAGGGGCTCATCTTCTGGCATTATATCAGACAATGTTCTGCTGCTATTCACAAAGTTATCACTGGGTGATTTTTTCAGACGTAGACCATCTGGTCCTTCTTCCCGGTCTGTCTTAGTCTGGAAGCTCAGCTGAAATCTGTTTACCATGGGTGAGCCTACGGGTATTTGAAATGCTGGTGACACAGTGTCCAGCACCATGGCAGCACAGAAGCCGCCACTGCACAACAAATTGACAGATGAGTTGTGCAATTTTATTTTAGCTTTATAAATTTTTTAACTGCATTTTGTTATTATTATACATTCCTTTAATTGGCAACTATAGGAAGTACTAAAACGTAAGAAAAATTGTGTGGATAGTGCAGTACTGGGCAATCTTTCATTCCCTTGTACCTATTATTGCCATGAGTCGGAGCCAGCTGAATGGCCACTAACAACAACAACATGCAGAATTCAACATGAAACCTTGAGCTATTCCAGTTTATTACTTCTTTTACCTCTTCTGTTATAAATATGGGGCCCTCATGGCACAATGGTTAAGAGCTTGTCCGGTAACAAAAAGGTCAGCAATTCAGATTGCTCCTTTTTTTTTTTTTTTTTTTTTACTACCTGATACATCTTTATAAAACTTTTTTCTACTCTTATAGCTACAAACTCTGTAATTGCCCCCTTACATGACAATGATTTTATATATATATTTTTTTATAATATATTAGTGCACTTTATATACATAGATTTCCTTTCGCATCATTGATTTGAATTTTCTTTTAACTACTGATTGTTTAGAAAAGTTCCTTTCAGTTTCACAATGTATCATTAATAATGTCATCTTGATTTTTAGAATTGTTGTTAAATTTGAGAATACCTGTTTAGATTACTTCCTCATAAGTACTATACTGTTTTATCTGATAAATGCTGTTTCCATAATTTCTATCTTATGTATGTATGTGTGTATATATATATGTGTATATATACATATATATATCTTGCATTTTTGATTAAGTATACTCTTGACAGGAGAAAACTTTTGTTTTGACTAGGCATTGCTGAGAACTGAATTTTTTTGCTTACAGTTTTACACGTCTGATGATTAAAATAATTTTCCACAGAACAGCTTCTGGCCTCATACTTTTCCATTTTTTTTTTTTTTTTCTACTTCAAACTCACATTTTTTCAGAGCTGTGAGCTGTAGGATATGGCCATATTGTTAAACTGCTGTTGTCCTTGTATATCTGTGTTGCAGTGCTGGTTAATTGGGTAGAGTGAGTGGTGGGAGTAAGGCTTGAAGCCATTCTTATAACGGAACAGAGACAATATTTTACATGGCAGTGTCTGTAAATCCCATAATAACCTCAACTCAAACTTCCTTCAAAAAAGCCTATGGCCATTCCAGTATGACCCAACACAAGGAGAATATTGTGTAGGGAAAATTAGAAAAGGAAGTGATTAGCTGTCTTATCTGATTGAAATTAAAATATCTCACTTTTGAAAATTTTGCAAAAACGTAATTACATGAACACATTTCTAGGGTTCCTCCCAGGGCCTTAGAAGGTACCCATAGAAATGTGGAGCCCTGAAGCTTCAGTTTTATGAGCTTCAAGGTAAATCTGCCTCCTATATAAGGTAATTGTAGCCCTAGTGGCCCAGAGGTTAAACCGTTCGGTTGCTAAAAGCTCAGTGGTTCAAACCTACCAGCCACTCCACAGGAGAAAGATGTGGGTTGCAGTCAGCTTCAGTAAAGATTCATAGCCTTGGGAACTTTATGGGGCAGTTCTACTCTGTCCTATAGTGTCACTATGAGTTGGAATTGACTCCATGGCAGTGGGTATATAAGGTAATTGAGAGGAGGTAAGTGAGAAAATTTGTAAAAGGAATGATAAGTCATTAGAAATCCACGGAAAGTCATTTTTTTTTAACAGAAAAGAGGAACTAGCTGAATGGGGGGAGTTAGATGACACTGAAGCTAAAAAAAATTCGTGGGAACAAAAAATTGCAAAGCAGCAAAGTCCACTAAGAAAGATATAATGATAATTTAGTCAGCTAACATTATTATTATTATTATTTTCTTATTGCTTACTATGTGGCTCACCCTATACTAAATCCATATTCTTTATTTAACTCTAAAACATATACATAAAGCAAGTGATTTTTATGAGTTTTATAAAGGAGGAAACCAAGGCCTAGATAGGTTAAGCAACTTGCCCAGGATCACATAGGTAGTAAGTGAACTTGAACCTGAGTCTGTTTGGATCCATGGTCTGTGCTTGTAACCACTTTTTTAGATGAGAAACATATGAGAAGCTGAAGTCCAGGAAAAGCAAGGATATTAATTACATTTTAGACTGACCAGCAATATATGAAATTTATTTTATTGATTTCTCATATTTATCAGTCACCCTAAGTTAGCACAGGTATCTTCTGCTCCTGTCTTTATGTTACTAAATTCAAAATAAGAATTCTTTCATCAATAGTATGACTTTGCTGCAACAGTGTGTGTTCACAAATATTTATTTGTCGACAAATACTGAGTTTTTTTTAATAATTTTTATTGTGCTTTAAGTGAAAGTTTACAAATCAAGTTAATCTCTCACATAAAAACGTATATACACCTTGCTACGTACTCCCAATTACTCTCCCCTCAGTGAGACAGCCCACTCCCTCCTTCCACTCTCTCTTTTCGTGTCCATTTTGCCAGTTTCTAAGCCCTTCTACCCTCCTATCTCCCTTCCAGGCAGAAGGCTCCAACATAGTCTCATGTGTCTGCCTGATCCAAGTAGCTCACTCCTCACCAGCATCCCTCTCCTACCCATTGTCCAGTCCAATCCATGTTCAATGAGCTGGCTTCTGGAATTGTTCCTGTCCTGGGCCAACAGAAGGTCTGGGGGCCATGACCACTGGGGTCCTTCTAGTCTCAGTCAGACCATTAAATCTGGTCTTTTTATGAGAATTTGGGATCTGCATCCCACTGTTCCCCTGTTCCCTCAGGGCCCTCCACTGTGTTCCCTGTCAGGGCAGTCATCGGTTGTAGCCAGGCACCATCTGGATCTTCTGGTCTCAGGATAATGTAGTCTTTGGTTCATGTAGCCCTTTCTGTCTCTTGGGCTCTTTATTACTTCGTGCCCTGGTGTTCTTCATTCTCCTTTGATCCAGGTGGGTTGAGACTCATTGATGCATCTTAGTTGGCCGCTTGCTAGCATTTAAGACCCCAGACGCCACTCTTCAAAGTCGGATGCAGGATGTTTTCTTAATAGATTTTATTATGCCAATTGACTTAGATGTCCCCTAAAACCATGGTCCTCAAACCCCTGCCCCTGCTTTGCTGACCTTCGAAGCATTCAGTTTATTCAGGAAACTTCTTTGCTTTTGGTTTAGTCCAGTTGTGCTGACCTCCGCTATATTGAGTGTTGTCCTTCCCTTCACCTAAAGTAGTTCTTATCTACTATCTAATTAGTAAATAAGCCTCTCCCACCCTCCCTCCCTCCCTCCCCTCTCATAACCACAAAAGAATGTTTTCTTCTCAGTTTAAACTATTCCTTAAGATCTTATAATAGTCTTATACAATATTTGTCCTTCTGCAACTGACTAGTTTCACTCAGCATAATGCCTTCCAGGTTCCTCCATGTTTTGAAATGTTTCACAGATTCATCACTGCTCTTTATCGATGTGTAGTATTCCATTGTTGATTTATCCATTTATCCGTTGATGGACACCTTGGTTGCTTCCATCTTTTTGCTATTGTAGACAGTGCTGCAATAAACATGAGTGTGCATATATCTGTTCATGTAAAGTGTCTTATTTCTCTAGGATATATTCCGAGGAGTGGAATTGCTGGATCGTATGGTAGTTCTATTTCTAGCTTTTTAAGGAAGCGCCAAGTCGATTTCCAAAGTGGTTATACCATTTTACATTCCCACCAGCAGTGTAAAAGTGTTCTAATCTCTCCGCAGCCTCTCCAACATTTATTATTTTGTGTTTTTTGGATTAATGCCAGCCTTGTTGGAGTGAGATGGAATCTCACTGTAGTTTTGATTTGCATTTCTAAGGGTTTTTGATAATGTCCAATTATGAGGCGTGAAGAGTGAGATGAGGAATAACTAATGTTTTCTGAGATTTTTAGATATCAGAAAGATTCTCCAGAATTTTAAGAATTATATGCAATATTGATTAGTTATGAGTGGTCTGGGAAGACTAATTTTAAACTTTCTGATCCTAGTGCATCTAAATTTATGGCCACAGTGTTTTCCACACTATTTATATGCATGGTGGTAAAAAGGCAGTCAATGGATTTCATTTCCAACTAAAACCAAAAAACCAAACCCGTTGCTATCGAGTCAGTTCTGACTCATAGCGACCCTACAAGACAGAGTAGAGCTGCCCCATAGGGTTTCCAAGGAGTGGCTGGTGGATTTGAACTCCCGACCTTTTGGTTAGCTGCTGTTGCTCTTAACCAGTACCCACCAGGGTAATGTATAGGCAGTTTTTACTATAGGGTTGATATGAGTCGGAATTGACTTGAAGGCAATAAGTTTGTTTTCTTTTGGGGGGTGGCCGGGGTAATAGGTCAGTATTAAATGGTAACCAGCCTGACAGCTTCACATCAGACAAATTACCCTTAGGCCCGCCTGCCCGTGTTGTTAACAGAGACTGTTATTTCACTAATCCTTACGATCCAAATGATTTCTTTTTTCAGGTTTCAGTACACAGCAGGTGAGAGAGTGGATTTGTTAAGCTGGGTGGGTTTTACCTTCTTTTATGCGTTCGTTCCATTTTATGTTCATTTACTTATCGTACACATATGGCAACGAAACTGCTACAGGAATCGCTATTATCCTGTAAAACAATAAGGCACAGAGGCAGCTGTCGTATTTATAAGAATTTTTTGTAACCCAGAATTATAATGATTAAACATTCCACCTTTTTTTTTTCTTTTGAGATGCACCTGGGGCTGTTGTTTGCTGGAGGCTTTCTTAATGACTTGGGGAAAAGGCTCAAATTTTCCCCCATTGTGGCAGTCCACCCCAGGGACAAACCACGCTTGAACTTGAACGTTATGGATTTATTTTCAGTCCTTGCTCTAGTATTATCCAGTCCATTAGAATTTAAAATACGTACTGTCAAATTTCAAATTACATGGATGGAGAAAATCCCCATCAAAGTGGCATCATATTATGTTTGTTATAGTTGCCTCGCGTACACTGAAGAGGCAAAACACTGCCCCTCAATTCAAACAGATTACAGAGAAAATATTTGTGATGGCAAACTCAACATTGTTCACTAAAGTCCGGTCTTCGGAAAAGGAGATTCAATTCACGCTGGGTAAGAGGTTAGCCTCTGTTTTCCTTCACGTCGTGCCATTTCGGAAATTAAACATCATGAATAATTTAGCAAATGAGAGGTATATTCTAATGGAGAGAAAGCTTACTTTGCATTAGGAAAAAGAATTTAACGTTTAAGATTCTTTTTCTTTTTTTCCCAGAAAGCTACCTTATTTCAGTGAGAGAGGAAATTTAGATTTTTTTTTTTAACCGTTTTTATTTTGGATATTTGACCTCTAAGCTGAGATGGCTGAAAGAGCTTCTTTTGAGCATCAACCTTTTGAAAGATTTTTTTTTTTCCCTCCCCGAGGGCTATTTGTCTCTTGATGGCATTGTCTACATGCCTCACCAAAAGACAAGCATCTGTCCTTGCACTAAATGCTGACATCTCCTGATAAGAGGGAAGCTGAAACGAAGAAGAATTGAAGGTCAATATGTTTACTTTGCTCTCAAGTGCACTGATGTCCGTGAGTGTACTAGGGGCGAGGCGCGGGGCTTGAGAGTAGGGTAATGGTGGTAGTGGGAGGGGGCGGGGGAGTAAATAGGTTGTGATGTTGTCTACTTAGGGCCTCGCAAAGTTCAGAGCTGCATTAAGACAAATGTTACCATTAGCAGGAAGAGGAGAGCAGATCCCCATTGCCAAAGCTTCTAGCGAAGCACATAAGGCAAGAAGTAAATGATGCGCGTTATTGCACTCACCCCTTCTCCCTCCCTTGTTCAAGTTAATTGGAAATTTCAGTCCATTTCAGAGAATCAACACAACTGTCAGTCATTTTCCACAGTACAAATCTTCCAGGAGGGAGGAAATGGAATCTACTTAGCAGCAGAGCTGAAGTGATAGCCCATGTGTCTTAGATTTATATCCGAAAAGTGGCTGGCTGGAAGCCAAGAGGCAGTGGTTCAGAAACTGGCTGCACATTAAGACCCCCTGGGGAGCTTTGAAAAATCCTCCTACCCAGGCTCCACCCTAGACCTATTAAATCGGAATCTCTGGAGGTGGGGCCCAGGAATCAGTGTCTTTTAAGGGTCTCCTGGTGATTCAATGAACAGCAAAGTTTAAGAGCCCTTCCAACGGGGAACAAACTTATTTCACATCCATGAAGTAGGTACGATTCGTATGGCAAAAGGCTATTTCTTTTTCCTTCTATGTATTCTGTTTGTGGCTCAAATAGACTCTAATATAAGTGAACAAGAAGTTCAAACAAGAACAAAACTTATCCACCCCCACCAAAAAAAAAAAAAAAACGTTGATACTAGAACCTGAAACAGGTAACAGCTTCATTCATTATTTAGCACATAGGGCCTGGCCTACTCTTGAGAGCTGGAGTGCCAATGACCATTTAGTGTTCAGAGCCCTTGCAATGCTTTTCTGGTCTGAATTCTTCTGGCTCTCTCCTGTTCCCACTCAATCCCGGTAAGTAGTGCCAAGGCTTCCCAATGCCATTGAGTGGGAAGTTCAGGAATTGCCCAATATGGGTCACTTTCTGCCACTGGCACAGTGGGTGCCGTGCCAGCAGATCAGGCCTGCTTTTGCTGAGGAGTACTGAGAAGGGGGTGGGTCCTACCCAGCCTTCACTGATGTTACTGCTGCGGTGAATCAGGCCCCCTCTGCCCAGGCGTGGGGCAGAAAACCCCTGCTGCTGCCACCGTTTTGCGTTAGGCTCTGTTGCCCCGATATAGGTTGGGGCTTTACTGAAGCCGTTGTAGCTCTGTATTAGGAAGCTAGGCCCTTTTTAAAAAATGCTTAGTTGTGAATATGTAGCCCGATTCTTCTTGGCCCTCTGTCACCTTACAAATTGCTACACATTTGGTGACTTACAATACAAATGTATTACCTTATAGTTTTGTAGGTCAGATTTCTGACATGGGTTTCACTGCACAAAAATCAAGGTGCTGGTGGGCCTACATTTCTGAAGTCTCTAATTTATTTCCTGGACTTTGCTACCTTCTTTAAAGGCTACCCACATTTCTTGGCTTGTGGCCCCTTCCTCCGTCTTCAAAGCCAGCCATGTTGTATCTCTCTGACACTCACTGCTTCTATTGTCACATCTCTTTCTCTCTCTGTCTAGAGCTGGGAAAAGTTTTCTGCTTTTAAGGACTCATGTGATTATATTGGGCCCACAAAATAATCCAGGTTAATTTTCCTATCTCAACGTCAGTAACTTTAATTACATTTGCAGAGTATCTTTTGCTACTGGTTCTGGGGATTACGGGAAGGATTTCTTTGGAGCCATTATTCTGCCTAACACGGGGTTCCTGGGTGGCCCAAATAGTTAAGCACTCCACTACTAGCTGAAAGGTTGGCAGTTCAAACCCATCCGGAGGCACTTCCAGAAGGTCACAGCCTTGAAAACCCTAAGAGGCACAGTACTCCACACACGTGGGGTCCCCATGAGTCAGTACTGACTTGACAGCAAGTAGCAACAACAATATTCTGCCTACCACACCCTCAGTAAGTGGTCTTGAGAAAACAACTGAGCTTTTCTGAACCTAGGCTTCCTTATCTGTAAAAATGGAAAGAATGATATCTAGCTTATATTATGAAAATAGCACATATGAACCCAACTAGTATAGAAACTAAGATCTCTTATTTTTCTTTATGACATTATTCTCAGAGTTCTTTCAACTAACATTTATTTTGAACAGTGTGAAAGAATTTTAGGATCAAGGGGTTATGGTGTTTGAATTATTTCAGTGGCAATTAGCTATGCACAGCTGTAAAGCATTTGATTTCTTTGTTGTCTTCTCATTCTGTTAAATCTACAACCTCTTGTCTATCTCCAGCCAATAGAGTGAGAGCTTGTTTTACTATCTCACCCTGGTTCACTTTAAATTTCCTCTACTGTCTCTATTGTGTGTGTAGAATTGGATATGGTGGTGGTTCTCGGTCCTGGTTGCACATTATAATCACCTGGGGAGCTTTAAAAAAAAACTAATGCCCAAATCCTACTTACAGAGATTTCAGGAGTGGTCTGGGAAGGACAAGGTGCCTTGTGGTTTCTGAAGCCAAATCATGAGTTGAACCATGTGAGAGTCCATCTCTCAAAAGACAATTTTGTCTATCATGACTAATGCTCTATGCTCTTCCTTCGTCGGTGTGCTTCATTTGTGCTGATTTGGAAAGAAGCAGCAGTTGGGTCCTCTGCATTACATCTTCAGATGTAATTATTATGGAATTCATTATTGAATTAGTGTTGGTTTTTTTTTTTTTTTAAGAGTAGGTATCCTCAGATGCCTGTTCCTGTTCTCTGCTCTCAGCCTCATGGACTCATATCCTGGACAGCTTTTCTTCCATCACATTGTTCTACTTCAAATTTTAGCAAGTCCAAGTCTCCCACTGATGGACATGGACATTCCATGGGACCTATTGGCTAGACATATCATAGGCTAGCTGAAGCAGAGAGAAGTGTTGATGTATTGTCAGCTTTCTTCCTAGTGGGTGAGAGAGAGAAGAAAATAGAATTTTATCTTTTTGGGTGTAATCTAACTGAGCAAATGGGCTTTTCCCCTCTGTTGCCCACTGTTTGCAACATTAAGGGTAGGATATCAGATCTGGAAGGGATCAAAGAGTTTAAATAGTTCAAATACCTCACTAAAAGATGGGGTAACAGAATTTTAAGCCCATGTTCACTCAGCTAGAAAGTGTTACAGCGAGAATGAGAACTTAGGTCTCTTGACTCATTCGCCCGTGGCCTTTGATATATGCTGGTCTAACACTGGATCAGCAAACCATGGCCAAAATTAGACAGATGAGGAGTTGGAAAATTAGGAATGGAAAAGACTTCTGATGACTGAGAAACTTAATAAAGATTTGATTTGAATTGATATTTTAGGTCATTGGAAAATAACTGACAATATTTTTTTTCTTTCATTGCTAAAATTCTGTTCTTCAGCTAGTAACTTTTTATTTTTTTAAATACAGGAGTTAATAACCAAAATACACAGCACTCTTTTATTTATTTTTCTTAAGCACGTCTCTATCGAGATGAGGGTAGAATTCATCTTGTATATAGAGCCTAAACCTTCTGATGCCCCGGTCTATATTCTTTTGAGCACACCTACTACGTTTCTATTTAAATTTTTGAACATTAGGTAATGATTTCAGCTTTCATCCCCTTGCTCAGTATATAGCTTGGCCACTAAAAGTAGGGGCTCTAAAGCCTGATTGCCTGGGTTCAAATCCTGACTCTAAAACTTAGCTCGATGAGTCCTCTTGGCAAGCCACCTCTTTTAATCTCAGTTTCCTCATCTGTAAAATTAAGATGATATTATCTCTCTCATGGAGTTGCTGTGAGGCTTAAAGGAGAAGGCTCAGCTATCGTTTCTTAGAACATAGGATGTGCTGAAAAAAGTGTTGGGTTTCTATAAAGGTCCCTCATATTATGGATCGTACAGACTAGTTTATATAGAATCTATACCCAACACACCCAGTGCCGTCGAGTCGATTCCGACTCATAGCGACCCTATAGGACAGAGTAGAACTGCCCATTAGGGTTTCCAAGAAGCGCCTGGCGGGTTTGAACTGAGAGAGATAGAATCTATACATACATGTCTATTTTATATCCCTGTGTGCATATTCATTGTTATTATCACATATGATAATCAGAACTGAATAGCCAACATTCTCATCCAAACATGCCCCTGTAAAACACACATCTTTGGTGTAGTGAAATGGTGTTGCTGTTTTCTACTGCTGCATAACAAACACTTGAAGCTTAGTGGTGTATAAACAAAAATAATTTTAATAATCTGTGTGGTAGCAGTTCAGACAGGGCACAGTGGGAGCGGCTTTTCTCCACTTCGTGATTGAAGTCTGGAGCCTCAGCTGGTGGGGATTCAAATGGCTGGGGGCTAGAAACATCTGAGTGTTTTCACTTTTGTGTCTGTTACCTGGGACGGGATGATTTGAAGACTGGGCCCAAGTGGGGCTGTGGACTGGAGTGCCTACAAGTTGCTATCTGTGTGGCTTAGACTTTTCACAGTATATTGATTAGGTTTCAAAATTGAGTGTTCCAAGAGCAAGTCTTCAGAGATCAAGTATTCCAAGAGAACCAGGAGGAAGCTGCATGGCATTTTATGACCTAGCCTTCGATATCACACAGCATCGCTTATGTTATAGTCTATTGCAAAGACTGGAGAACTTTTTCTATAAGAGCAGATAGTAAATATGTTAGGTTTTGTGAGCCTTATAGTCTGTGTTGCAACTACTCAACTCTGGTGTGGTAGCATGAAAATTACTATAGACAATATGTACACAATGAGAATGGCTGTATTCCAATAAAACAGCCAGTGACCTAGGTTTGGTCCATAGTCTATGATTTGCTGATCCTTGCTCTATTGGTTAAAGCGATGAAAGCCTGCCCAGATTCAAGGCAGAAAAACACAGACCCCCACCTCTGAATGGAAGGAATAGCAAAGAATTCGAGACCATGTGTTAAAACTACTTGGGGGCAGTAGTGGTAGAATTCTCACCTTCCGTGTAGGAGACCGGTTTGATTCCTAGCCAATACACCTCAAGTGCAGCCGTCACCAGTCTGTCAGTAGAGACTTGCATGTTGCTATGACGTTGAACACGTTTCAGTGAGCTTCCAGGCTAAGAAAAGCCTGGTAATCTACTTCTGAAAAATCAGTTACTGAAAACTCAGTGGATCACAATGGTTTGATCTCGTTGTGCAAGGGGTAGCATGATTTGGGGCTGACTCAACGGCAGCCAACAACAATAACAATTAAAACCACCACATATGAAATAAGTTATATGGGGCCTGTCTGCGTATTGTATTCCTCCTCTGCATCCCAATATCCTATATCTACATCCAAGTGGATATAGGATATTGGGATATTTCTCTAAATTCTCCATAAACTTGGATTAGGGTCAAAGTTAGAATATAAACTTAATGATCTCCATTCTCCAAACAGTTGGCGATAATTTAAAAAGGAGCCCTGCTGGTGCAGTGATTAAGTTCTTGGCTGCTAACTGGAAGGTCAGCAGTTGGAGCCACCAGCTGCTCCATGGGAGAAAGCTGTGACAGTTGGCTTCCAGCTTTCGTAAGAATTTACCATCTTGGGAACTCTATGGGGCAGTTCTAGTCTGTCCTGCAGGGTCGCTATGAGTTAGAATCGATTTGATGGCTATGAGTTTGGTTTTGGGTTTTTAAATATGATCCTCTGCAATTCTTCAGCCCAATAAATAATACCACACAAATGGATTTCACAAAAGCACTTGCTTCACATAATTTGGTTCAAGGCAGACTTCTGTTAAGTCTCCATTGGCTGCTTGGATTATTCAATTTTTGTCAGGAAGCATGATTTTTGTTTTGTGTTATTTGTTTCTCCCCTAAAGATTTCTGAAACATTTCAAATATGATATTTCATTCTACTGAAAGCGTGATGCAGGTTTTTAAAATTGGAAAAGTGAGGCCAACCGAGTTCACTGAGATCACACTAATGGTTACTGGAGTAACCGAAATTAGTACACAAGCTTCCAGATTTTTCTGTTCTGTACTCTTTTTGGTAGGTGCTGCAGTCTCCTGGGCTTGGCAATAATCATTTTGACCTTTACCTCCACAGGCTGTGAGGTGGATTTTGGCTCTGTTAGATTTCTTAGGGGTTTGTGCTAAATTGTCTCCATAAAGTAGGTTAAATTCCACAGGGAAGAAAGAGGGCTATATTATTGTGTTATTACATGAAAACGTTGTGTTGGTTTTTTTCTTTTCTTTTCTGTTTGTCCTGTTCCATTCTGAACTTAAAGAATGCATTATCCAATGTGAAAGTTGTGCATCTGGTGAAAAACTCTAATTTAAGAGAATACATATCCTGATGATTGCTTCTGTCAACTCTTAATACACACTGAGTTTCATTAGTGAATTGACTACCCTCAGACCTTTCCCTTGGAATGGATCGCATAATTGGGCTTTGTGAGTTCTCATCCCATTCTTTAGAGACAGAACAAATTAGAATAATTGGCTAGTACAGAAAAAGCACAAAGAACTTTCCTATATTTTTTGATGCCTCTCTTAATCAGGGTTGGAAATGAGATTGGAGGAACAAATGTGAAATTTGGAAGGACAGTGGGGAAATAATAACAGTTTCTTTAAAAAATATTCTTTCAATATTGACCCAGAAAAAAGAAAAAAAAAGAAGTATGAAGCTAAGGAGAATATAAAAGAAATAATACAATTTTTGTGTTAACGGTGTGTATGCAGAATTAGAGAGAACCGGTAGCAATCCTTTTCCACCAAGGACTCAGGAGCAAATGAAATCATAAATACTCCCTGCTCTTGGAAAACTTTTTGTAGCTGTAATCATGGAAGGGTAAAGGCAATGAGTCAGGGCATAGGTGTTCAGAGCAAAGGCAAAGAAGGAGAACAAAAGGAGAGAGGATATTTTTAGAGCTGTCATTTTGAAATTTACCTGCTTCTGCTTCAGTGCTGCTTTACCATCCTATTGGTCCAGTAGAAATCTCTCAAAGCAGAAGCAGCCATATTTTAAAATAATAGGATTAGAGCAAGTGACTTTAGTCAAGGTCTCTTTAGCTCAACAGTAAGGAGGAGAGAGAAATTGTGCATATCCAGTGCACACCTGGAGTCCCCTACAGGTGGAGCCCCGGGTAGTGCCAACGGTTAATCCACTTGGCTGCTAGCCAAAAAGCTGGAATTTGGAGTCCACCCGGAGGAGCCTCGGAAGATAGGCTTGGCGATCTACTTCCAAAAAAATCCAGCCACTGAAAATGCTGTGGAGCATAGTTCTACTCTAATACTCATGGGATCGCCATGAGTTGGAACTGTCTTGAAGACAATTGGTTTGGTAGTGTATAGAAATTGTATATCTCCAGTGAACACAAATTGTGTATTTTTAAAACCCTGTGGCCATCAAGTTAATTCTGACTCATACCAACCCTAAAAGACAGAGTAGAACTGCCTCATAAGATTTCCAAGGAGTGCCTGGTGGATTCAGACTGCTGACCTTTTGGTTAGCAGCTGTAGCACTTAACCACTACACCACGAGGATTTCCCGTATATCTCTAGTGTATAGAAAAAAATTACGTTCCAGTTATCTATTGCTGCATATAAGAAAAATAATCCTTCACTGGGTAAATTTTCCCCAAATCTCACTAACTGGGAGAAATTGGCCATTGGATCATGTCCCTTGAAGGAAAGCAAAAATATTGAAAGCAAAGTGACAAAGGGTATGAGACCTGTTTAAAATGCAGCCTGTATTATATTGGTCTCCTGACGATAGTGGCATTGGCTGTAACCTAGGAGCCTGAGCCTATGCCATGAAGGCTTTTCTCCAGGTGTTGTGTCCTAGGAGGGCAGGACTGAGCATGTCTAGATCAGCATCACACCCTTAAAGCCCAGCACATTATTGACACATATTGAAAACAAAACAAAACAAACAAAAAACAGCCTGTTACCATAGAGTTGACTCCAACGCATGGCAACCCCATGTGTGTCAGAGTGGAAATGTCCTCTTTAGGGTTTTAAGTGGCTGATTTTTGAGAAGTAGATCACCGGGCCTTTCCTGAACCTCCAACTTTTGATTAGAAGTTGGGCACGTTACACACCACCCAGGGACTCCTTTAGACATGTATTAGACTTAAAAATTTTTTGTAATTGACCTAATGAGGGCATGTGTGCCATTCATATCCTATTTGCTGGTCTTGATAGTAGATTACCAGTGTCAGATAATGAAAGAGTTTATGAAGTGTCTTGGAATTATTCCCCTTCGTGTAGATGAAGATTCTTCATCATACAACTGTATATTAGCATTTCAAAAGTCTTGCAAATGTTTCTTAGCCAAAACAATAAATAATTAGATTCTGTTACAATTTATCAGCTTGGCTGTGCATTGGTAGTTTGTCCAGTCCTCTGATGATTCCAACAAACTCCTGAAGATCACCCAGGCATAATCAAAATGATTTCTGGATTTGGGAATCAAAATAATATTCAGCATTTATTCCTTTGATTTAGAAAGGTCTATTAAAAAAAAAAAGCTTCAGACAAATAATGACATTTAGTGATTCAGCATGAAATCTGAGAAATGTAGAGGTTATCAGAAGCCTACAGGTGTAAAGTTTCCTCTGCTACTGAAGTTGTTGTCTTTAAACAAAAGATTCTACACCAGTAACATTATTTTTTTTTTTCTTTTGCATGATATTCAGTTTAATTTCCTGTTTTATTTTAGGAAGCAGTAGAGTGGTTGGTGTGAGAGATGGTGTGGCTCCCAAAAGTCAAAAGTATTTTATAATTTCTGGCTAACTAAGGACAGGAGCTACCACCCGTCTGTTTGTTTGTCATACTGTGGTGGCTTGGGTGTTGCTATGATGCTGGAAGCTATGCCATTGGTATTTCAAATACTAGCAGGGTCACCCATGGTGGATGGGTTTAAGTGGTGCCTCCAGACTAAGACAGACTAGGGAGAAAGTCTTGGTGATCTACTTCTGAAAATTAGCCAAGGAAAATTTTATGGATTACAACAAAGTATTGTCCAATTCGCTTGCTTTGAACACATCATCAGGAGGATTAATTGCTGGAGAAGGACATCATGTTTGGTGAAGTAGAGGGCCAACGATAGTGACGGAGACCACTGGTGAGATGAGTTGGCAAAATAGCCTCAACAATCAACTCCAACATGCTGGCAATCATGAGGATGACGCAGGACCAGGCGACATTTTGTTCTGTTACACGTAAGGTTACCATGAGTCCGAGTTGCCTCCATGGCAGCTAACAGGCAGACAGACAAGAATGGGAGGGGCTCCTGAAATTACAATCAGTATATTATATATACCAGATTGTATCATGGTTCATTTATATATTTTTATAGGGATATTTTCTATAAAAATTTGTAGGCTCTTTTTGAGTTTTGGCAGGTAACATTTTTGTAACCCTGAAATACTTTCAGTTATATACTGTGGTTTTATAGTCTGTTGGCTTAGGACAGAGATAGCCAAAAGTAGTTCTTGTCACTATAAAGTACTGTTATATTGAAAGTCTTCGGTTATTTACTGATACGTGATACAACATCTTCTGAGGACGAAGAGAGGGACAGTTTAAAAATTATAGTTAGGTAACAGAAGATTATATATTTTGCTCTTAAATCATTGATTATGTGATTATAAAATTAACAAATGATCATTGTAGAAAATTTGAATAATTACCAGATAAAATAGAGATCAACAAAATTTGGAGCAAAATTTGGAGAATGTAAAGTTGTCCATGATAATTGTTTTTTTGACAATTTCCAGGGCTTCAAATATGTTATGCTTCTTAAGATTCCATTTACCATACCTTATTTTGGTGACGTTCTTCGGCATGTAGATAACCACCCTTGAATTGGTTAAAAAAAAAAAAAAGTTAGAAAGACATGCATATTTCTGATATTTCAGGTAGTCAAATGGAATAAAGCAAAGAGGGAAAAGTCAACAAGCAGAAAACATTGAGTGGCATCTCCGTAATTGCTTACACCAATTCTGCTGATAATTACCTCGTTGTAGATAATTAATGAGCAATCTAATTCAAGAAAAATGCATGAACTTCAAGCCTTCTTGAAGCCAAGCATTTCTTTCCACAAAAGGAAACCATCCGAGAGGGGGGCCAAGATGGCGGACTAGGTGGACGCTACCGCGGATCCCTCTTGCAACAAAGACTCGGAAAAACAAGGGAATCGATCACATACATAACAATCTACGAACTCTGAACAACAAGCACAGACTTAGAGACGGAAAACGAACAAATACGGGCAGACAGCGACTGTTTTCAGAACTAGGAGCCAGCGCACCAGGCAGGTGACCTTCGGAGCTCGATCTGGGGCAGAGCCCAGGGGGGCAGACGGCACAGAAAGGGGGCCCACCCCTTCCCCCCCGAACCCATCCCGGGAGGAAGTCTAGCAGGTTGGCGCGGGCGGCGTAGGGGCGCAGCCGGAGGGAGAAGCACCCGGGAGGCAGTGACTGATCTGGGAGGGGGGAGAACAGCGTCCCAGCTGGGGTGCCGTCCCGCCGGGAGTCAGGCGAGAAGCCGACGGGGTGCGAGCGGGGGGAGGGTCAACTATATTTCCCTAAAGTGACCCCAGGGCGGGGCCCACACGTTCGTGCGGGAGGATGCACACCCAGTCCGCCCGTGTGGCACGGCACACCAGACGGAGAAATCCCCGGAAGTGTCTGGTCTCAAAACAGGGAAAGCAGCATCCCAGACGGGGAGCCATTCCGCTGGGATCTGGGCGCGTGCGCGCGCGCGCGGGCGGGGCGTGAGCGCGGGGTCCATTTTTATTACCCTGAATTGACCCAGGGGGCAGGACCACCTGGTCGTGCGAGTGACGCCCTCCCAGTTTGCGCGAGAGGTGTGGCACACCGGAAGGAGAAGTCCCCGGGAGGAACTGATTGGTCCCGAAGCGCAGAAAGTAGCGTCCCAGACGGGGTGCCGTCCTGCCGGGGCTTGGGCGCGCGCACGAGCGGGGCGTGAGCGCGGAGTCCATTTTTATTGCCCTGAATTGACCCAGGGGGTGGGCCCACCTGGCCGTGCAGGTGACGCCAAACCAGTTCGCGCGAGAGGTGTGGCGCTCCGGAAGGAGAAGTCCCCGGGAGGAAGTGACTGGTTCCGGAACGGGGAAAGCAGCTTCTCAACCCGGAAGTCATCCCGCTGGGATTTGGGCGCGCGCACAGGCGGGGCGTGAGCACGGGGTCCATTTTTATTACCCTGAATTGACCCAGGGGGCGGGCCCACCTGGCCGTGCAGGTGACGCCAAACCAGTTCACGCGAGAGGTGTGGCGCTCCGGAAGGAGAAGTCCCGGGGAGGAAGTGACTGGTTCCCGAACAGGGAAAGCAGCGTCTCAACCCGGAAGTCATCCTGCTGGGATTTGGGCGCGCGCACAGGCGGGGCGTGACCGCGAGACCTAATTATAATCGCCAGAATAGACCCTGGGGGCGGGCCCACCCGTTCGTGTGGGAAACGCCCACCCACTGCCCACGAGCGGTGCCGCGCACCGGAGGAAGTCCCCAGGAGGAAGTGACTGGTTTCCGAGCAAGGAAAGCAGTGTCCTAGCCAGGGACCCATCCAGCCCGGATTATGGCGAACGGGGGCGGAGCGTGAACGTGGTGTTCAGCTCTATATTCTGTGGTGCTACACTCCTAGCTCTCAGATCCCTCCCCCACCCTCCCCAGGCGACCCCATTAACATCCGAATACCCGGAGCCAGAGAAAGAATTCAGATAGGGATCTGACTGCATTTTTTTTTAGCTGACTACTTGGAAAATCTAGTTTCCCAGTGATGGCTCGGAGACAGCAGTCCATATCAAACCACATAAAGAAACAGACCATGACAGCTTCTCCAACCCCCCAAACAAAAGAATCAAAATCTTTCCCAAATGAAGATACAATCCTGGAATTATCAGATACAGAATATAAAAAACTAATTTACAGAATGCTTAAAGATATCACAAATGAAATTAGGATAAATGCAGAAAAAGCCAAGGAACACTGATAAAACTGTTGAAGAACTCAAAAAGATTATTCAAGAACATAGTGGAAAAATTAACAAGTTGCAAGAATCCATAGAGAGACAGCATGTAGAAATCCAAAAGATTAACAATAAAATTACAGAATTTGACAACGCAATAGAAAGTCAGAGGAGCAGACTCGAGCAATTAGAATGTAGACTGGGACTTCTGGAGGACCAGGGAAACAACACCAACATAGCTGAAAAAAAATCAGATAAAATAATTTAAAAAAATGAAGAAACCCTAAGAATCATGTGGGACTCTATCAAGAAGGATAACTTGCGAGTGATTGGAGTCCCAGAACAGGGAGGGGGGACAGAAAACACAGAGAAAATAGTTGAAGAACTCCTGACACAAAACTTCCCTGACATCATGAAAGAAGAAAGGATATCTATCCAAGATGCTCATCGAACCCCATTTAAGATTGATCCAAAAAGAAAAACACCAAGACATATCATCATCAAACTTGCCAAAACCAAAGACAAACAGAAAATTTTAAAAGCAGCCAGGGAGAAAAGAAAGGTTTCCTTCAAGGGAGAATCAATAAGAATAAGTTCAGACTACTCAGCAGAAACCATGCAGGCAAGAAGGGAATGGGACGACATATACAGAGCACTGAAGGAGAAAAACTGCCAACCAAGGATCATATATCCAGCAAAACTCTCTCTGAAATATGAAGGAGAAATTAAGATATTTACAGATAAACACAAGTTTAGAGAATTTGCAAAAACTAAACCAAGACTGCAAGAAATGCTAAAGGAGATTGTTTGGCCGGATGACCAATAATATCAGGTACCAGCACAATACAAGGTCACAAAACAGAACGTCCTGATATCAACGCAACTCAAACAGGGAAAGCACAAAAACAAACAAATTAAGACTAATTCTAAAAAATAAATAAATAAACAAAATAATACACACAACAGGAAATCATGGAAATCAATAGATAAACGATCAAAATAATCAAAAAGAGGGACTAAATATAGGAGGCATTGAACTGCCAGATGGAGAGTGATACAAGGCGAAATAGAAGGATACAAGTTAGGTTTTTACTTAGAAAAATAGGGGTAAATAAAAAGGTAACCACAAAAAGGAATATCAATTCCATAACTCAAGAAAAAAGCCAAGAAAAACGTAACGACTCAATAAACACAAAGTTAAACATTATGAAAATGAGGATCTCACAAGCTACTAAGAAAAACGTCTCAGCACAAAAAAGCATGTGGAAAAATGAAATGGACAACAACACACATGAAAAAGCATCAAAATGACAGCACTAAAAACTTACTTATCTATAATTACGCTGAATGTAAATGGACTAAATGCACCAATAAAGAGACAGAGAGTCACGGACTGGATAAAAAAACACGATCCATCTATATGCTGCCTACAAGAGACACACCTTAGACTTAGAGACACAAACAAACTAAAACTCAAAGGATGGAAAAAAATATATCAAGCAAACAATAAGCAAAAAAGAAGAGCAGTAGCAATATTAATTTCTGACAAAATAGACTTTAGACTTAAATCCGCCACAAAGGATAAAGAAGGACACTATATAATGATAAAAGGGACAATTGATCAGGAAGACATAACCATATTAAATATTTACGCACCTAATGACAGGGCTGCGAGATACATAAATCAAATTTTAACAGAATTGAAAAGTGAGATAGACACCTCCACATATATAGTAGGAGACTTCAACACACCACTTTCGGAGAAGGACAGGACATCCAGTAAGAAGCTCAATAGAGACACGGAAGACCTACTTACAACAATCAACCAACTTGACCTCATTGACTTATACAGAACTCTCCACCCAACTGCTGCAAAATATACTTTTTTTTCTAGCGCACATGGAACATTCTCTAGAATAGACCACATATTAGGGCATAAAACAAATCTTTCCAGAATCCAAAACATCGAAATATTACAAAGCATCTTCTCAGACCACAAGGCAATGAAGCTAGAAATCAATAACAGAAAAACTAGGGAAAAGAAAACAAATACTTGGAAAATGAACAATACCCTCCTGAAAAAAGACTGGGTTATAGAAGACATCAAGGAGGGAATAAGGAAATTCTTAGAAAGCAACGAGAATGAAAATACTTCCTATCAAAACCTCTGGGACACAGCAAAAGCAGTGATCAGAGGTCAATTTATATCGATAAATGCACACATACAAAAAGAAGAAAGAGCCAAAATCAGAGAACTGTCCCGACAACTTGAACAAATAGAAAGTGAGCAACAAAAGAATCCATCAGGCACCCGAAGAAAACAAATAATAAAAATTAGAGCTGAACTAAATGAATTAGAGAACAGAAAAACAATTGAAAGAATTAACAAAGCCAAAAGCTGGTTCTTTGAAAAAATTAACAAAATTGATAAACCATTGGCTAGACTGACTAAAGAAATACGGGAAAGGAAACAAATAACCCGAATAAGAAACGAGAAGGACCACATCACAACAGAACCAAATGAAATCAAAAGAATCATATCAGATTACTACATAAAATTGTACTCTAACAAATTTGAAAACCTAGAAGAAATGGATAAATTCTTGGAACAATACTACTTACCTAAAGTAACACATTCAGAAGTAGAACAACTAAATAGACCCAGAACAAAAAAAGAGATTGAAACGGTAATCAAAAAACTCCCAACAAAAAAAAGTCCTGGCCCAGATGGCTTCACTGCAGAGTTCTACCAAACCTTCAGAGAAGACTTAACACCATTACTATTGAAGGTATTTCAAAGTATAGAAAAAGACGGAATACTACCCAACTCATTCTATGAAGCTACCATCTCCCTGATACCAAAACCAGGTAAAGACATTACAAAAAAAGAAAATTTTAGACCTATATCCCTCATGAACATAGATGCAAAAATCCTTAACAAAATTCTAGCCAATAGAATCCAACAACACATCAAAAAAATAATTCACCCTGATCAAGTGGGATTTATACCAGGTATGCAAGGCTGGTTTAATATCAGAAAAACCATTAATGTAATCCATCACATAAATAAAACAAAAGACAAAAACCACATGATCTTATCAATTGATGCAGAAAAGGCATTTGACAAAATCCAACACCCATTTATGATAAAAACTCTCACCAAAATAGGAATTGCAGGAAATTTCCTCAACATAATAAAGGGCATATATGCAAAGCCAACGGCCAATATCACTCTAAACGGAGAGAACCTGAAAGCATTTCCCTTGAGAACGGGAACCAGACAAGGATGCCCTTTATCACCGCTCTTATTCAACATCGTACTTGAAGTCCTAGCCAGGGCAATTAGGCTAGACAAAGAAATAAAGGGTATCCAGATTGGTAAGGAGGAAGTAAAGCTATCACTATTTGCAGATGACATGATCGTATACATGGAAAACCCTAAGAAATCCTCCAGAAAACTACTGAAACTAATAGAAGAGTTTGGAAGAGTCTCAGGATATAAAATAAACATACAAAAATCACTTGGATTCCTCTACATCAACAAAAAGAACACCGAAGAGGAAATAACCAAATCAATACCATTCACAGTAGCCCCCAAGAAGATAAAATACTTAGGAATAAATCTTACCAAGGATGTAAAAGACCTATACAAAGAAAACTATAAAACTCTGCTACAAGAAATTCAAAAGGACACACTTAAATGGAAAAACATACCCTGCTCATGGATAGGAAGACTTAACATAGTAAAAATGTCTATTCTACCAAAAGCCATTTATACATACAACGCACTTCCAATCCAAATACCAATGTCATACTTTAAGGGAATAGAGAAACAAATCACTAATTTCATATGGAAAGGAAAGAACCCCCGGATAAGCAAAACATTACTGAAAAAGAAGAAGAAAGTGGGAGGCCTCACCCTACCTGATTTCAGAACCTATTATATAGCTACAGTAGTCAAAACAGCCTGGTACTGGTACAACAACAGGCACATAGACCAATGGAACAGAATTGAGAATCCAGATATAAATCCATCCATTTATGAGCAGCTGATATTTGACAAAGGACCAGTGTCAGTCAATGGGGGAAATAATAGTCTTTTTAACAAATGGTGCTGGCATACCTGGATATCCATTTGCAAAAGAATGAAACAGGACCCATACCTCACACCATGCACAAAAACTAACTCCAAGTGGATCAAAGACCTAAACATAAAGACTAAAACGATAAAAATCGTGGAAGAAAAAATAGGATCTACCCTAGGAGCCCTAATACAGGGCATAAACAGAATACAAAACATTACCAAAAATGATGAAGAGAAACCAGATAACTGGGAGCTCCTAAAAATCAAACACCTATGCTCATCTAAAGACTTCACCAAAAGAGTAAAAAGACCACCTACAGACTGGGAAAGAATATTCAGCTATGACATCTCAGACCAGCGCCTGATCTCTAAAATCTACATGATTCTGTCAAAAATCAACCACAAAAAGACAAACAACCCAATCAAGAAGTGGGCAAAGGATATGAACACACATTTCACTAAGGAAGATATTCAGGCAGCCAACAGATACATGAGAAAATGCTCTCGATCATTAGCCATTAGAGAAATGCAAATTAAAACTACGATGAGATTCCATCTGACACCAATTCAAAAAACACAAAATAATAAATGTTGGAGAGGCTGCGGAGAGACTGGAACTCTCATACACTGCTGGTGGGATTGTAAAATGGTACAACCACTTTGGAAATCCATCTGGCGTTATCTTAAACAGTTAGAAATAGAACTACCATACAACCCAGAAATCCCACTCCTCGGAATATACCCTAAAAATACAAGACCCTTCACACAAACAGATATATGCACACCCATGTTTATTGCAGCTCTGTTTACAATAGCAAAAAGCTGGAAGCAACCAAGATGTTCGTCAACGGATGAATGAGTAAATAAATTGTGTTATATTCACACAATGGAATACTACGCATCGATAAAGAACAGTGACGAATCTCTGAAACATTTCATAACATGGAGGAATCTGGAAGGCATTATGCTGAGCGAAATGAGTCAGTTGCAAAAGGACAAATATTGTATAAGACCACTATTATAAGATCTTGAGAAATAGAAAAAACGGAAAAGAACACATACTTTTGTGGTTACAAAGGGGGGAGGGAGGGAGGGAGGGAGGGAGAGGGCTTTTTATTGATCAATCTGTAGATGGGAACTGCTTTGGGTGAAGGGAAAGACAACACTCAAAACAAGGAAGGTCAGCCTAATTGGACAGGATTAAAAGTAAAGAGGTTTCCGAGATAAAATGAAAGCTTCAAAGGATAGCGAAGCAGGGGCTGGGGTCTGGGGAACTTGGTTTGAGAGGACCTCTAAATCAATGGGCAAAACAATTCTATTAGGAAAACACTCTGCATCCCACTTTGAATTGTGGCACCTGGGGTCCTAAATGCCAACAAGCAGCCATCTAAAATACATTAATTGGTCTCAACCCACCGGGAGCAAAGGCAAAGGAAGAACACCAAGGTCACACGACAACTAAGAACCCAAGAGACAGAAAGGGCCACTTGAACCAGAGACCTACAATATCCTGAGACCAGAAGAACTAGTTGGTGCCCGGCCACAATCGATGTCTGCCCTGTCAGGGAACACAACAGACAACTCCTGAGGGAGCAGGAGACCAATGGGATGCAGACCCCAAATTCTCATTAAAAGACCACACCTAATGGTATGATTGCGACTAGAGGAATCCCAGAGACAATGCTCCCCAGAACTTTTGATGGCACAGGACAGGAACCATCCCCGAAGACAAATCATCAGGCATGAAAAGGACTGGTCAGTGGGGGGGAGAGAGATACTGATGAAGAGTGAGCTAATTAAATCAGGTGAACACGGGAGACTGTGTTGGCAACTCTTGACTGGAGGGGGGATGGGAAGATAGAGAGAGAGGGAAGAAGGTAAAATTGGCACGAAACGAGAGACTGTAAGGGCTGACTCAATAGCGGGAGAGCAAGTGGGAGAAGGGAGTAAGATGTATGTAAACCTACATGTGACAGACTGATTGGAATGGTAAATGTTCACTTGAAGCTTAATAAAAATTTAAAAAAAAAAAAAAAGGAAACCATCCATTGCTGTGCTTTTTTATTTTCTGCCAGGCAAAGAGTTTTAGATAGCATTGGTTAAGCATCTGGCTGCTAACCAAAAGGTCGAGAGTTTGAATCCACCAGCCGCTCCTTGGAAAATCTGTGGGGGCAGTTCTACTCTGTCCTATAGGGTCTGACTTGACGCCAGCAGGTGTGGTTTTTGTTTTGGTTTGTATCTGCCAGGAGGAGGGTATTTTTCACACCAATAGTCCTAAATGACTTCTGAATCTCTGCTGCTGTTAAGATCATCTTAAATCAGCATATTTTTCACAAACTGTACCTTGGTTAATTTTTAAGCCACAAAATGCCAGGGGGCACTAATAGCAATTGTTTGGTTACTCCTCAGGACAATCACAATACAATAATGATTTGGAGGTATCATTAGAGAACAGGCTGCTGATTCTTCCTTTTAATTCCAGAGTAAAGTGGGAGTTGCAGAAGACACCTGTAACTGAGAGAGTGAGAGGGAAATCCGAGGTCATTAATGAAAAAACAGGTTTAAGTTGAGCAAGGAGGGATGAGGAAACCTCGAACTATTATAGCGCAAAAAGGGTCACGAAGAACCATATTCGTGTGGTATGTATTGCAGTCTGCTGAAAGTAGTAGCTTTTTTATTGGAAGGACCAAGAAGCTGGGGAAAGCAATCCACACTGATTAATCGAATCATTTCAGGGAAAGCATATATTATGATAATCTTTGACAAAAAATACCTTAAAGATTCCCTTCCAGGCTCTGTTTTAGAAAACACAGCTTACTGCCCGTTGTTTGAAATGCATATTGACCACTAGTATTTATTCGTCATTCAAAAAATATACACTGATCCCTTTCTGGTGCCAGGCATTTGAGATTCATCAGTGGAAAACAAAATTAACAAAATGAAAACATGCAAAGATCCCGATCCTTTGATTGTAGTCCACTGATTCTGACAATAGACTTTTGCTTACAAAGTTATAACCACGTTGTGTCATTACTGTGATGCAAATGTGAAAAGTAGTATTTTTATTTTTGTATGTGTTTCTCATTCCTACTCATTTTCACACCCATCATGTCTTCCTCAGGGGAAGAAAGAACTGCAGAGAACCAAGATGTCAAACCTCGGCTTTTATGTTTTCAAAATAATGTTTTCCAACTTTCAGTGGCGACAATGGCTGAACCGTTTTGAGCAGGATTCTGGCACGTGCAACTGATTTATTCTAAAGACATCTATAGCTATGGCTTCTGGCATCGTTAGTATCTGCCTTTCTTTGTTCAATATGGATATTTGAAACTTTTCAAAGAAGCACAGAGTTGAAGCAAGGAAGATTGTTGTCAGTATTATTCAAGTGGTTTTTGTTTTGTAAACTCCTCTACATAAATTGAGCTGGTTGGCATCATTATGTTTAAATTCAGAAGGATATTTTTCCTGCAAAATCTTGATAATATAAAACTACCGAAGGCAGCAGCCCTGTTACCGTTCATTTTTTGGTAACACTTCTGGAAAATTCAAAGGATCAGTAATTCACCTGAAATTCACCTGAGGGCTAATTCAACTGCTAAAGTTGAGTCAGCTAACCTTTACGTGCTCTTTCTAGGGCCCAGATATCCTTGAAAAATAGTGTTCTCTTATTGGATAAAAGTGTAGCATTTAATTTAAGATGAGGGATATAGTCTGTAAAGTTAAAAAAAAAAAGTATCTTTCTGAGTTTAACTGTTTCCATTTACATGTCTGTGGCTTAAGCTAATAAAAAAAAAAAACCTAGTGCCATCGAGTCGATTCCGACTCATAGCGACCCTATAGGACAGAGTAGAACTGCCCCGATAGTTTAGGGTAATCTCAGGTTAGTTTAGTTCTACTCTATGTCAGTGTTGTTTAATTTCCTCATGCCCACCAATCTTTCTTAGTTCTTTTAACACACCACACTTTGTTCCACATTCATTGAGGGGGTAGTAGATTGGGACCAGTGTAAAAGATCTGTGGATTCGTTGTCCGATATGCAAGTGGTCCAAATGCTGTATCGAGGAGAGGTTTGTGTTTGCTCCCAGTAAACCTTTCTCAGGGTTTGGGGTAAAGGCCGTAGACGCTGGGCTATAATATCCTGACAGGCACGTAGAATTCATAGCAATTGCCCTCAAAGAGCTTACCTGCCAAAGACACAAATGAATGCATTTAATTATGATTTTATTGGCAGCTACTCCAACACACACGGAGTCTATTTTGTTTTATATCATGATCATTGCCTGCTGTTTATCACTGTATACCTTGCTAATGGGGTGCTTTCTATGGCTTGTTAATTTCATGGCCAAATAATATTGTAATTTATCGCCTGCTTTACCGTGGAGAACTGAGACTCCATAAATTCTTGTGCATTTTACCTCTCTTTGAATCGTATTAAGCTGAGATCAGGCGAAGTAATAATTTCATTTCAAATGCACTCTATAGCTAAACATCAATTAGGACTGATTGACACTATTTCTTCCTCCAGAAACAGTAAGTTTTTTCAAAGATGAAACTGTCGACTGTGGAGTTACCCAACATGAGAGTCAGCTAACTGGGTCCACTTTGTAGAAAAATAAATGAAAACTTGAATGGATATCTGTGGCACATTCCAATATTGCCTAATCTGCTACACTTTGCCTAAATGAACTTGTAGGGATCATTTAGTATTTTATTAACTCTCTTCCCCTTTTTTCCCATCGCTCACGAGAATGGATCATTAGTCTCTTAAAACATACTAAGTCATCTTCCATCTATGCAAAATCTAAGTATCAAAGCACTTCTTACTAAGCTAATGAAACTTACTACCTTTTGAGAGTAATTATGGTTTTAATTGTCTCTAAAATTAAAAACCAAACAAAACCCAACATATTCAAGGAGTCACTGAATCTTAGAGCTTTAGAATGAAGACTTTAGAATTAAATACAAACATATCACTTAATAGATGAAGCAACTGGGGCCTAACATGGTGGGGAGGTCCAGGTCAGGGAAAGGGGTTGAAAATCAGTCTGATGAATTATGTTTCACTTCAATGCTATTTGCCTCATGGAAATATTTTGAAGTTTGTGTGAGAGTATGCAAGCCATAGAGTTTGCCTTGGAAGCGGCCTTGAACTGTCTCTAGAATAAACTGAGGTAAAAGAAAACGGAAAGGAAGAAGGCAACAAGAAGCAAGGCAGCTGACGTCACTGGAGTCTCTCACTTATCTTTGTGGTGTCTCTTTTTGGACCTAAATGCAGAGACGGAGAACTTCGCATTTACTGATTGTTTTAAATCATGATTTGGCTTCTTTTTTGCTCTTGTCTCAGTTATGCCTGTTGTATTGTGCCATTTTCAGTCTTAATAAGCATGCCTGTCTTGTTTCCATCCACACTAGTAATACAGCTGTTCACTGAACTCATGACCCCAACTTATGAGGAAACATTAAATATCTCATGAATAAATTTCTTAATTTTAGGGAAAAAATACTGAAAGTGATGGTTAAAATATGCCTCCTTAAGTTCTTAGGTTTTTAAAAAAATTAAAAAATTTCCTCTGATGTACAATATCTCATTCCTTAACAATGCCAGGTAAAAGATGAGTTCTTATACTGGGGAATTCACATTAATTTATATTTATTTTTTGCAGGTGTAATTATACAGAGAGTAATGGTCCAGTTTGCTGACCATGTTCTGTCTCCTGCAGTAAAGGTGTCCATAATTTCTACTGTGTCTCCATTGGTCCACTGCTTTAGGTCAAAGGTGGATTTCTGAAACTTTACTTCATCTTACAATTACTTTGAATACATGATCCAGGTTGGTCAGAACAAATGATTATTGAGGCTTTTGATACAATCTTTTAGCCACAACCTCAAAGCCTTTGATAAAGATATATTTTAAAATAAGTTTAACATGTTATGTTTGAAATATAGTAGCAATTATTAGAGATATGATCTTATACTAGCTACTTGTTTTTGGCATCCCCCCAAAATAAAGAAAAGTTTTGCATTTGCTTTCTGGTTGGTTTACTGGATGTTTATGAGCATAAATTTAAAATTTTGTCTCACATTTAAAAATTTGATCTGAATTAGCAATGGATGTTTTGCTGTGCTTGGAGGCTGGGCATAAATATAGTTCCTATTTGTAAAGAATATATAACCTAGTGGGAAACACAGACACATATGTAGAAATCAGGGCAACTGCATTTGTTTGGTTAGTGAAATGCATAAAATGCTATGACAGCCACTAACAGCCAAATCAGCTTCAAAAATAGATGAGCAGTTTTCTTAACGATTATTTTTCTAGACATAACTATCAATATTTTCTAGCTACAGGTAGAAAATAACACAGTATAAAAAAGGCAAGTCTTTTCCTTTAAGCATTTTAGCATTTTGACATTAAAATCAGAAGGATGCTTCTCCTCGTGATCTCTTGAAATGGTCCTCCTTGTTCATCCACAATGTCTTCCGTAATCAGAAGGTGATGTTGAGATCAGGAAACTCCAGTATTATTAAAGTGTCATAAAGCAAAGGACATTTGTTACAATACAATATTACCAAACTGACAAAGTTCTTAAAAAATAATTTCAAGCAAAGCATAAATTGTTTTCTGCTTGTCAGAAGGCAAAAGTATTTAGGTTGAGTTAATGAATGGAAGAATTTTAGAACATAGAATATCCTTTAAAAATCATCTAGATCTGCACTGTCAAGTATGGTAGACACTAGCCACTTGTGGCTATTTAAATTCAAATGATTTAAAATTAAATAAGATTAAAAATTCAGTTCCTCAGTTACACTAGACACATTTCAAGTGCTCACTGGCTAGCCATTATAGGGCCTGTCATTGTGAAAGGTGTTTGGTACAGGATCCATACCCAAACCCATTGCCGTCGAGTCGATACTGACTCATAGCGACCCTACGAGGCAGAGTAGGACTGCTCCATAAAGTTTCCAAGGAGAGGCTGGTGGATTCAAACTACTGACCTTTTGGTTAGCAGCCGTAGCTTGCTATAGCTCTTAACCACTGCGCTACCAGGGCTCTGTCATTGGCTAGTGGATATCATAGTAGACAATGCAGACATAGAATATTTCCACTGTCATAGAAAAGCTCTACCGAGCAGCATTAACTGTAACTCCAAATATACAAAGGAGGCAACTGAGACCCAAAGATACAATATAATTTCCCAAGGTCACATAACTATGTTTTTCTAGAAACAGGAATATCACTTTAGGAAATAATAACAGGAGGACAAAAGAAACCTAGTAGCTACTGGAACAGCCAAAGTAGGGTTGAACAATGTACACTTGGCTGTTAACAGGGTTGAAGATCCTGATGTTTGGGAAGGCTTGTTTGCCTGAACTTGAACATTTAAAATTTTTATGGAATAAATTTAATGACAGAAAACATTTCAATAAATAGCTGCCAGCCCCCTATTTTTAGCCATTGATGTACTTCCAAGTCGTATTCATCATCTTTACCTACAAAGCACCACTCTTAAATATTACTTTGTGTCCAGCCCCAGAGAGATCGAGAAATCTTGTGGGGTTTCCGGTTGTAGCCGAAGAGGTTGATTTTTTAAATGCATCCTACAGACTGGCCTAGTTTTAAAAAGAGTTCCTGCCATCACACAATCAAAAGGTGAAATCTTTTCTCACCTTGCAAAAGTCAAAGACGGTCCCTGCATTTCCATTATATTGTTGAAATCCGAATATTATTTTTCCATTCTCTAACTTGTTTTCATCACAGTGTGATCAACTATTGCCAGAGAAGGTAAGGTTAGATTTATCAATCAAAGTTTGCTACAGGCCCTCTAAATAATTGAACCCTCAGGAGAAACAATCCTCATGTATTCTTTTTCTATTGTTTCAATATCTTCATAAAAAGGCATTTCAATATGTTTGGTCCTGTAGCAGAAGTCCTGGGAGGTGCTTATCTTCCTCAGAGTCCAGAAAGCCTGTGAGTCAGTGAATAAAGATGGCCGAGGAGAGGGAGCAAAGGAGAATGGGGAGAGACTTCATGCTAAGGAAATGAGTCCCTTGGCCATGAAACCTTTAACACCCTCACCTGCTAATGGGAAAGTTCAGCCCTTGCAAACCCTATGGAGCACAGCTCTACTCTGACACGCCTGGGGTCGCCATGAGTTGGTGTCGACTTGACAGCAACTGGTCATGATGCTCATGCTGAGGAAAGAAAAATGTTCCAAAACCTCCTGACTTGGGCAAGCCACAAACACCCATGCTCAAGCTAGAAATGTAAGAGATTTAACAATCAAAGAGTTGAATATCATGAGATCAAGTGATCATCTTGTCTTCCGGAAATGGAAAGTGTCCTCTTTAATCACCTCCCTTAAGGAAAGGGATAAGGAGGGACTGGAGGAGGCAGATAAATAGGAAGGAGGCTTGGAGGAGTCTAGCCTGGAGGATGGAGACTGAGAAACCAAGGCTGGCAAAGGGATGGCAGATTGCCTCAAGTACTGAGTCAAACTCTTGGGAGCACCAAGAACAAGTCAGAGTGTTCACGCAACCATTTCATTCCCCAATGGGCTTGGAGGAATGTGAGGCAGAGACAGAAAAGGAATCCTTAAAGGTACAACATTCACCTTTAACAGGATTTAACTCCTATAAGTTGTTACGAGTCGGAATCGAATCGACAGCACTGGGTTTGGTTTTTTGCTTTTAACTCCTGAAAGGCCACTCAATAGACTCAAGTTCCCATCCTTTACTGTTGGTTCCTAGTGAGCAGCTTAGATCTTCACGGCCTCCTCTTCCAGGTGGGAAAATGTTGATAAACATTTTGCCTCTATTCTATAGTAACCCAGACTAGAAACTTGATTTCATTCTCAGGTTCTAAACCAAAAGGTTGGCAGTTTGAACCCATACAGAGGCTCCAAAAGAGAAAGACCTGGCAATCTGCTCCCATAAAGATTACAGCCTAGAAGACTCTGTGGGGACAGTTCTACTTCGTCACATGGGGTCACTGTGAGTCGAAAGCAACTTGATGGCACCCAACAATGACCAAAAGAAATTGACTCACCTAAAAGACTCAGGGACATGGTGGGTCTTATTTAATATCTGGGATGGGGTGAAAACTTGCAATTTTACCCTGCAGCAGGACACAGATTCTCTTTCTTCTCTCTCCATTCCTTTCGTCTCTGTTTTTCATCCTCTCTTAGCTAGATTACCCAGGGATACTCCAAATCCTTCATTATGTGGCCCTGGGACCTAGATCCACCTGGGAATTCTGAAGATGCTCACCCTCTACATCAAGCACTTATTGAAGATTTTTTCTCCCCCCAGTGAAGGAAGGTATCCCCAAAAGGAATTAAGTGCCATCTCTTAAGCATGTTTTCATTTCTCCTTCCCTTCGTATATTAAGAGCTCTTCCTTGGTGACTGCTCCTGATCTTGATATTTATTCTCCGTGCTCTCTGCTAGCCTGGTTTGGAAGCTGCTCCTCTGTCCTGCTCACTGTTCTCCTCCCGTTGATCCTTCCTCAGCTCCACCAGAGACAGTAGTTGCTGCTGGGTGGTGCTCTAATTGAATGCTGCTTCACCTGACAACTAAGTCCATCCTCAATGTGGTAATTACTGGTTGGTAACCATCCTGGTAAGGAGTCCTGGTGGTACAGTGGTTAAGCCTTGGCTGCTAACTGAAAGGTTGAGGTTTCAACCCACCAGCAGCTCTGCAGGAGAAAGATGTGTCAATCTGCTTCCATAAAGATTGCAGGCTTAGAAACCCTATGGGGCATTTGTACTCTGTCCTATAGGATCAATATGAGTCAGAATTGACTCGATGGCAACAGGTTTGGTTTTGGGTTTGTCTTGGTCATCTAGTGCTGCTATAACAGAAATACTACAAGTGGATGGGTTTAACAAAGAGAAATTTATGCTCTCACAGACCAGTAGGCTAGAAGTCTGAATTCAGGGCACCAGCTCCCAGGGAAGGCTTTCTCTTTCTGTGGGCTGTGGAGGAAGGTCCTTGTCATCAGTCTTCCCTTGGTCTGGGATCACCTCAGTGCAGGAACCTGAGGTCCAAAGGAAGTGCTCTGCCCCTGGCACTGCTTTCTTGATAATATGAGGTCCCCATATCTCTCTGCTCACTTCTCTCTTTTATATCTCAAGAAAGATTGGCTTGAGACACTATTTAATCTTGTAGACGTCATCAATATAATTGCCACTAATCCATTTTATTACATCACAGTGGTAGGATTTACAACATATAGGAAAAATCACATAAAATGGTGGATAATCACAATACCGGGACTCATGACCCAGCTAAGTTGACAGGTATTTTGGGGGGACACAATTCAATCCATGACATGGTTTTAACCATCCAGATAGGCTGGACATAAGGGGGCTACTCTGCTCTGTCAGGACCCCACGGCACCACTAAATGTATGGTAAACCAAACCATTGCAAAATTAAAATTCAAACCAAATAAAAGACCCTATAACGTAAACACGGAAACCCTGGTCGTGTAGTGGTTAAGAGCTCTGGCTGCTAACCAAAAGGCAGGCAGTTTGAATCCACCAGGCGCTCTTTGGAAACCCTATGGGGCAGTTCTACTTTGCCCTATAGGGTCACTATGACTTGGAATCGACTGGACGGCAACTTTTTTTTTTTTAATGATATAAACAAAGGCTTCTCCATCAAGACAGAACTTCAGATCTCCTTTCTAGAAGCTGTCACAAGAACAGTCTTCTCTGCAGTTTTTTTTTTTTTTTTTAACATGAATTGTTATTGTTAGTTGCTGTCGAGTCGATTCTGACTCATGACAACCCCATGTTTCAGAAGTAGATCTTCAGGCCTTACTTACAAAGAGCCTCTGGATGGGTTTGAACCATCAACATTTTGGTTAGTAGCCCAGCGTTTAACCATTTGCTCCATCCAGGGGCTTTATGTGAACAGGAGCACCATATGCAGTATTCTGCAACTTACATATTTACTTTCCCAGAGACAGGCTCACCATTTTTTTTTAATGATGTTATTCCATCGTATGGATGTGTCCTTGATTATTTAATAGAGTTTACATTTTTACACCAAATAAAATTCATTCCAGGTCTCTAAGCTAGTCTAAGCATTACATCTACCCTTTGCTTTGTCTTTCATAAACACCCAAATTGTTGTTTAATTTAACCCTAATGACTATTTTGTCCCAGAAATCTATGGGTGGGTCCACCTGAGACCAGGACATCACAAAATTCTCAAGTTTTTTCTCTTGCCAGATTCTCTTTCTTCCACTGTCGTTTCTCTGAAATAATTTTTTTAATGAATTATAGTATAGTAAAAAGTGCACAAGTCTAAGTATATAGCTCAATAAATATTCACAAATTGAACAAACCCAGGTAACCACACTCAGATCATGAGACAACATTACAAGGATTAGAGAACCCCTCTTGCCCTATTCCAGACACATTACATCCCAGCCCCCACCAGGGTAATCACCATCTCAATTTCTGTCATCATTTTTTTTTTCTAATAGCCTTGCCTGGTTTTGAAGTTTGTATACACGGAATCATTATGTTTGCGAGACACATTCATGTTATTGTGTGTATTTCTAGTTTGTTCATTCTCATTGCTATAAAATTTGCCCTTACATTAATAAACTGTGATTGATTTATCTACTCAAATGTTTAAGAATATCTTCAGTTTCTTTATATTAAGAATAGTGCTTCTGTGAAAATTTTTGTACACACCTCTTAGTGAACATATCTAGGCATCTCTGTAAGATGTATGCTCAGGAGCGGAATTGCTGGGTCAAAGGGTGTGCATAAGTTCATCTTTCATTAGGCCAAACAGCCTTCCAAAACTTTGTTCCCAATTGCACTCTCACCAGCAGTACATGAGAGTTCCAGTTATTTTACATCTTTACTAATGCATGGTATTTTATTAGTTATTTTAACAGTAGATATTCTGGAGGATGGATAGTCTCTCTTATTGGTATTTAATTTGCATTTCCATGATGGTTAATGAGTCTGAACCCCTTTCATATGTCTATTGGCCATTTGGATATCCCTTTTTATAAAGTGCCTTTCCAAGACTTTTGCCCACTTTTTATTGTGTTTTCTTAGTAATTTGTAAAAATTAATTATATACTCTGGATATGAAGCTTTTGTGGGATATATGTATTGCAAATAACTTCTTCCAAGCTGTGGTTGGCCTTTTTGTTCCATTAATGGTCCTTAATTTTAATGTATTACAACCTTTTGAAACGTAGTGAGGCTTGCAGTATAACCAGCATGTAGCTGACATTTTTAGATGTGCCATTGCCCTTGGGAGATGTATGCCTAATACGTACATTTTGTGCTACTTGGTTCACTATTCTATGTAAATTTTAGGCCAAATTTGTTAATGTTGGCATTTAGATTTTCTATAAGGTACTGATATTTTTACTTGTTCTATGTGCTGATATAGGTATCATACATTTATCTAATTATACTTTTTATTGGCATTTTCCTTCATATATTGCATTGAAATTTAGATTTATAATATCTTCCCTTTAGACTGACAATTTTTCATTATGAAATATCTAACCTTATCTCTAGTAATACTTATTGCTTTCAAGTCTATTTTAATATTGGTAAAGTTTCATCAAATTTATGTAATGATTTTAGGATATAGTTTTTTCCATCCTTTCACTTTCATCCTTTCTGTTTCATCGTACACAGTGTATGACTCTTGTCTCTTGTAAGTGCATGGAGCTAGTTTTTATGATTTGCTTTAACTCTGCTTGTCCTTTAATTAAAGTATTTACCTTATTTCTACTCAAATAATGTGCGCTTCTATGTTCTTTTGCCAGTTGTGCCCTCCCCTCCATGAGGTATTTTCAGAAGTGTGCTATGCTAATTTTTTTTTTACAGCAACATGTAAAAAAAAATTGGTATAGTGGCACTTATGAAAATACCTCACGGGGGAGGGTGCGGTTGCCAAACAGATATAGAAGGTGCATATTATTTGCTTAAAAATATGGTAGACCGCTTATAACTAATGTATTTACTTGTAGAACTTTACCATTGGTTGTCTATTTGTCCTGCGTATTTTACATTGCTTTTGCTCTCTTTTTCTTCCTTTTGGATTAATCAAGTGGTTTTTAAATTCCTTTTTTTTTTTTGTATTAGCTTACCATGATTCTCAGACTCTTATTCTTCATCAAGAATTTCCAAATGTCCTGATGAGAAAAGCATGTTCAGAACATTTGTCTCGCTTCACTGAGTTTCTTTCTCTCCGAACTTTATGTTTTTAGGTTCTGATTACCTCAGTATCCTTCTAATGCCCATAAGCCTATGTGGTTTGTAATTTATCTGGATTTTCTAGTATGTTTTTCTAGGGTGAGCTGATATAGTTGGAAGCAGAAGTCTTTATCCACCATTAAAAAATTCTATCTCATCTTTTCCCAAATTTTATGATTACTTTCTCCCATCTACCATATCTTTTTCCTACCAAAAAAATTTCCATTCTCATAGAATGGTTATTTTCAGATTAAAGATCAAAACTACCATAAACTGCTGATTTTGAAAAGACTTAATTTTGGCTTGAACAGGGACAAATATTGGTGAATGGAATGTGGGAACCTCCTCAAGATCCTAGTCATTTCTAAAGAGTAATATCCAACCACCTCTGCCGTGGTTAACTAGCTAGCCAGGGAGGAAAACACTCTTTATAAAATCAATGCTTTGAATAACAATCAACTCCACAAAAATTGCGCTCTCCTACCTATCCCACCAATTCTCAAATGTTAAATAAGAACAAGGAGTCATAGGCTGAGACATGGAGAAATGGGCTGTCATAGTAAACACAAATACTGAAAGAGTAAGTCTGTAAACAAAGAGAATTTTGTATGAATAAAGCTGAAGTGTCTGAAGAACTTCTAGAATAATACCCAAAGCTTAAAACAATGACACTTCCTGATGAGTAAGAAACCTGTTATAATTCATCTCATGCTAAATTTTTTTTTGTGTGTCTGATTTACACAAAATTATTTTCATCTGGATTTCACAGATCTTTTTCCTTCTACTGTGGGTCCAGTAACCTTGCATTTCTGAAAATAAAACCAAGGTATGTGGCAAAATAGTGGGAACTAGAATAATTCCTAAAAACCTAGGGCATATACTGCCATATCTGTAGAAGACATTATTATATTTTTACTTAGTTCTGGGATAGATTTTCCTATACCTGTCAATCTAATTTTACTAATGTATTGTTTTTACAATGTATTACTAGAAGTTAAATGGTAAATTCAGTCAAACAGTCATTCCATGCGTCAAAAAGAAAAATCAGTCAACACAACTGTCTGACTGAAATGAATGAAGAAAACAATTCAAGGCAAACAATTGTCCCAGTAGACCTGTATAAATACAGTGGAGATGTCATATGCAGAATTAATCTTTCCCCACCCTGAACTGGTGAACACTCTGCCAGCCAATTCAGTCACTCAAATAATCCTGAATTTTAATATTCCAGTTTCATTTACTCTCAGTTAATGGTGACTGCCCTTCCTTCTCCTTCATCTGTCAATCAATGGAGAATGTCAGAGCAGGAGAATAGTAATATTGGCATATTGTAATGTACTGCCCTGAATTCGACAGCTTCAAAATTCTCAGAGTAACTCAAAGATGATCTTAAAGAGACTGGTGCAGGAAGAATATGTGAACTGAATCACAGCCCATTGGCAGTCCCTTCCAGCACTAACATCCTGTATCTGTGGCTCTAATATATCATAAAATACTTCAAGAGGAAATTTAAGTGGTCAGCAGAAATATAGCTCCAGAGCAGGCACATTGAGAAGAGACATTGTCATATGTGATTGACTGTAAGGTTATCTTGCCTAATTCTGCTCCATAAACCTTTTGAGACTCTATTTAGGAAGTGCACCTGATTCCTTTCCTTTTTTTTTTTTTTTTTAATACTTTTCAACGTTTAAACCAAGATTATTTGTCTTTGAAATAGTTTAAGGGTCATTAGAATACTCTAAAGCTTGTTTGTGTTTTTTGGAGTTGTCAAAACGCTAGAACAAATTTATGTGCTTGCAGCGCTCAACTCTGTGTATGGCTAGCGTGTGGAAAGCAAGCAGAATAGATGGTCTTTCTGATCTGAAAGAACTCTACTTTTGTATGTAAGCAAAAGGGCACATTCTTCATGAAATAATTTATCAGAAAGGAAAGAAAGGTGCTTTCCTTGGTACAAGTTTACGATACCAATGAGGGTGATAAGAACATCTTTATAAAGAGGGTCTGTATAAACCAGAAATAACTTTAGGGAGGATAAAACAAAGTCCTAGCTAGTATTCCATATTTTCTTATTTTTGTGATAGTCGAAAGAAATATAGCAGAGAAACAGCAGTAATAATATCGGCACATATGAAGGTATTTTGAAGAATACAAGAATAACATGTAGAATAATAAAAACACTTTACAAAGACAGCCAGCTCTCAATTATTCAGTACAGTTCCATTCAGTCCACAGATTACTCTCGTTCCTGCCTTTTGGTCATTTCCTGTTTCTCAGCATATCTGAAAGAAGGTGAGGTGAAAAGATTGACTTAACTGCCAGATTGATCCAATTTTTCATTTTGTAGTATCTCTGATGAGTATAGATAGGTTAGGATAATGGAACAGAGGACCTCTTGGATCAGTAACAAGCTTTCTACGTTTGTGCTATCTTGTGTTCACTTAGGAGGCTAACTAACAATTAAATGAATGGTGTGAATAATGACGAGTGTATAAACTTCTAATTCAGTAATTAATTAAATTATTCAGATAACATATGTGGGCAAGAAAAAATATTTCTATTATTTCTGCTCTAACACTAATGGACCTTGGGGGAAATTATATTTTTCTTTTTTGGGGAGGGGAGTTATGGATTTGGCAGTTCTGGGTCCGTTTTCTTCAAGTCTACCCCTTTTCCTTCTCTTGCTCTGCTGAACCCCAGAAGCTGCATCTCCCAGGGTGCACTGTTAGCTGGCTCATGGTTAGGTTTAGCTAGGAGGAATCACTGGTGTGAGATTGAGGGAGGAGGGGAAGTAGCGGTAGAGAGAGCAGGAGAAGGGGGAAGCCAGAGTATTTTTTCACTTTTCTGCCTCTCTCTCTACCTCGTAGGCACTGCTGGTGGTGGTGTCATCAATACTTGGCTCCAGCTTCTTGGCTTTTGTGACATCACCTGCTCCCTTTGGCCTTCCAAGCTCAGGGGAGAGGGTAATGACTTCCTGTTGTGGATCATCTCCAGGCTGTCTCCTTATCCATTGTTTGGTCTTAGTTATCCCGTGACCTGTGTAGCCAGTTCTCTGCATTAAATTCCCTTCATTTTGTTATGTAAAAGGGTTTCATTTTCCTGACTAGACTCTCAAGGATACAAGGGATAGACAATTTTTTTCTCATGACTTACTGTCATCAGTGGGTACCAACAAATTCCCAATAATTTCATGTTATGGATTGAATTATGTCCCCCCAAAATATGTGTCACCTTGATTAGGCCATGATTCCCAGTATTGTGTGGTTGTCCTCCATTTTGTGATTTTCCTATGTATTATAAATCATAATCTCTGCCAGTGGTTAAAGACAATTAGGGTGGGATGTAACACCCTGGCTCAGGTCACATCCCTGATCCAATGTAAAAGAAGTTTCCCTGGGCTATAGCCTGTACCACCTTTTATCTTACAAGACATAAAAGGAAAGGGAAGCAAGCAGAGAATAGGGGACATCATACCACCAAGAAAGCAGTGCCAGGAGCATCCTTTGGACCCAGGGTTCCTGCACGGAGAAGCTCCTAGTCCAGGGGAAGACTGATGATAAGAACCTTCCTCCAGAGGCAACAGAGAAAGCCTTCCCCTGGAGCTGACACCATGAATTTGGACTTTTAGCCTACTAGGCTGTGAGAAAACAAATTTCTCTTTGTTCAAGCCACCCACTTGAGGTACTTCTGTTATAGCAGCACTAGATAGCTACAACACTTCAATATCCTGATTTTCCTAGCTTATTAGCTGCATTGTCTAATTGTAATGTCTCAGCCATCCTAAGAGTGTCTCTGAGGTAGGTTTTACAGGTCTTGAGAAGAGCCATATGCCCTCCTTCACCCACTTCGCAGTCTCCTCCCAAAGTCACATATAAAATCACCTTTTAGCCTTACAATACTTAAGAGATGGTGGAGGGATCTTGAGTCTAAAACATAATAGGTGCTGAAATCAGCTACACAAGTTTGAAACATAAGCCACACTTCTTTGGGTTCTATGACAATATAAATATTTCAAATTTTTTGTTTATGTGAAACCTAGAAGCAAATATGATTTATAATGAACATCCTGTTGTGACATAGCACTTCCACATACAATTTTTTTTCCTTACCAGGATTTTTTTTTTCCCCCATAAAGTAACAGGTATGAACTGTTCCACAGCACAAGGGGGCCTGAGTATTGTCACAAATCTAAGTTTTTTTTTTTTAATAAAACTTAATTTAGGTCCAGATACAAGCCAGCAAGTTTGGCAAATGTACAGTATCAACGAATAGTAGGAAATCACTTTCCTTCTGTTAGTTTGTAGAAGAAATCTGTGGTTTCTACTGTACCAGAAAAAAGTGGGGAGAGACTTGGTCCTCAACTATGAAGGTCACCTTGCCAATAGTCTTTAATCAGACAGAGATGGTCCCTTTAAAATTGAGAGGAATTCCAAAACATGATTTAGCATCCACTCCCTGTAATTGTGACTCAGCCCTCCCATTTTGAAACCCTGCTATGCCATGGGTACTGTGTTTAAGTTGTAACACAGTTACGTCTTCCTTCTCAGTGACCTCATTCCAACTCAGGATCAGACCACCCCCCTCATCCAAGCTTGGCACTCACAACTTCAAACCACTAGTATGCTGGCAAACGTTTATCAACCAGCTCACTGAAAAAATAAAGCCATGATTATAGTGTTTGCCGATTTCTGTGGTGTGAATATTCCTACCATGGCCAGTGACAAGTTACCAGTAAAGGCAGCATTGGGTAAAGATGCACAGCAGCCTGTCATTATACAGTATTCCCATTAAACTGACACCAAAAACAGTTGCCATGGAGTCAATTCCGACTAATGGTGACCCCATGTGTATCACAGAAGAACTGCGTTCCACAGGGTTGTCATTGGCTGAGTTTTCAGAAGTAGATCATGAGGCTTTTCTTCCGAAGTGCTTCTGGGTAGGCTGAGGCCTCCAACATCTTAACACCTGAGCGTATTAACAATTTGCCTCACCCGGAGACTCCACCATGCAGAGACAGCATGTGCAAATAATCTCAAAAGCACTGATAATGATCAAATGTAGTAAGATAATTAGGAAGTAATGAGTTTTGAGTATTCATTACCTGTGTTTTTAATATGTTGTTGTTAGTTGCCATCAAGTCGATTCCGACTCACGGCAGCCCCATGTGTACAGAGGAGAACTGCTCCACAGGGTTTTCAAAGCTGTGTGTGACCTTTCAAAAGCAGATATCCAGGCCAGTCTTTGGAGGTGCTTCTGGGTGGGTTCAAACAGCCAACCTTTTGGCCAGTATTTGAATGCTTAACCGTTTGCCCCACCCAGAGACTCCTGTTTTTAATATAAGTTATTTCAAAATAAGTTTATATAATTTAAACTTTCATATTGGCTGGTTTAACAACAGGCTTACAAAATTCCTAACAACTGGCTCCTGCAAACCAGGTTGAGCCAAATGCAGTATGCTAATATATCCTTGGAGATTCTCTGAGTGGCCTTGACCACCGAACACAAAGACTCCTTTGGACATCGCCTTTAGTATTTCCAGGACAGATCTTCTTTCAGAGAAATGCAAAAGGAAGGCTGTTTACTATCCCCATTGTTACATGGACAGAACTAGAAAACATGGAGCTGTCTTCACCCATAGAGGGAAGGGTGCTAACAGGGCACCACGGGAGACTTTTTTCAAATATTTTTGAGTCTAGAGCAGTAAAACACAAAATGAAAGTTAATTTATTAGTAGACTGTTTTTGTACATAAAATTCTCAATAAATCACCCTGCTATGTGGAAATACTCAGCCCCCTTCAATTGCTCCTCTATGTCATGAGGGGGCTACCTGACTGTACTCCCTAATTAATGTAGCTGGCAGCTCCCCCCCAGGCAGTTGTCTTTTGATTCTTTGTTCAAAGACACAGCAATCTTAGCTCCCACCTCTTTTGCTACCTCCATGACTGCTGCTGTTCAGTGCTCTCTCAATCCTTATGGGACTTAGGATTCATCTTCAGAGAGCTGGATTGACACAGTGGCTTCAACATCGGACTCAAACATAGCAAGGATTGTGAGTGTGGCACAGGTCCGGGCAGTGTTTTGTTCTGTTGTACATAGGGTCGCTATGTACCGGAATAGACTCAATGGCACCTAACAACAACAATGTTCTGTTAAAGATGCCCTAGAGTTGACTTGAGTAAAACTTTCAAATAGAGCAAAAGGCATTTTCTTTATATTTGCAGCAATGCAATTTTTTCTTAGTTTTGGAAAAATAAAAAACCAGTTGCCATCAAGCCAATTCCAACTCATGGTGATCCCATCAATGTTGTGTCAGAGCAGAACGGTGCTTCATGAGGTTTTCTATGGCTAATTTTTCAGAAGCAGATCACCAGACCTTTCTTCTGAGGCACCTCTGGGTGGGACTTGAACCTCCAACCTTTTGGTTAGCAGCTGTGCCTGTTAGCTGTTTGCACCACCCAAGGACTAGTAGAGATTTAATGGGACAACTTCTTTGGTTTCACATGTGGTCCTCCTATCCTGTGGGATGTAGCAGACACTAAGGTAGTTGGGTTAAGAACAGCTTGCAAAATAGCCCTTAGTTGTGTCTGGTAACACACTTTTCTCTAATGATAAGGATTTTGTGGCCTGACAGCCTCCCTTTAGGACACACATTTCTTTGCAACATTACTTGTTCACCTTGAAAATTTGTTTCTATCATCTATCCCAGAAGATTCAATTGTCATATTGCCTATATGTCTTAGTCCCAATTATAGAATTATTTCAGCTTCTTTTCCTAAGAAGTTCTAGTGCCTCTATTAAAAACAAAGAAACAAACAACCAACAACAGTGGGTGCAATCAGATATTTGGAGAGAGAAGGGCACTGTCCATAATGAAATCTACCTGCTGGATATACAGGAAAACCTGCAGAAGCTGGAACCTGCACAAGGTAGAAATCTGTCAGAGAACTCAAATATTTTCCACTAAAATGAGTGATAGAAAGGTGGTAAGACCGCACCCATCTTAGGCGGAAGACTTGCAAGACACAGGAAAATTTAATGGCTGCTAACCAAAAAGTCAGCAGTTCAAATTCACTAGGCGCTCCTTGGAAATTCTATGGGGCAGTTTTACTCTGTCCTGTAGGGTGGCTGTGAGTTGGAATCAACTCGACGGCAATGGGTTTGGTTCTCATTTAGCATAATATTTCCAAACTTGGAAGAGATGGATAGTATTTTTTAAATTTTTACTTTTCCAAACTACTCTTCTAACTGAAATTCACTCTTAAGCTTGACCCTTTTAGTTGAACGTTTCATTCTTGTTAAAATCCAAAAACAAACAAATATGAAATGTTTAGCTGAATGAATCAAACTTTAAAGTGGAGTTTCAGGTAAAAACATGGCTCAGGACAGTATAAGTCTTCTGGCCATTTAAAGAACTCTGGCTGATCGCTTACTTGGTTTGACTGCAATATTGAGAGAGAATGGTTTACATGTTACAGGTCAGAACTGGCTGAAAGGTAGGGGAGATACTATCTCTCATACTTTCTTTATTGATTTTTAACCACCTATTGTGTGCTATGGAGCCCTCATGGCACAGTGGTTACGAGCTCAACTGCTAACTAAAAGTTTGACTATTCGAATTCACCAGCAGCTCCTTGGAAACCCTATGGGGTAGTTCTACTCTGTTCTATAGGGTTGCTACGAGTCGGAATCGACTCAATGGCAATGGGGGGATTATGTGCTAAAGGAACCCTAGTGGTGCAATGGGTAAGCACTTGGCTGCTAACCTAAAGGTTGGTAGTTAGAACCCACCCAGAGGCTCTGCAGGGGACAGACCTGGTGATGTGATCTGCTTCCATAAAAATCACAGCCTGGATAACCCAATGATGCAGTCCAACTCTGTCACGTGAGGTCACTATGAGTTAAAATTGACTTGACAGAACACAACCACAAACAACATTATGTGCTAGGCATTGTGCTAGTTGATAGAGGTGTACCCAAAACTAAACCCACTGCCCTTGAGTCTGATTCTGACTCAGAGCAGCCCTATAGGACAGGGTAGAATTGCCCCGTAGGGTTTTCAAGGCTGTAAATCTTTACAGAAGTAGACTGCCATGTCTTTCTCCCACGGAGCGGCTGGGGGATTTGAACCACTCACCTTTCGGTTAGCAGTTGAGTACTTTAAGCACTGTGCCTCCAGGGCTCCTGATAAGGTTATACCAAAACAAACCAAACTCATTGCCATGGAGTCGATTACAATTATAGCAACCCTATAGGACCTATAGGACAGAGTAGAACTGGCCCATAGGGTTTCCAAGGAGCAGCTGCTGGATTCAAATTGCCAACCTTTTTGGTTACTGTTGAGCTCTTAACCACTGTGCCATCAGGACTCCCTATAGGGGTATAGTGGTTAATAAAAAAGATGCAGACAAGGCTGTCATGGAGCTTACTATTTATTTGCTACTTATTCTTGTGACCATGGAATCTACAAACTTAGAACAATTCTGAAGACCCTGCCCACAATGCTGTAGGTTGTATGATTCTCATTTATTCTCGTTTGAGAAGTCAACTTTGAAAAATCATTTAAATCTGAAGGAAAAAAAAGAACAATTATTCACAACTCACCTCTACCCCCCAATTACGTCCTCTCTTATTCTGAGTCTACCCTGTTTCTTACTTTAAAGAAGAAAGGAAATTTTTAAAAGTACTTTTGAGGCATAGAGACAAAAGAGAGAATCACAGTAGTGTATTTTGATAATCGATACCTGAAATTGTGTAAGTAGCTATGAGCCCAAACTTAATTGAAAGTAATGCAACAAAATTTGATCATTTAAATATGATCTATCCATATTTATCTAACCTACATCCCCAGAGTCAAGAACTGAACGTTAATAATAATGTTCAAATTTATAATCAAATGTAAATATTTTAGAGAAAATTCTTATATAGGAATTTTTTTTAGCTTCCTAAATTAATTCACCAAAACTCAAATACTGTCCTTTATAACTTTGGAAAATGAAAGCTTTACCTTTTAATGGGAAATCTGCATTTCACTGTAAAAATAGAACACTTCACTCCTGACCTATACACACTTGCAGAAGCTGGAGTTTTTGGAATGCTGAATACTTAGCATAAAGACATTGAGTCTTGAAAATTCATTTCAGGCATGAGAGACCTACATATATATATATGTATAGAAATAGGACTATTAAAATGAAATAACCACTTCTTGGGAGCAAAAGGTTATATGACGAAAACTCTCTGAAGTGATACCTCTTGCCTTATGTTTTGCAATCTTAAATCTTCAAATATGAAAAAACAATTTTTAAATAAGAAACGCATTCAATTTACACTGATTACTAATGTAGTTATGATTCCTGGTACCCCTTGGATTAATTATCAAGGGGCAAAGTTCCCAATGTAAGTAGTAAAATAGCATATCAGATTGACCAAATCTTTCCTTAAGCTTGACCATTAGGGTATGCCACATACAAACATCATTACAATGTTATATTATAATCTTTTTCCTATTTTAATGATTGATCAAACCATAATAATGGTCCCCACATTTTGGTTCTAGTTCTTTGATTTGGGGTAAGTCATATATATCTTAAATCAATGCCTTCTGTTACAAAAATAAAGCTTTTGTTTCCAAAGTTGTAAAGGACAGTATAATGAGTTTTGGTTAATTAAATATAGGAAGCTTAAAAAAATGCTGCCTAAGAATTTTCTCTAGTCCAAAGTATTTATTTACATTTGATTGTACGTTTTTGTAGGTAGATCATGATACTGCTTATCAAATCTGGATGTTTCTACTTAAGCATCGCCATACCAAGTTGTCTCTCGCCTTAAAAAATCAAGAAGAGTAGAGTGTGTTCACTTCAGACTGACATGAGCAGACAGCGGCATAACTAATGTTTATTCATGAAAGTAAGCTATCTTACAGAACTGGTGAGCAAATCCCTGGTATTCAGGTTGAGTTTAAAGTCAACTGCTCAGGAAGATATGTTCCCAAGTTTCATGTGTTTGTACATCAAATGATCTTTGCTTTTTTTTTTTTTTTAAATGAGTTTTGGCTTGACATGTTCAGCTGACAGAGCCTCAAAATCTATCTGTGGTTTGTAGAGGAGAAAAAAAAATGGCAGTGTGGCTGATATGGCTAATAGACTAAAAAGATTCATTTTTTTTCTTATGCATTTAACCGACTTGTGTTGGTTAGAATGTCCTTGGGTAGTAAAACAGTTAACGTGCCCAGTTGCTAACCAAAAGGTTGGAGATTGGAGTCCACACAGAGGCTCCTTGGAAGAAAGGCCTGGTGATCTACTTTTGAAAATCAGCCATTGAAAACCGTATGGAGCACATTTCTACTCTGACACACATGGTGTCACCATGAGTTGGAGTTGACTCCATGGCAAATTTTTTTGTTTTTTAAATACAACCAGCACCCTAATAAAGAGACATACTTGATGCTTCCTCCATTTTTCTAGCTACTAACCTACCTCAGGGGTAACAACTTCTACCTTTTCACTCTGTAGACTAGATTTACTGTACACTGTTTTATATAAATACAATAATAGAGTATGTTCTGGTTTTTGTCTGGATTTTTTGCTTAATATTACATTTATGAAATGCATGCATATTGTTGTAGATAAGTGAAGATTGTCCTTTTTTTGTTGCTGCATGCTATACCATTATGTGTACAAAACACAATCTATTAACCTGTTCTGCTCGTGGGCATTTGGGTAGTTCCTGTTTGGGGCTACTGAGAATAATCAGCAGTAGTTTGAATGCCACATTTTGCCAAAAGAGCACACAGATGACAAGATGTAGGAATAGACTAAGTGAAAGTGTTTTATGTGCTCCATCTTCATCAATATTTCAATTCTTAACATTTTACTACAAATATCCTTATAGGAAAGGAGGATGCCTGAGGGTGTTATTGGTTGAACTGTGCCTTCCAAAAATGTGTGTTGGTATTCTAATCCCAGTACCTGTAAATATGATCTTGTTTGGAAATAGGAATTTGGGTTCTCTTTTTTTATGTTAATGGAGTCACACCAGAATAGGATGCGTCTTAAACCCAATCACTTTTTTTTTTTAATGATTTTTTTCGTTGTGTTTTAGGTGAAAATTAAACCTAATCACTTCTGAGTTATAAAAAGAGCAGAATAGACAGAGAGAGATACACATAGTAGGGGGACAGATACCAAGTAACCCCAGGGAGTACCAAGGATTGATAGCAGTCACCAGAAACAAGGAGAGGGGCCATACAAGAAATCAACACAGAGAAATCCTGGTTCAGCCTTCTAGCCTCCAGAACTGTGAGAAAATAGATTTCTGTTCTTTAAAACCACCCACTCATGGTATTTATGTTATGGTAACACTAGCAAATCAAGAAAGAAGACATCAATATTTGGTCTACTTTTACACATAGAGGTGCTATGTGGGTACTCTGTACAGGTCTATCTTTTTTTAATATGCTAGAAATAGGCAGGAACTGCTCAGCAGAGGGCTGGCAGTTCGAATCCACAGCTGCTCCTTGGAAACCCTATACTCTGTCCTATAGGGTTACTAGGAGTCGGAATTGATGCGACACAATGGCTTAAACATAGGCAGCCTAATTTTAAATTTATTTTTTAACCAGAAATATACAGAAATTAACAGACATTTCAAAGAGGAAAGCATCAATTTAGTACAGGCAAAGGAGCACTGGCTTTGAATTCTGAAAAAGTTAATTTTAATTTCTATCTCAGGGACTTTGTACAAAAAACTTCAAGGTTCAGCTTTGTGTTCTGTGTGATGGACTAATATTTCTGCCTCAAAAATGTTTCAATGTGAAAATATGATTTATGTGATAACCTTTTGGAAACCTAAAAGCATTACACCAATATTGGTTATTAGTGGGCAAAGTTTATCCCTCATATTATGGCTTATTAAGATCAAATAATTATGACAATTAAAACAGTCTAAAGTCAAATCTGCTGGGATTTTCCTTGCTTTCTTTTCTTTCTTTATTTTTTGGCCTGTGTACTTTTAAGCCTAATTTATCTACTTAGACAACCAGAGTGTGGAAGAGACAGAGAGAGGAGAAAAGAGGAAGTTATCTAGAAAACATTAAGCTTGAATTTCTTGCCAAGAACGTGGCTGACTCCCTACAGAGCGAGGTGTTCTGGTTCTGGACATCCATTTCTCCTTTCTTTTAACACTCATAAAGTGGTTAGATGTCTTCTAATTTCTATTCCGGACCTTAAGGGGCTGGAATGTATTGTTGGCCTGTGACTACATACTCCCCCAAGGGATCTACTCTCAGTCTTCCTGCTATTGCAGAAGTGCCTTGCAATCAATGGCAAATTTAGAGGTCAATGAGTTGACAACTAGTTGTCTTTAAGTTTCTGATTTTTAAATACATTTTGTACAAATAGGTTCAAATGGGAAATAGGTTGGGATGGAAAAATGAGAGCTGCCACTTTGTATTAATATTCACGATATTGCCTATTTTTAGTTGCTGGATTAATGTAGCACTGCCTTGGTCCCTGTTGCTGTCAATAAGAAAAGGATAACAAAATGGGTAAATGAAAAGCAAAGAACCTGTGGGCTGCATGATAAGTGTGAGTTTTTCAAGTAAAAAAAAAAAACAAAAACAAGGGAGGGGGATGTTCATCTGGGAACAAACTAATTTAAAGATTTTAGGAGCCAATTTCAGCTCAGCTGCTGGGGTTTGTTTGAAATCTACCACTGACTGAGGTGTGAAACTTCCATTTGATACAGTAAATCTTGTCGACGGTTATTTTAAAGGACTGAAATGTGCTTTTATAGCAAAATTGTCTCAAATAAAAAAAAATGCATTTTTACAATCTCAGTCTGTCATAAACTTTCATGTCAGGTTTGGCTTCACAATACACGTGGAGGACGTATTATGGAGGAATAGGAAGGAGACGTGCATAATAACTTGTTTTATTTCCCATGAGAGAGAGAGAGAAATGGTCTTATACCATTCACATGGTCAGAAAATTAAGCATCACATAGTTGGTCAGAAATGACTAATAAACATACCTTGAACCATCAGACTATTCGACTGCTGCAGAGTGGCTCCTTTTTTTGTTGTAAGGTTGCTATTAGTCAGAATCAACTGGAAGCAACTGATTTGGTTTTTAATGCCATTATACATATATACACATAAAACATATATGATATATATATAGTTCTATGAACTTTGGTTAAATTTCTCCCTTTTACAGTATTTTCTAAAAGTGTTATTGAAAACTCCAGGCCTATAAAGAGAAATGAAATGCTGATACATGCTACAACATGGATGGATGAGCCTTGAAAACATTATGAAGTTGTGATGAAAGAAATGTATCAGTCACAAAAGGACAAATATTGTATAACCTTACTTATATGAAATACCTAGAACAGGTAAGTAAGTACATAGAGATCAAAGTTTATTAGCTTATTTATTAGGAGTGGGCGTGAGGGAGGGTGAGAGGAAGACACAATGTTTAGGGGACACTGAGTTTCTACTAAGCATCATGGGAAAATTGAAGGATAGTTGATGTTCATAGTTGAATCACATGGTGAACATAATTAATGCCACTGAATTGTACATGTGCAAATTGTAAAAATGGCAAGTGTTTTGTTACGTACATATTTACCACACACAGACACAGAGACATACACAATTCTAGCCAAAATTCCATAAGAGAACCAAAAGCCAAACCCATCCCATTGTCATCGAGTTGATTCTGACTCATAGCAACCCTGTAGGACAGAGTAGAACTGTCCCAAAGGGTTTCCAGGGAGCGGCTGGTAGATTTGAACTACATAAACTGTTTGCACCACCCAAGGACTCTGCGTTATTATTTAGGAAAGTAGTGAAATTAATTATTTCTAATTTTAGAAATCTAGCAAGTTTTCTTTAAATGCTACTGAATTTGGCTTGGCAAAACATGGAGATATCCTTTATCTGTATGAACAGCAAGAGTTTGAAAAAATGGTTTCAACAGTTTCACTCCTGGAGAATCAGCCACTATGATTTTTAATAGATTTAGCCAAGATGATAACTAGAAATACAAAACCGTAAACAGTTCATTTAAATTCAGCCCAATTCAACAGTTATTGAACTCCTACTCAAAGTAAGGTTCTATTTTAGGGACTATGGTGATATAGACGAATAAATAATTGTTCTAGCTCTCACTGAGCTTACAATCAAGTCATATACATAATAATAATTGCAAGCACATTTACATGGCACTTACTATGTGCCTGATAGCTTCTAGGTGTTACACTTATTCATCTATACTTACTCATCACCTAATTCTTCGAAAACCCTGTGGAATAAGCATTATTATTATCCTTATCTTAAAAATGAGAAATGTGAGGCACAAATAACTTGCCCGTGGTCACATGGCACTTGAATGGCAAAGATGGGATTCAAACCACAACAGCCTGACCTGAGAATCTATTCTCTTCACATTCAATTACCATATCCAAAAAAAGCAAAAAACAAAAAACATCCATTGCCATCAAGTCAATTATGACTCAGAGCAACCCTGCAGGACAGAGTAGAACTGCTCCATAGAGTTAGGGTTATAGAGTTTTGAAGGAGCTCCTGGTGAATTCGAACTGTTGACCTTTTGGTCTTAACCACTATACCATCCGGGTTTCCTCATACCACCATATAGAAATAACTAAACCCAGTGGCAAGATTTGAAAAGACCCGTATGAAAAGTACATCACAGTTGGTGAATGGAAGTCTTAACGATGGATACTTTTGACAACAGATGTAAAGAATAGCATTCTAAGCATCAGGAAAAACATCAGCAAAAGCAAGATAGCAGACAAACATTAGAATAATCAGGAATGCGTGAGAATTTTAGGCTGGTTAAAATGTAGCTTGTGTATAAAGAGTTCTGAATGATAGGGTTCTAAATTAAGCCTAGAATCAGAGAATGGATTGTTAAAATGACTTTCTGGATGAGTATTAGAGCTCTATGTGATAACTTCTTGTGTTACAATGTTTTGAGTGAAAGCGTGGCCTTATCTGTTGTTTAATAAAGAGAAGGATTCTAAAATTCAGGAGAAAAAAGGAACATAGTTGAGTCTAGAAAGTCTGTCAGAGCAGAACATGTAGGGTAGCTCTCAATACAGCAGGTATGTGGGGTCAGGAAATGCAAAATTGGGAAGTTTGAGCTCTCACCATTAATGAGCTAGTAAGAGAAAGTCATAGTGGTGCAGTGGCTAAGAGCTTGGTTGTTAACAAAAAGGTCGGCAGTTCGAATCCACCAGCCATTCCTTGGAAACTCTATGGGGGCAGTGCTACTCTGTCCTACAGGGTTGCTATGAGTTGAAATTGACTCAACGGCAATAGGTTTGGTTTTAATTTAAGCGAGTCATGCATTCTCACCTCAAGGCAGAGGCTCCTTGTTTTCCATTTCCTTTAGGTAGATTCCTCATCAGTCTAACTTGATCCTGATTAACAAAGGCCGAGACATAGTTCTCTCTTCTTACAGAGTCCTACATACTCTCAGATTTTACTGCATTTGCAAAAAGACTTCGGTCCTCAACTCACACCCCGGATATGGCCATACTTAAGGTAAAAACTTGACTTTTCTTTTGTTCTTTACTTACTGAATATTCCCATTCTTTTGTTTATCTTAGTCTATTTAATTTCCTAATATTATTACAATATTAACAAGATGCATTTAGAGTGGTATAGGACTGTACTCTTTCATGAAGCATGTTTTTCTGCCTAAACCTGGACAGAGAATTTAGTTATCTAAGTTATCCACAACTTCAAGGTAGATATCAAACCATCTGTTGGAAAGATATGAGACATGAGATGATCTGCAGATGTTTTAAGTCAGTTCTTAAACAGTTGCTTTTGAATTGGCTCCAAGTCATGGTGATCCCTGGCCTGTCAGAGTAGAGCTGTGTTCCATAGGACTTTTTTTTTAAATAACACTTTATGGAGTTTTGGTGAAAGTTTACACAGGAATTTAGGTTCCCATTTGACAACTTCCACACAAATTGTTCAGTGACATTAGTTACATTTATCACAATGTGTTAACATTTTCTTTAATTGTGTTCTGTTTGTTCCATTTTCAGTACTCTAGTTTCCTTGTCCCCTTATCTTTGCTTCTGAGTAATTGTTGACCTTTTGGTCTCATACTGATAGTTTTTAAGTAGGGCACTGATCTTATGGCTAATATTTATTTTGTATGCCACTCTACTATTTTGCTATAAGGTGATCTCAGGGGATAGGCTTCATTCTAGGTTTAGAGTGTCTCAAGGTGATAGTCTCAGGGAGTCCTCTGTTTTCTACTGTCCCAGTTTGTCTTTTTTTTTTAAATAAGAATTTGAGTTCTGCTCCACATTTTTCTCCCATTCTGTCCAGGACCAACTACTGTGACTGTGGTCAGAAGTCAGTGGTGGTAGCCAGGTACCATCTAGTTCTTCTGGTCTGAGGGTAGATGAGGTTATGGCTTGTGTAGACTTGTTACTTCTCTGAGCTTTGCTTATTTTCTTACTGTTTTACTCCCGGCAAGTAGAGACCCGTGGTTGTGTCTCCGACAGATGCTTGCAAGATTTTAAAACCCCAGAGGCTACTCTGCTAAGATGCAGGTCATGATTTTTGTGAACCTAATATGCCAATTGTTATGAGACTATAGTCTTAAGCTTTCAAACCCAGAAAACCAATCTTGAAATGTGCCTGCTTATGCCTGATGAGTATCTGTATTTGTGTCTTCAATGACTATATGTACCTGTACCCACATACTTGTAACCCTGGTGGCGTAGTGGTTAAGAGCTACAACTGCTAACTAAAAGGTTGGCAGTTTGAATCCACCAGGGGCTCCTTGGAAACCTTATGGGGCAGTTCTACTCTGTCCTATATGGTTGGTATCAGTTAGAATCAACTCGACAGCAACAGGTACGGGTATAGTGGTTAAGAGCTATGGCAGCAAACCAAAATGTCAGTAGTTTGAATCTACCAGCCACTCCTTGGAAACTCTATGGGGCAGTTTTACTCTGTGCTGTTGGGTCACTATGAGTCAGAATTGACTCGATGGCAATGGGTTTGATTTTTTTTTTTTTGGTTTTTATAGATACTTCTATCTGTTCCCACCTATGTACACACCTGTACTTACCTGTATACTTGTATGCCTATATTCATCCATATGTGCTCAAACACTCGTTTTTTTCTTTGGTTGTGCTGTGCTCACTACATCCACATTCGGTGCCTCTTTTGCCATCGCCAAAAATAACAAGTCTGTGCAATATAAATTATGACTTCCCATCCCCCCCCCCTTCTTTTCTTGGTAACCACCAATGAACATAGGTCTGTCTATATTTATCTATTCTTGTCTTCTTATAAAAGAGGATTATACAATATTTGTTCAAATATGCTTGATTTATTTCACTTAGCAGTATACCTATCAGGTCCATCCATGTTATAACATATTTTCCAGACTCATCCTTGTTTTTTATTTTCGTGTAGTATTCCATTGCATGCATGTAACATAATTTGCTTATGCACTCATTTGTTGATGGCCAGTTCAGTTGTTTCCATTTATTTGGTATTGTGAATAAAGCAACAATGAATGTAGGTGTGCATATGCCTGTTTTTGTCATTATTTTTAGGTCTGTAGGGTATATACCTAGGAGTGGGATTGCTGGATCACAGGTAATTCTATTTCTAGTTTTTTGAGAAAGTGCCATACCATTTTACATAGTGGTTTTATCATTTTACAGTCTCACCAGCAATGGATAAGGGTTCCAATTTCTCCACATCCTCACCAACATTTGCAATTTTTTTTTAAATCAGTGCCATTTTAGAGGGGTGAGATAGTATCTCATCGTCATCACATACAAGTTAAATTTTGCAGAAGATCATTCAAAAGCAGTTGCAGCAGTACATCAACAGGGAACTGCCAGAATTTCAAGCCAGATTCAGAAGAGGACATGAAATGAGGGGTATACCATTGCTGGTATCAAACGATTCTTGGCAGAAAGCAGAGTATACCAGAAAGGTATTTATCTGTGTTTTATTGACTATGCAAAAGCATTCGACTGTGTGGATCATAATAAATTATGGATAACGTAGTGAAGAATGGGAATTCTATAACACTTAATTGTGCTCATGAGGAACCTGTACATAGGCCAAGAGGTAATCATTCGAACAGAACAAGGAGATACTGCATGGTTTAAAGTCAGGAAAGATTTGTGTCAGGGTTGTATACTTTCACCATACTTACTCAATCTGTATGCTAAGCAAATAACCTGAGAAGCTGGATTATATGAAGAAGAACATGGCATCAAAACTGGAGACTCATTAACAACCTGCAATATGCAGATTACACAACCTTGCTTGCTAAAAGAGAAGAGAACTTGAGCATTTACTGATGAAGATCAAAAACTGCAGCCTTCATTATGGATTGCACTTCAACATAAAGAAAAGAAAAACCCTCACTACTGATCTAATAAGTAACATCATGATAAATGGAGAAAAGATTGAAGTTGTCAAGGATTTCATTTTACTTGGATCCACAATCAATGCCTATGGAAATAACAGTCAAGAAATCAAATGATGCATTGCATTGGGCAAATTTGCTGCATAAGACCTCTTTAAAGTTTTAAAAAGCAAAGATGTCACTTTGAAGGCAAAGGTTCCCTGACCCAAGTCGTGGTATTTTCAATCAACTCATATGCAAGCAAAAACTGGACAGTGAATAAGGAAGACTGAAGAAGAATAGATGCCTTTAAACTATGGTGTTGGCAAAGAATATTGCATATACCACGTACTGTCTGAAGAACGAGCAAATCTGTCTTGATAGATGTCCAGCCAGAATGCTCTGTTGAAGCAAGGATGGCAAGACTTCATTCATCTCATGTACTTTGGACATGTTATCAGAGGAACCAGTCCCTGGAGAAAGACATCATGCTTGGTAAAGCAGAGGGTCAGCAAAAAAGAGGAAGATCCTCGAAGAGATGAATTGACATAGTAGCTGCGACAATGGGCTCAAGCACAGCAATGACTGTGAGGATGGCACAGGACCATGCAGTGTTTCATTCTGTTGTACATAGAGTTGCTATGAGTTGGCGGAACTGTCATGATGGCACCTAACAACAATAACAATCAGGGAATTTAAAAACATCAATGAAAAGAAAGATCATAAACACACTGTTGTGAGCAAAACAATCATTAACAACAACAAAAATTTTATTAGATGCCATGGAATAGAATTCACCTGCCATCCAATTTCTCCAAAAAAAAAAAAAAAAAAGTTTAAAATAGGCAAGCAATATCTTTAAATTCAGAGTAATAATATTTTCAATCCAGAATTCTATATCAGACAAATTATCAATGGAGTGTGAGAGGAAAATAAAATTTATTTTCAGATGTACACATTCTTAAAATTTATCTCTTGATCCTCTTCTTAGGAAGCTAATGTAGGATATGCTTCAGCAAAACAAGGGAGTAAACCAAGAGTGAGAAACAGCAAATGGAAGATCCAAAGCAACAGTGAAGTTCCAGTTTGACTACTGTGTAGGAGACCTAGAAAGCAGCCAATGAAGACTGGAGCAAGAGGATGGAAAGCTGCAAAGGGTAGGTCTTTCAAAAAACAACTGAAGACCCCCCCCCCAAAAAGGAATTCTATTTGGTCACCTGAAAAATTTGGTAAAGATCTGTTGGAACATTTGAAAAATGTAGTTATGATTCCAAACAAATCCAGGAAAATAAGGGACAAGAGGTTTATTAAAATTCCAGGGTGAAAATGTAAGAGAAAAGAAATGCAATCATGAGAACATACTATGGGATCGTTTTAAATAATGAAAACCCAGACTTTCAATTAAAAAAAAAAAGTTATAACTACAACTGGAAGGATGAGGAAAAGGGAAATGTGTGTGTCTGTGTACATGCCCATTATGTGTGTTTGTTTGGAAGCAAGGTGGATTTAATTACCATAAAAAAATCAGTTGATAGTATCTAAAGTTGATGATTGGATAAATAGTAACACAAGCTAATAGTTTTAAAGTACTGATATAAATATCGAAAGCAACGGTCAAAAAAATTAAAAGTTTTGGGAAGTAGTCTGGGTAATAGAAAAATCTGAAGGAAGGGACTCCTATTTATGTTACAAACTTTTAGAAAATACTTAACTTAAAATTATTAAAATTTATTTAATATAAAATAAACTTAAGTAAACTACTCCCTGGAGTAATTTTTTTTATCTCTGTCTGTCTATGTGTCTATCTGTCTGTCTGTCTGTCCAACCATCCGTCTACCCATCTGTCTGCCCAACTGTCTGTCTCTCCATCCATCCATCCATCCATCCATCCATCCATCCATCCATCCATCCATCCATCCATCCATCCATCCATCCATCCATCCATCCACCTATCTGTCTAGTTTTTTATGCTATCAAAACTACTCATGATTTCAAGACAAAATATGCTGTATTTGCATAGGAAAATGACCCCACTTTATATCTTGTAAAGGAAATCACCAAACATAGAAAAATGTTATATCACAAGGATGTGGGTAAAGAATTTTGGCATGGAGCTTGGATGTATGCCATTTATCCAATAAATAAATAAGCAAACACATTGCTTTTCAGTTGATTCTGACTCACTACCCCTTATTGTTTCCAAGGAGTGGCTGGTGGATTCAAACTTCTGACCTTTTGGTTAGCAGCAGAGCTATTAACCACTGTGCCACCAGAATCATCCACCCAGAGGGTTGTACTTTGTCCAGATTTTGAAGAATTTGCTAAAGATGTTAAGTTCAATTGGTGAATGATCTAAACTAAGCTGATAATAGTGCAAACATTGATATACTTTAGTTCATAATCTCAAACTAGCTCTGAGTGAAACACTGTGTGTGTGGGTGGGTGTGTGGTGTAGTGGAGGAGTAAAGAGAGAGCAGAGAGACAAGAATCACGTAACTTCCCTATATCCCTAAGGCTTATGGATGAATTGTGTTCCTTTCCATACAGTTGTTTACTTTTGGGCAATGCGTTAGCAGAAGGAATTCTCTCTTTGTGTCGTTAAATTGGTCCGGTGGCCTCTCTCTTTTGAGGCTTTACCAGTTACCCTGACAGCATTTCTGCATCGTTTGTAGTTTCTTTCTCTTTGTTCTCACCCTAAGTGGTACATGGATTGCTTGGGTCTCCCCTAGCTTATTTCTGGCATAGTGCTCAGAGCAACAGCCACAGGGGTGAGGGCCCCTACAGCAGTACACAAAGGGCCTAATTGAAATCCTCTCTCTCCAGAGCCAGGGGGCCAGTTTGAGCCCACCTCTTAATCACGACACAGACCACTTCATTTGCCTCCCAAGATTTCTTCTTAATTCTTTTGTTAAGTGCCTTTATTTAGTTATTTTGATTGTGTTAGCATTTCTGTTTGTTTGATTATGCTCTAACCTTGCAATTACCTTTCTTTTTCTTTTAGTGCACCGCATGCTGTGGCACCAAGAAAAGGGTTGCTGAGTGTCAAGTGCTCTGAAAATATTTAGAGGTCAATGGCACTCTAAAAGACAGCACCTGTAACATTGATTAGCAAGATAGATGTGCTTTTAAAACAAAGCACATGCATAAACAGTCTCTGTAGGGATAGTTTATCTTGCACTATGGAAAAGGGAGGGTACTGGGATGTTGAAGATGGCTGCATAATATGTACCTGGTTTCCTTTGGGGTTGGTTGAGAAGAAATGTGGAATCAGTTAACTATTAACATGCTTAGAGAAATCTAATATCAGCTTTAATAAAAACCACATAATACAACTTTCTTTTGTAGAATGCCTAGTCACAGGTCCTGACCAGTGTCTTTGTTTTGCCTAGTACCTGCCTCCAGTCCTTGCTGACTGATTGGACAGTGACATTTACCACTATTAACTTAATTCAGTTCAATTAAATTCACTAAAATATTGTGTACTTATTACATTGTGCCAAGTACAATACTTGAGATACAAACTAGACTACAATTCAGATCCTGTCCTTGAAGAGTTGTAGTCTAGCAAAAAAAAAAAAAAAAAAAAAACCTATTGCCATTGAGTCGATTCTGACTCATAGCAACCCTAGAGGACAGAGTAGAACTGCCCCATAGAGTCTCCAGGGAGCTCCTGGTGGATTCAAACTGCTGACCTTTTGGTTAGCAGCTGTAGCTCTTAACCAGTACACCACCAGTGTTCTAGCAGAGTGACAAAAATATGATGAAGTATAACAGTCTGTGACAGATACAGGAAAAGAAGCACAATGAATATCCCAGGGGCAACTTTCTATACCTGGAGTTAGTGTACTAACAAATGTGAATACAAAACCTATTAAAAAAAAATTAATTATGTTTTGAAACCTTTTAAAATGTCTTTTCTATGAATTCACCTCCTTTCTCCATTTTCTAGTGCTTTGGGAATTCTTTAGTGCATTGACTCAGGGAGAAAGGAAATAGGTATATTAATTCACTTGTGTGAATGTATTATCTGTAATAAAATTTTCTGGGATGAGGTTCTAGGTGTCCACTCAGGAGTTTCCTGGAACCAAAAAACACTAAGCCTCCATTACCTAGTTCTGGATGTCTGTTCCCCCTTCCCGTATTTTTCTAGAGTTCTCATTGTCCAGAAAAGCATCATCACTGTTTCTCTTGTTGAACGTTAGCGTGGGCAAGAGTAACTTGTAATAAAATATATTGGTATCTTTGAGTTCCAATGGGTACACCTCTCCAAAGCCACTTAAATTAATTGGGAAGGCAAAATGCTGATAAATGAATATTCTGAATGCGAAGGAAAAATTTCTATCTTGAGCATCAGCCTATCTGCAAAAAATGGGTTTAATAAGTGGAAGAGGACTAGGAAATGGAGTTTTGGTCTGAGAGTACTGTTGGATGGCCTGCTTGGCCTGATCACGTCAGCAATTAAATATAATCAGAAGAAAGAGTTGTTTAAAAATGTTTCTCTACTTGACTTTGTTGGAACTCCATTCTACAGAACATATTCAAAATTAAGTGGCTTGTGTGTATTTAGCTTAATTCAATATTTAATCAAATGTCACCCACCGATTCCTACCTCTCCTACAGTTTTCCATAACACCCAGAAGGGTTAGCTAATTTTTAACATTTCTGTTGACTTTCTCGAAATTGAACACTATTGTTTTATGCTTCTGTCCATCTTCTGGTTGTCGCAAAATCTCTCCCTCCCTCATCACCTTCAGCTTTGCTGGGAACACCAAGTGGAATTAGTAATTACTCACCGCATTTAGGAGCTCAGCCGACCTGAATGAAAAGGCCAGGACAAGTCTGGGTTGGAAAATGAAATTGCTATGGCTTATTGTGATTTTCACATATTTCTACTTCACTCCTGTTAACTGTTTCTTATTCTTAATCAGAAGGAAATGTGAACAGATACATTATGTAAGACAGTGGAATAGGGCACCAGGTAGAGGCCATTTAATTAAAAGGTGTAAGATAAATAGACTGTAAAATTCAGCTAGTCCTATATAAAAATAGTCTGCTTGGAAGAACTCAGTGATGAGCTAAGCGAACGCATGCGGATTTCTGAAAGAGAGAAAAACAGCTTTGAGCCTTATTAGCTTTGCTTTACTTTTATTGTCTTTCAGGTTCATGATTATAGGCTGTACAAAATTTTTTAAAAAAGAAAGAAGGAAAGGAAGGAAGAAGAGATGGGAGTAAAAAAGAAATCAGTCGTATAAGTGCTTGATTACAGATTGCAATCAATGAATATTATTCTCGTTTGCTTGCCTAATACTAAATGGATAACAGCCTGTTTTTGAATAATTTGTCAGATTGTTTCAGTAGTGATTAGAACCAAGAATTGCCTGAACTGTGGCTTCACAATAGCTTGAACCAGCTTATAATAACAAGGAAATGTTGTGGAGCGGAATTTTGGTATGTTTGCTAGGGGGCACTGTGAGGCCATCTTTGCCTTGTTTGTTCCTAGGAGCCCTTCATGGTTGGCCCATTTTAATTATCTGTGTTTCTGTGAATGATGAAGTATTGCATCGTTAATTATGGAGTTTTCAGCTTAATTGTGGTTTTTATCTAACTACTTTTGGCTCTGCATATTTCCTGTACCCTCCAAATTCTATATTTTCCAGTGAGATTTGGGTAAGTTGAAAATGTTAGATTATATTGGGTGAGCTTACTCTAGGTAATAACCGAATCATGGCTCCGTGGTGAAAAGTGAGATGTGGCTTCCCTTTAAGAACTAGTCTGAGCACATCACTGAGTTGGGTCTTGAGTCTGAATTTTGGGATTTGTACACTGAAGAGGTTTCCTTCTATTTTGAAGTAAACATGAGAGAATCCTGAAAACAAGGTGGCATTTGTAGTATCATCAGAGGGACTTGGTTCACCCATGATCACAATATAATTAAATGATAATCATAAAAAATGTACCTGGGGACAGGAAAATCCCATCAGTCTTGGTTCAGAGCTTCTAATTTTCTGGAAAAAAAGAAAAGGCAGTGTCAAAGACTCAGCTGCTTGTACCTTGGAATGGGATAAAGGACCCAATTTGGGTTTTCTCTGATGCCATTTGTTCATCGTAGTTATCTTAATTAAATTGCATCTGATATTTTTATGGTCTAGGTAAAGCCACTCCATAGTTAAATTACTTCATCCAAATTCTCAGAAATCAAGAGAACAATTTTCATTGTAAATGTTCCAACAAGAGGCAGAGAACACTCACAGGGTCAGCAGAAAATGGAGAATTCCTAGTTCAATAATCTGTAATTTGATAATCGCCGATTATTGAGGACCAACTCAATGATCTGCAAACAGCAGTCACAAGATTCTGCAGGGGAAGAGCTGCCCAGATGGCACATGATGTTAAGAATTAGAGAATCCATCTCAAGCCTTTAAATTAAAACTCACTTCCTTCCAGGAGGCCCAGTTCTAGGACAGCCATGCTCTGATGTCCAACGGACATGTCTCCAACGCATGATGGAGCCCAACTCGAGCCACCAGTTACATTAAACCCAACCCAGTGCCATCTACATTAAGATTATTATTTGGGTAGGTAACTGCTATTTGTCACCTACTTCCTTATTAACAAAGTCCCAATTTTATTGGGTGTGGCAATTCCCCAGGCAAAAATTACTTTTTCTAACCTTCCTTGCAACTAAAGTTTTCCACGTGTAACAATTGGGGCCATTGAATTTAAGAGGACATTTTTTTAGTTGGTGCTTCCAAGGAATCATCTAAAAGGGGACGAACTTGACTGGCTTGTCTGTCCCTTAGCTTTTGTTCTTTTCTAGTCTCCTTATTTCTGGAGCATAAACCCAAAGCATAGATGCAATCAACTATGGAGGCAGAGTACTAGCCATCTCCGGTGACAAACACATGACGATAATGGCTGATCATGAAGTCAGGAGTTGGGTTCTCAGTGATATCATAAGACCTTGTGCCAGCACTAGACTGCCCAAATCCAGACTTACATTACCTGAGAAATAAAATCCCTACCTTATGCAAACCAGTGATATTTCAGTTTTCCCTGAATGCCGCTGAATTAAATTCTTACCAGATACACACCCTTATAGCAAAGGTATGTACAAATGACATAACAAGCAATAAAATTCAATATTTTCTTTAAAGTTTCCTGTTTTAAAATGCGAACACATTTTGTATTTTGTAATCACAATATTCTTTTTTTTTTCCATAGGACATACTTAAAGGAAAATTGGCAATCCAGGAAGTATCATAGTATTTATCCACTGGCTTCGCATAGCACAACATGTTGCTTTATATCGAATTTCGAACATATGGCATTGGAATAAAATCCAGGCAATTTGCAACAATGCACATCTCCTAACAATGGTAGGACTAGGTTAAACTTTAGTTTTCTCATCTGTGAAATGGAAATAAAATACCCAAAACATCTCATTGTTGTAAGGAATAAATAAGATGAAGCAAAATCATATAATAGAGTGCCTGTCATATAGTAGACAATGTTAGTTATATAAAAACCATACCATGCATTTTAGTATGTGAAACTGTACATCACTATATTTTACAAAAAACATTATATATATAACATTATAAATAAATTTCGTTGTTTTATGCCATGTGGTTTTAGTGGTTATTTGTTAATGCAGCATCACTTAGCTTTATCCTGTTTGATAACGCCATGATCATTAAGTCTATATTATCCTTGATTCTCCATTGTTCTCACTCTCCACATGCAAATATTTCTCTAGATATGCTAATCTTTTTCTCAAATTAAGTCTTTAATCTGTCCTCTGTTTAGACCAGACCACTGTCATCGCTTGCCTGGCTCTCTGCTATCCTCCTAACTAAGTCATTTTTCATCCAGCCTTGTGACTCTCCAAATCATTTTCCATTTAGCAATGAAAGTGATATTCTTAAGAAATTAGAGTCTGTCACTCCCTTTGTACCAGTTAAAACTAGTTGCCTTCAAGTTGACTCCAACTCATGGCAACCCCATGTGTGTCAGAATAGAACTGTTCCATAGGGTTTTCAGAAGTAGATCCCTGGGACTTTCTTCCCAGGTCCCTCTGGATTGTCTTGAACCTCCAACCTTTCAGTTAGCAGCATTAACCATTTGCACAACTCAGGGACTCCACTGTAGTTGGCATAAAATCAACACTCTACCAAGGTCTAGCAGGTCATTAAGCACTCACCCTGCACAACTGTCCCTCAATTTTTACTGTTGTTCACTTGCATTATTGATTAATTGCTTCATAAAAGCATCTGCTGTTTTTTTAATCAGGGCACATCTTAAATGCTTCCTCTTTCTTGACTTCGCTTTTGTCTTTTCACTGATAACTTATTCTCCTCCTTAAGGTCACAACAAGAATGAAACCTTCTCAGGAAGTCTTTTCTGATCATCTCTGTGTACAGCAGTCCTCCCTTCCCAACCTGCACATACGTGTACACACATATGTGTATACACGCACCAGTGGACGCGTGAGCACGTACATTTTCAACTTATTATGTCACATTTCCCTTTGTGCCTCCTTTAAATCTGTTTTCAAAATATAAAATTAATTTATCTGTTACATGTCTTTTGTCTCCTTTCTCCCACTGCTAGAACATAAGCCCCATGACGGCAGGGACTGTCTCTTTTGTCCAACATTATAGCCCAAGTGACGGCTGCTATGTGTGCCACATTGCATACTTCAATAAATTTCTTTCTATTAAAGTTAAAATAAACAAAGGAAGAAATTTAGTTGATTCTCCTGAAGATCATAAAAGTAACTTTTACATTAGGAGAAAATTTAGGGTAGAAATGGAGTGCTTCAAATAAAAGTGTCCTCAAAATAGGTACATATACTGGCTCTAGTAGACCACATCAACTAGGCTTCTGTTAAGAGCCAGGAACAATCTGAATTGAGACAAGTAAGATGAAGAGCAAAGTCATGTTTAGACATAGCCTCTAACCTCATAAAAGTTAAAATTTATCATATAAATCTATAATCGCCAATACAGATTTAACTTTTTTTTTTTTAAAAAAAAAACAAGGCTTGAAATTCTTAATTATCAAACAGATGGCAAGTTCCATTTATAAGGCTTCATAAGTTGCCTACTGACAAAAGACAAGGATTGCGAGTGTTTCAGACCTAGAAGAGGCATAGCATATAAAAGAAAAATATTCCAGGATATCCCAGAAACGAAGGAAATGCCATGTTTTGATTTTGATCTAGATTTGTTTGATACAATAGAAAACAAAAATAAAGGAAAAGCATCAATGGAATAAAATATAAAGGAATATTTAAAAAAAAAAATGTCTAGTTGATTCCAACTCATAGTGACTGTATACAACAGAGTAGAGCTGCTTCATAGGGTTTCTAAGGAGCAGCTGATGGATTCAAACTGCAGACCTTTTGGTTTGCAGCTGTAACTCTTAACCACTGGACCGCCAGATCTCCTCCTAAACCTATATCTCAATCTACCTATACACATAGCCCCAGTCCAGGTAGTCAAAGGTTATTTATTAATTAACACAATTTAACATTAGTCTAAGGCAGTGGATCACACGTGGGGGTCGATTTACCCCTGAGGGACACTTGGCAATGTCTGGAGACGTTCTTGGTTATTACAATGAAGGGATGGTGCTGGCATCTGGTAGATAGTGGCCAGGGGTGCTACTGAACATCCTGCAATGTACAGGAAAGCCCCCTAGTTTGACAAAGAATTCTCGGGCCAAAATGTCAACAGAGCAGAGATTGGGAACCCCAGTCTCAGATCTTATAACTAACTCAAAAAAATAGAATTTACAATTTAAAGCAATTTAATTTCTTAGGATTTGTAGCTTCAAAGAATTCATAGGCTAAAACATTTTTTAAAAGACACCTGCATTACCATTGTATTTAATTAAAGATAATTTTATAATTTTGTGTTGTTAAGTAATTTGCGTAAGCAATAGCTTACTGTACCCATGTATTTACTGTTGGAAAATTTTTAAAGTTGAATACAATTGTAAGTAAAATATGGGGCTAATATTATTTTTACATGGTGAGAAAATTAGGAAAAAAGACATAGGATTGTTTTGGTAAAAATTAAATTACCCTAATTTGACAAAAGGGTCATCTTTCTATCTGGAATATTAAGTGAAATTTTGTAAGCATAAAAAACATCTGTATTCATATATCAAATTTGTAAATACACTTCTATTCCTGCAAAAAGGAGGTACATGGCTTTGTTTTTACCTAGGAACCAAAGCCATTATCCAAACTCAGCTAAGCTTTTTTTTTTTTTTTTCTGGATTATAGTCGTGGCAATAGAAAAACATAGAAAGGAAGCCATATTATCCAAAAGTACTTATTAATCCTTGAAGTATAGAAATAAAAGGTGTGCTTAGTCTCCTAAATTAAGAAAAAAGAAAAGTTTTTCTTTTAGGTTATTTCCTCATGAGGGTTTCTATCCCTTTTTTTCCAATTTGTTTCTCAAATGAACAGTAGTATTTACTTCAAAAGTTCTTCAAAGTAGCCACTGCAATTTCAGATTACTCTGGGTGTAATTAAGCCAGTTAGAGAGATATGCATATGAGATAACCATGAAAGAAGTAGTTGTTTGCTTCACAACACCAAATGGATGAGAAGACCCAAGGAAAATTACCAAATCAGTAGTAATTACAATTAGGCAAATGTTATATCTCCAGAATCTGGCCAAAGTCCAGGTATTGATAAGTGGTAGCTCAATAACCCTCCAGAATGGAGCAGATCTCAAGGATACAAAAAAAAAAAAAAAAAAAAAACTTGAAGACATTCTCAAAATGGTGACTCATTGCAAAATTTATTTGAAATGTGCTGGCCAGATGAGACCTTATGAGTTCATTAGCCTTTATGAATAAATTGAAGAAAAACTTGTCAGGCCTATGTTCATTTCATCCCCATAAGCTTTCTCTTATAAATCCACAACAAAACTAATGAAAACAGAGAGAGCGATAGATAGCAGTGTTAGTAACAAAGGAAGAGTTCAACCAAAGCTAAGAGTTTTTGTGTTTGATGAGATAGTTAAAGGATTCTTGAAAGGGTTCCTCATTCCTAGAAGATAAAATAAGCTTAAGCACTTGAGAGTTTGACAAAAAGAAATTGGGGCTCAGATCTCCTGAGGTACTTGCTTCATTTTTGCAGTGGTATTCTTACCAACGGCCGTCGAGTCATGCATGTCAGAGTAGAACTGTGCTCCATATTGTTTCCAAGGGCTATTCCAGACATCCTGATGGACTGACACTCTTATGATTATAAAATGTTCCTCTTTATCCCAAGAAACATCTTTTTCTTTGTTTGTTTTAAAGTCTATTTTGTCTAATATTAGCATAGGCACTCTGGCTCTCTTAGGTTTACTGCTTTCATGGCGTATCACTGTTTTTACCAAGATTTGGTAGATTTTCTTGAATAAATGTTTCCCCGTTTGCTGCATGTCTGAGGGTAATTTATAAATATGATTGTTTCTTATAATTATCACCATTTCTGGTTTTTTTTTTTTGGTATGGTTATTTCAGGGAGCCCTGGTGACACAATGGTTAAGTGCTCAACTGCTAACAGAAAGGTCAGCAATTCGAACCCACCAGCCGCTCCACAGAAGAGGATGTGGCAGGCTGCTTCTGTAAGATTTACAGCCTCAGAAATGCTGTGGGGAAGTTCTACACTGTTTTATCAGGTCCCTATGAGTCAGAATCAACTTGATGGCAGTGGGTTTTGGTTTTTTATGGTTATTTCATTGAGGAGAGACTGCACAGAGTACCTCACACCACAATTTCAGAAATGCTTCTGGCCTAGTATTCTTTTGTGTAGACCTATTACAATGTAGATCATCTTTCTATGTAAATATTTTTTTCCTTCTCTGATTACTTTTAAAATATTTACTATTATAGAGAATACTTTGAATACCACCATTTTTAGCCTACTGTGATAATCTCATGTTGCAAATACATCTCTTCCAAGGGTTCCAGATGGGAATTGAGAAATAAGCTTATTTTCCTTCTTAATTGAGACTTCAACCACAATGTTGGCAGGTGATGGACATGGGAATAGAGAGAACAGAGACCAAACCCAGACTCTTAGTTTCTGGCCCTGATTTTTCAATTCTTTCCAAACTCATTGCTACAGCCCAGAATTTTTTTTTTTTAAATAACATTTTATTGAGTTTTTAGTGAATGTTTACATGGCAAGTTAGGTTCTGATTTGACATTTTCTACAGACATTGTTCAGTGACATTAGTTACATTTATCACAATGCATCAATATTCTCTTTAATTGTGTTCTGTTCCATTTTCAGTACTCTAGTTTCCCTGTCCCCTTATCTTCTTGTCTATGCTTTTGAGTAATTGTAGACCTTTGGGTCTCATACTGATGGTTTTTAGGTAGAGCACTGATCTTACGTGTAATATCCTTTGTTTTATATGCTACTCTGCTATTTTGCTAAAATGCGATCTCAGGGGATAGGCTTGATTCCAAGTTTAAAGAGTGTCTCAGGGCAATAGTCTCAGGGAGTCCTCTGTTCTCTACCATTCCAGTTTTTTTTTTTTTTTTTAAGTAAGAATTTGAGTCCTGCTGCACATTTTTTTCCCATTCTTTCCAGGACCATCTATCGTGACCCTGGTCAGAATGGTTAGTGGCGGTAGCCAGGCACCATCTAGTTCTGGTTTCAGGGTGGATGAGGTTGTGGCTTGTGTAGAGTTGTTTCTTCTCTGAGCTTTGATTACCTTTGCTTCTGGTGAGTAGAGATCCATAGTTGTGCCTTACATGGATGACCACAAGTTTTTAAGACCCTAGGTGCTACTCAATTCAGTAGAATGTAGATCATGAGTTTTGTGAACTGTGTTATGCCAATTGACTGAGTTGTCCCATGACAACTATAGTCCTAAGCTTTCAAGTTTTGGGAGATGATTGGTTATGTCTGAAGAATATCCATATTTTTGTCTTCGATGAATGTATGTGTCTGCATTTACATATTTGTATTTACACATACCTTTTTTTATAGTTTTTTTTTTTTATATATAGATACTTCAGAAACCCTGGTGGCATAGTGGTTAAGTGCTATGGCTGCTAACAAAAAGGTCGGCAGTTCGAATCCACCAGGCGCTCCTTGGGAACCCTGTGGGGCAGCTCTACTCTGTACTATAGGGTCGCTATGAGTTGGAATTGTCTCGATGACAACTTTTTTTTTTAAAGATATTTCTATCTATTCTTACCTATGTATACACCTGTACCCACCAATATACCAATACTCCCATCCATATGTGCTCAAACACTTGTTTTTGCTTTGGCTGTACTGTGCTCACTATATCCACGTTCATGCCACTTTTCCCATCACCAAAAATAACAAGTTTCTATGATCTAAAGTATACTTACCCCTTCTCCCCTCCTCTACCTGGTAAACCAATGAACACTGGTCTCTCTATGTTTGACTATTCTTGTCTTCTTATAAAAGGATTGTACAATATTTGTCCTCATTGCTTATTTCACTTAGCATTATGCCTTCAATGTTCATCCATGTTATAATATGTTTCATGGACTCATCATTGTTCTTTATGGTTGCATAGTATTCCATTGTATGTATGTACTACGAATTGCTTATCCATTCATCCCTTGAGGGCACTTCATTTGTTTCCATTTATTTGCTATTTTGAATAAAGCAGCAATGAACAAAAGTGTGCATGTGTCTGTTCGTGTCATTATTTTTAGGCCTCTGAGTTATATACCTAAGAATGGGATTGCTGGATCATTAGATAGTTCTAGTTCCTATTTTTTGTGACAGTGCCATGCCATTTTCCATAGTGGTTGTATCATTTTACAATCCCACCAGCAAAGGACAAGGGTTCCAATCTCCCCATATCCTCACCAACATTTGTTGTTACCTGTTTTTTATGAGTGCCATTTTAGCTGGAGTAAGATGGTATCTCATTGTAGTTTTGATTTGCATTTCTCAAAAAAAAATTTTTTTTTCTTTTTTAATGGCTAATGATTGTGAACATCTTTTCATATGTTTGTTGGCTGCTTGGATGTCTTCTTTGGTGAAGGTTCTGTTCCTGTCCTTTGCCCATTTTGTGATTGAGTTGTTTGTTTACTGTGCCCTAGCTTTTTGTTCTGTTTTGATATGCCCAAGTAGGCTAGGCATGTGAGCTACTTTGGTTGTTGGTCTTTGGAGCTCTCACGGCCTGTCTCCAGGTGCTTAGAGCAGCTACTAGGTGTGTAAGCCCAGGAGTCTGTTCCCTTTTCTTGTGCGGATGCAACACAGGTGTCCAGGTCGTCAGTCACAAAGTGTGTAGTACAGACTCTCACCTACAATCCTAGATAAACAAGGCTGCGTAGGGGTGTTTGGAGCAGGCATGGATATCTGGCTGCAGTAGGGGGTTCTGTGCGGAGCAAGGCAGGAGGCTGACAGCTGCCCCAGGTGCCTGGGTGGAGGGCATGTCCCTCTTCCCTAGAGTGCGTGGGGGGAATATTGTAGCCTGTTCTTGGGCACCTGGTGCTGATGGCTGGAGGGACTTGGAGGCACCACTAAATCTCAGACCCCTGTTGTGGGTAGCTAGATGGAGTGGGAGATAATGCCAGCCCTCAGGCCCCTGATGTGTGTGTGTGTGAGGTCCCTGTTTAAGAGGCAGGACAGTGCCAAATGTCATGAATCTTCAACTCCCCCTTGGCTGCTGCAGTTGAAAATATGCCCTGTTGTTTTATGTTAATGAGGGCATTTGGTGTTGAATCAGCCCACACTGATCTAGGAAGTGGTGAAGGGTGCTACAAGTCTACGGATCCCTTGTGGCCATGCCTAGGCTAAGGGCAGGGTTTGTCCTAAATTCCTGGCTTGGGGGTGTGGCTTACTTTTTAAAGCCATGAGACTGGTTTGGGTGTGGATAGCCCTCAGTTCCAGGTTAGTGGGTATGGTAGCTGTTGAACACTGCTGGACTAGTGTCAGAGAGGAGCAGAGTAGGGGGTGGGTGAGAGGAAAGAGGCACTTTGCTGTGAAAGTCTCAGATGCAGAAGGGTTATTTTGACCCTGCTTGCACTTAACTTTTGCTGGTCCGGTGTCACTTCCATCAGGCTCCAAGGACTTGTGCAGACTCTCCACTGCCCAGTCTCTCCTGACATGACGATACAAGTTCTGAACGCTACTGCTCACCTCAGCCCAAGCGCACTGGCCGACCCAACTAGTCAGATGCCAGCAACCTTACAACTAGCTCTTCTTCACTGCTTTTGAATTGTCTGTCCTTCCCCCTGCCACTCAGTCGGACTCTTTGGCTTTGTCTTTGATGATCAGGAATCCTAGATAGTTATATAATCAGTTCACTTGTTTTTCAGGTCTTTGTTGTATGAGGGATAATAGGAAGCATCTGACTATTCTGTCTTCTTGGCTCCACCTGTCCCATCCTTTTTTTTTTTTTTTAATGACAATTTTGCTGGGTAATGAATGCTTCATTCGCAATTGTTTTCATTCAGGATTTTATATATGCTGCTCTATTTTCTTTTGACCTCTAGAGTTTCTGGGGAGAAATCTGCACCAATTTTTATGAAAGACCCTTGGTATGTTATATTACACTTTTGTTGCTTTCAGAATTCTCTCCTTGTGTTCTGTTGTCAAGAATTTTGTTATGATATGGTGAGGAGTTGATCTTTTTCTGTCTTTTTTAATTGGGGTTTGTGTTGCCTCCTGTATTTGCAGTCTTGGTTCTCTGTTCAGGTCTGGGAAATTCTCTCTGATTATTTCTTGGAAAATTATTTCTATGCCTTTATTGTTGTCATGATGCTCAGGGGTTCCAATAATTCTAATGTTAGATTTCTTAACTGAATCACATATTTCCTTTTGGGTTTGTTTGCTTTTCTTTGCTTTTTTCTCTTATTTCTCTTGAGATTTGGTAAGTTTAGTAATTTTGTGTTCTAGTTCATTTATTTGATCTTCTCTGTCTGACCCTATTATTGAATGTTTCTCTTACTATTTCTAATTCAGTTGCTTTATTCTTCATTTTTAGTAGTTCTGTTTGGTTTTTTATTTTTGTTTTTTTGTTTTCTTTTTTTTTTTTTTTGATGTTTTCAATTTCCTTGTTTCTCTCATTTTGTTCCTCCGTTTGTTTCCTGATGTCCCTTAGTTTGTTTTCTGTGTTTTTTTTTTTTTTTTTTTTGCTTTCTTTAAACATATTTAGCACCATAGCTTTAAAAATTATAATTTTTTCACATTAGTCTGGCCTCCATAGAAGAAATTTCTTCATGTTTTGCTTTTGGTTGGTCCCTTTACTCTTGCAATTTTGTGTTTTATTAGTTTTTTTTTTTTTTTGGACTTTGGCAATTTTGTTATCTTTTTTTTTTTTTTTACTTTAAATTTTATATCCTGGTTTTTGTGGAAAAATGTTCTGATTGGGTGCCCTGGTGATGTGGTAACCAAGTTCTTAGCTGTCAGGGCCCACACCCACCAGCTGCTCCATGGGTTAAAGATGTGGCAGCCTGCCCCTGCAAAGACTCACTGCCCTGGGAACTCCATGGGGCAGTTCCACTCCACCCCACGTGGTCACTATGAGTCAGAATCAACCCAGCAGCAATGGGCTTAGTATCTGCTTCTGAAAACCACTAAAGGTATCTGCTCCTGAAAACCACTCTTATCTTTAGTTTTTTTTTCTGTGATGATTTAGCAATTCTGGATGCTTGATCTCTGGAATTCAATAAGCATGCCAGAAAAGGGGGGGAGGGTGGTTAGCTGGTTGCAGATGCTGATGTAAGTGTGGGGTTTGACTTTCCTGTGGTGAAGATTGGGAGTTCTCAGTGTTTTTCCCTCACAGATTCCTCTGCACAGGCTCTCCCACAGTGTCCTGCTCTGTGCAGGGAGCCAGCTGTTTCCCTCTGTGTTGCCTGTCAGCCTGAAATATTCCCATTGCCTTGCTGCCCTTGAAGTTTCTCCCTGTTCTAGTACCCGTTTGTCTTGGGCCTCCGTGAGATTCAATAGCATTCTCTCACAGAGCCATGGTCTCCCTTCACTCCCTCCCAATTGCACAGCTCAAAAACTCCCACAGCCAATTTGTGCTACCTTAAAAAATTGGGCTACAGCTTCCTCAGATTAGCTCCCTTTCTGTGTTCCCTGTTTGGGGTGTTGCCCAGCCTATCCCAAAATGGCTGTGATGGGTGAGGGCTCCCAATGTTAGTGGGTAGGTTTTCCCAGCTTCTGTGCCATTCCCTTTCCTCCTTTTCCCAGCTCCGGGCTCACCCTGACTCTCCAACACCTCAGCTGCTATCTGGAGATCTGAAATCTCAGTCTGTGCTTGTTTTTATTCATTGTTCAGTGTGTTACTTTCTGGGAGAGTAAATGGGATTGTCCACTGACTTCGCCATCTTGCTTCTCACCTTCCACTCCCAGGAAATGTTTTCATCTCCTGCCTCTGTGCCAGGAAAATTACTCTCATGTCATCACCCTGAGCTCTCCATACTCTGCTTTTTAAAATATAATCCATGTACTAAATTCACAAGCTTTGGATCTTAGAGCCCATGATTCCTTTCTCCAAAATCACTATTGTTACAGATCACAAGTGTTGTTACTTTCAATAAATAGTCTTTTCAATAACCAAAGTGAAGTATGTGGCTGGTACCCCTTAAGGGAAAGGCATGAGGAAATCTATCATTACTGACCAACTGTTGGGAATAGAGAAGGCAACAAATACAAAGCAACTTGGAAACGAACAAACAGACAAACAGAAGACAACTTCAATTAATACCTCAAAATATTAACTTGGTATATTGAAGAATTATTCAATAAACTACATGGGCCTTTACTTGGGGGAGGGGGGCTGTAGGATGGTAGAGGTTAAAGAGCATGGCTGCCAGTAAAATCTCAGTTTCATTTTTTTCTGTAAATACCCAACACGATTTAGTTGAGAAAGAAGAATAAAGGAATGATCTACTTTACTTTCATATGTTTTATTTTAAAATAGTGATTTGTAAAACCTGTTTTTCCTTAGCTCTTTTCAGAGTTTCCATTCCCATATGACTAATCTGATCACTAAATATCTCTGATATGCTTTGTTCATCTTCTGGGCATTTATAGAATGTTGTGGTTTTACCCTATTTGCATAGGCTTTAGTTGGGTGTTGCCATTCTTCTCTGCTTTTTTATGTGAGCTGCACTCGATTGCTTCATATTTTAGTGCATGTTGAAAAGTCAGCATCACCAAAGCAAAAAGTTCAACTTTTCACTGTAAAAGAAACCAAGAATTTGTTACAGATTATGTTCCTTTGTTAGGAAGAAACAGGGAGTATTTTCTCAAAGTATTTATTAAAATAAAATTAGAATACTTTTCCAAAATTGCTAATCATCCCTTTTCCAGGTCAGGAAACCGAAAAATTCAAAAGGCGGAAGGAAAGCTTGAGGGTCATTAAATCAAGCCTGGTAGGATAATAGTTTTATATCTTCACTAATTAGCTTTTCATGAAATTTCCAACTTAAAAAAAAATCATTCAACCCTTTCTCTGGTCACCAAATCAGGAAGAGATGTAGCAATGGAGATGGGAAGGGACGTGTCTCTTCCTAACTATTGATTTTCAAAAACCTAGATCCTTATCGAAATAGGAAGGATGCAAGACTTGGACAATGTGTTTTGGAGATATCTCAGCAAGAGCAAGACTTTTTTGCTTCCCACTCTAAGGGAAAGTAGAGCTAGAGAAGAATTCAACAGTAATAAATCCCATAGAGAGGATCCCTGTGTTATCTTCATGGGCTGATTCCTGAGGAAAGGGAGCAACAAACCTTTAAATAACCAAAAAACAAACAGACAAACTCGTTGCCATCAGGTCAATTCTGGCTCTTAGTGACCCTATAGAACAGAGTAGACCCGCCCCGTATGATTTCCAAGGAGCACCTGGTGGATTCAAACTGCTGACCTTCTTGTTAGCAGCCGTAGCTCTTAACCACTATACCACCAGGGTTTCCAACCCCCAAATAGGTTTGTGGAATCTAATACCAGAAAAGGGTTGTGCCCAGGTAGATTCTAGAAAGATTACAAGTCCTGAGAATAAAAATGCTCTTTGTCTTATCTATGCCTTCTACCTTTCCGTAAAATATCCCATCCCCTAGCATTATGTTGTAGGAGCAGCAAAATAATTTCCATGCACCCAAGGGTCTGACTTAAGGATATGTAGAAAGGAAGAGTACCATTAGACCTGAACGGGCTATGAATTGTCTAATTGAGCTATATGACATTGGTGACCTGTGAGACCAATGACTGAAACCCAAACAAGACTATGGACGTCTCAGCAGTGGTTAGTGTGTGCAGAAGACATGAAAGTCCAGATGCTGATGACTTTGAGGCACATAGGCTTTTAAGAATTTGGAACTAAACAAAGTGAAAATACGGAAACCTTAAACTTATCTACCACTATGTTTATACTATATTATCAAAATTTAAATTTAAAATTACTTTTTTTGCATACCTGCATTTATATACTGAGATTAATACAAGCTATACATTTTAATTTCTATCCCGCTAACCCAACTTTTTGGGTGGAGGAGTGCATTTACAAAGCAAGGAACTAAACTGATTCTTATTTATTTCCCATAGTTGAAGAGATAATGTTCTTGAAAAGAAGGAAGCAGTATTCTATAATAGGAAGAGCCTTAGATTTGAATTTAGATATAAATGTGAACTTTGCTTCCAACAAAGTTTAGTTTTTAACAAATTTTTTTGTATTTCTAAGCCTTATTTTGCTTATATGTAAAATGAAAATAATAACATATATTTTCAAACTAGAACACGTGGTATAGCACCTAGAACATAATTGGAGCCAAATGCATATGAGTTTTTATAATTATTATTATTTTTAACTTAAAATTATTAATATTACTCTATAAATAGAAAATTATCATACTTGGTTTAGAAAAATTCATCCTGGAAGAAATCAAGAGAAATTAATTTAAGTGTAGATGCTCTAGAATAGCATAGATGCTTTTAGAAGAAGAAGGTAACTTCAAATTACTGGCAAGGGTAATTTTTAATATATGTAAATACCATAGTCAATTTTCTGGAATTTAGCTAGTGCTCTGTAAATGGTAACTGCCTGTTATCTCCATTCTAGGTGAAGGACAAATGATATTTTCACAAGAAAGGAAATAGAAAGAGCTGAGTAGAGAGTCTGGGTGATTAGCTTGCTTGAGTAGCATTAAGCCTAAGGACAGGAGAAGCTACCAGAAGAAACATCCAGGACTCAGGATGTACTAATCAACACAGAAGGCTAACTCAATTAAGGAAGATGAATGAAATGTTGAACACACAAATTCAAGGAAAGAAAGTTTCTTATGGGAGAGGTCATACAGCTCAGCCTGTACTAGTGCTCTAGGAGCTATGTGACAAGGTTTTCACATGATTGGATCAGAGCTCACATAGGAAAAGGCCCTGCTCCTGGAACTACTTAAGTCAGAGAGAGGGAGATAAATCAATGCTGATGCAGAAGTGGAAAGAAGTAGCTGATTCCAAGACCTAGAGATGTAAAAATAGAATCAGAAGAGTATGTCTAGTCCACTGGTTACATGCCAATCAAGCTTCTTACGTTTGTATGAATATTAATAATTTTCAATAAAATTACCAAGTGTAATCCCAACAATATTTGAAAAAAATAACTATTTTTCCCATTGTCCAGATTAGAAAACTGAGAATTGGAGAAAGGCTACATGCTTGCTATATGTAAAATCAATGGCTAAAACCCAGCCCTTTGGCTCCTAGGCCTGAGTCTATGTACCAAATAGCCTCTCTCAACTCATTTCTATTTGAGTTGTAGGAGCAACGGAATAATTTCTCTCCAGCTTTCCCCCTCGCCCTCCAACCCACTAGAGATTAATTTGCATTTTCTAGAATTTTATATAAATAGAATCATATTATGCAATTTTTTTCTGGGTGCTTTCACTTTGCATAATTAATTTGAAATTCAATCATGTTATAGCTTGTATCAATAGTTCATTCCCTTTCATTGCTGAGTAGTATTTCATTTCATGATTTATTTATCCATTCATCTGTTGATGGATGTTTGGGTTGATTTAAGTTTTTGGTTGTTACAAATAAAGTTGCAATGAGCATTCATGTACAAATCTTTGTGTGAATATATCCTTTATTTTCTTTTAAGTAAATATCTAGATATAAAAAGACTACATTATATGTTAGGTATATGTTTACCTTATGAAAAAAGTACCAAACTGTTTTCCAAAGATGTATTATATTACAGTCTCACCAACAGTATATAAAAGTTCCCATTTCTCCACATACTCACAAAAAACCTATTAATTCGTTACTACATTTTTTTCTCCTTTTTTAATGTCCTTTGTTTTCAGTATTGGAATGCATACTTACTGAGTGTATTTAAATTTTTGGTTGGTAATATGGACTTTGAGAAATATGATCTGATAATACAAGTCACCAATGAGGTGAGTGGCACTGTGGCGCCACTGGCCTGTGTTACGACAGTATACCAACAAAAGCTATAAGATAATTTATCGTGGGCATCTTTCCATTAGATTACATGGGGAAACCTCTGGTTTTCCAAATATGACACAGAAAAACCAAAACAAACCTCTCAGGCCTCCCTAACTATCACACAGAAAAGCCATAATTATGCTTGCAAGGCTTATTTCACAGAAATAAAGGGGAAAAAAAGGCAATAGTTTATAAAACACACCCAGGAAGCATTACCTAATAGGATGGTCAACCTACCTAGCAATGAGTCTGCAGCTCTGGACTGCTGAGCTTCACGTATTTCAAAAGGGACCCATCTTGACGCTAAATGCATTAGAACCAGAATATCGCCTTTGCCCTGGTGTCCAGAGGCATAAAAAGTGACTGGTATAGTGTTAATCCAATAGTAATGAAAGAGTTTTAATTTTATTAATTGCAGCTCTTTTAATATGTATGTAGGAGTATCTCATCGTGGTTTTAATTTGCATTTCTCCAATGAATAATGATATTGAGCAACTTTGTATGAGCTTATTTGCCATCGATATATTTTTTGGGTAAAGTGTGTTAAAAATTTTGCCCCCCCCTTTTTTTTTAATTGGCTTGGCTATTTTTTTATTACTGTGTTTCAAAAGTCCCTTGTATATTATGCACATAAGCCTTTTATCAGCTATGTTAGAGAGCCCTTCTTTATCCCAGGTAGTAGGCATTGCTATGAAATATATATTGTCTTAGATTAATACAGCAATTAACTTATGCTAGAATGGTATATAGTTTTCTACCCTTTTACTGAAAACCAATTTTTGTCTTTATGCTTAAAGTGCATTAATTTTAGCTAGCATAGAGTTGGGTGTTGCTTTTTTACACAATTTAAAAATTTTTTGCTTTTAAGTAAACTGTTGAGACCATTTTCCTTTGATATGACAATTGATATGGTTGAATCCAGAGTTCCTGGTGGTGCAGATGGTTAAGTGTTTGACTACTAACCTCAAAGCTGGTGGTTGGAACTCACCCAAAAGGGCTTAGAAAGACAGGCTTGGTGATCAGCAGTCGAAGACAGCTCATAGCTTTGAAAACCCTATGGAGCAGTTTTAGCCTGCACACATGGGGAGTCTAGTAGATGGCAACTAACAATAACAACATGGTTAGATTTAAAGCTATCATCTTGCTATCATCTTGCTATTTGTCTTGTATTTGTCCATTTATTCTTTGTAGGGCTCACTTCATTTGTTTACCATCTTAAAGATTACATTACTTCATTTCCTGATGTTCAGTGTTAAAAACCTCGATTTCGTATGTTTTTCTGTTTTTTTTTTTTTTTTTCTTTTGTATGTTTGTTTATTTATTTCAGGCAGGAGGGGTTAATCAGACCCCTCTAATTTCATCTTGGCTAGAAGTGGGAGTTCCCTGCCCTATTCACTTTTTTTCCTATGTATTATACTCATATCTCTCATCTACGAGGGCTTTGCAAAATGTTGCTATCGAGTCAATTCTGACTCACAGTGACCCTATAGGACAAAGTAGAACTGCCCCATAGGTTTCCAAGAATTGAGTGGCAGATCCAAACTGCCGACCTTCTGGTAAGCAGCAGTAGATCTTAACCACTGCTCCACCAGGGCTCCTTATTTATATTGCTTCCTGCCAGAGATAAGAGTGATATTCCCATTACACCTTTCTTCCCAGAGAATTTGAGCCTGGGGTAGGTGAGAAATTGGTTGAAGAAAAGAATGTCTGGTGTGAAAGGATGTGGATTCTGGACAGCAGTAAGCACTGAGACTGTATTGTCCAGTTTCAGTTGCCATTGAATCAGCTCACTCATGGGGATTCCATGTATGTCACAGTAGAACTCTGCTTCATAAGATTTTCAAAGATTGATTTTTCAGAAGTAGATTGCTAGGCCTTTTTTGTTTGTTTGTTTTGAGACGCCATTTGCAGCACCCAAGGACACTCAAGACTGTATTGTAGAAATGATTAAGGCTAAGATACATAATGAACAGATTATATTGGTGTACCCCTCTTACCTCATCTGAATTAGCAGTTTGTTTTTTGTATAATGTTTAGCAATTAATGCATTAAAATAAAAAAGAATGAATTTGACAGATTATCTGGTTTTTGTTTTGTTCTGACATATTTTAAGTATAAGTAATATCTTCTCTAAACCTCACTTTCCTCTTCTTTTATACGTTGTTGTTAGGTGCCTTTGAGTTGGTTATGACTCATAGCAACCCTATGTACAACAAATAAAATATTGCCCAGTCTTGCACCATCCTCATGATTTTTGTTATGCTTTAGCCCATTTTTTTTGCAGCCATTAAGTCAATCCATCTCATTGAGGGTCTTCCTCTTTTTCACTGACCTTCTACTTTACCAAGCATGATGTCCTTCTCCAAGAATTGGTCCCTCCTGATAACATGTCCAAAGTATGTGAGATGAAGTCTCTCCATTCTTGTTTCTAAGGAGCATTCTGGCTGTACTTCTTCCAAAACAGATTTATTCATTCTTCTGGTAGCCCATGGTCTATTCAATGGGCATTTATTGTGGATCCAAGTAAAATGAAATCCTTTACATCTTCAATCTTTCCTTCACTTATCATGATGTTACTTATCAGTCCAGCTGTGAGGATTTTTGTTTTCTTTATGTTGATGTATAATCCATTGTGAAGGCTGTGGTCTCTGATCTTCATCAGTAAGTGCTACAAGTCCCCTTCACTTTCAGCAAGCAGGTTGTGTCATTTGCATATCACAGGTTGTTAATGAGTCTTCCTCCAATCCTCATTCCCAGTTCTTCATAAAGTCCAGCTTCTTGGATTAGGTGCTCAGCATACAGATTGATTAAATATGGTGAAAGGGTGCAGCCCTGACACACACCTTTCCTGACTTTAAACCATGCAATATCTTCTTGTTTTGTTCCAGTGACTTCCTCTTAGTCTAAGTACAGGTTCCTCATGAGCTCAATTAAGTGTTCTGGAATTCCCAATCTTAGGATTGTTATCCATAGTTTGTTATGACCCACACAATAGAATGACTTTGAATAGTCAACAAAACACAGGTAAACATCTTTCTGGTATTCTCTGCTTTCAGCCAGGATCCATCTGTCACGTCCTCTTCTCAATCTTGCTTGAATTTCTGGCAGTTCCTTGTTGATATACTGCTGCAACCACTTTTGCATTATCTTCAGCAAAATTTTACTTTCACATTAGTGGTTGGTGCGTAAATGTGAATAATAGCCTTGTTATCTGGTCTTCCTTGTAGGGGTATGGATATTATCCTGTCACTGACAGCATTGTACTTCAGGATAGATCTTGAAATGTTCTTTTTGACTGCTAATGTGACACCATTCCTCTTCAATTTCTCATTCCCAACATAGTAGACCATATGATTCTCTGATTCAAAATCATCAATACCAGTCTATTTCAGCTCACTAATGCCTAGGCTATTGATCTTTATGCATTCCGTTTCATTTTTGACAACTTCCAATTTTCCTAGATTCATACTTTGTACATTCCAAATTCTGATTATTAATGGATATTTGCAGCTGTTTCTTCTCATTTTGAGTTGTGCCACATCAGCAAATGAAGGTCCCAAAAGCTTTACCCCATCCTTGTCATTAAGGCAGCAATTCCCCAGTCATATTTTGAGTGCCTTCCAACCTGAGGGGCTCATCTTCTGGCACTATATCAGACAATGTTCCACTGGTATTCATAAGATTTTCACTCACCAATTTTTTTAGAAGTAGATTGCTATGTCCTTCTTCCTAGTCTGTCTTAGTCTGGAAGCCCAGCTGAAACTTGTCTACCATGAGTGACCCTACTGGTATGTTAAATTCTGGTGGCATAGTTTCTGGCATCACAACAACATGCAAGCCACCACCATACGACAAACTGAGAGATAACCAAAACCAAACCAAACCCACTGCCGTTGAGTCAATTCGTGGGGGTCTTTTACATGAGAGCAGGTAAACTGCTTGGTCTTTCTATAATAAACTTCTATTTATCATGAAAAGAATTTCTGGAGGTAGGCATACCAGGTTAAAATTTCTACAGACATCAGAGGGCCGTGTCACCCCTTAACTTTTCCCTGTCTCCAACCCTTCCAAGTCCTGCTTACATAGAATTTTTCATATAGAACTTTCGTTGTAGCCTACAGGATTTGTACACTCTGGAGAATTAAAAGAATTACAGTTTGGTGAGCATTTGTTTTGTTGCACTTTTTTCCCTTCTGCGTCTCTGATTGTTATTATTTTGTTAATACAAAAAAAAAAAGTGTCACATAATAGAACTAGTGTCCACAATTGAAATGCAGAAGATTTCAGGATATAAATTGAGATGAGTATAACGACTGGATATTTTCTGTTGACAAAATACTCCTTGTAAGTTTTGGGGAGACATGTACCTGAATTTTTGCTCTTAAGGGTGCACAACAGCTTTGTAGATATGAATTCTATTACTGCTATATTGTTTCTAATATGTTTTACAGAAGCAAAATGTCTTCATACCACTAAACAACAACTACTTGCAAGTGAAGAGGGAACAAAAGCTCATAAAACTGCAATAAAATATTTATTTGTCTTCAGCAATAGGATTAATTTTATCACTGTAGATTTATGACCCCAGAAATTCGTTGCTGGATATTTAATATATCAAAATAGCAGAACAAGGAGCTTGTATTAAGAAATACACTGTGAAACTTGTGATTTACCAGAGCAAACAGATTTCTTTCTTTCTTTTTTTCCTCATAGAACTTAATAAAACAGCAGCAAAATTGAATTAGCTTGGCATCAAGTTTAACTGCTTGACCAAAAAAAAAAAAAATTGATATTTCTATTGTGTTACTGTTTATGCACAACATAAATTGGACTTATGGGTCATCATCCCTCTAAGCCCCCTGACTGACTAGGGGTACTAATGATGGTAATAGGGTTGTAGTGTTACTGTCTGGCATCTTCCTTTGATTGTCTTTCCCTATCATATAGGAGGAAAAGCCCACTGTAGTGACCATTCCAAAAGAGAATACAAGGCTTTATGGCTTGCTGCCTCCCCCACTAAATTCCTTTGTTGAAAGCCCATCTCTTCAGGAATTCCACAGCACTTCAGAGCTATAGCACCTTGAGATAGTGTGCCATAGTATAACATTCAGTTTGTGCATCTGGGAGCTTCATTTTATGATGGAAATAGCCTGATAGCAGAAAGTCATAAAAGAATATAGTAAATCTACAACCTTCAAATTTGCTGTGTTGAATTGTGGCTACGGCTATGAATTACTGTCTTTCTGCTCACATTTTTTTCCTTATCTTTTGAGCTCCTATAAGACAGAGGTACACGCTTAGGAAAACACACAGTCTCTTGAGATTGTAATGAGGGAGCTAGACATCTTCATGTTCACAAAGGTTAGGGGAATATGGTCTGGCAGGGGCAGAAAACTTCATTCCTCATAATTCAGCCAGGACAGAATTTGAGAATAGAGCTACTAAATTCATGATGTGGCCATAGAGTTTACAACCAGAGACCATCTCAGTTCTTATCTATAAAGCTTATAACAGCTAACCTTCTTGGGGACTGCTTTGTGAATTTCTAATCAGAAGGCAAGTCCCCAGGGGGTGGCTTAGTCTGGATCATTGTTACAGAAAATAACTGAGTAAGTAAAAATATGCATAACAGAGGGGAAGAAGCCAACAGTTTCATTTTACTTAGATTTGAATGAGAAAAAGACTGGATTTATTTCCTTTGGATTTATTTCCATACTAGCACTTCCTGGGGTCTTGATAATCCATGCTTCTAAAGTATGTCATCAAGAAAGGCATTTGCCATTTGACGAAGTCCAACTCTCATTCATGATAAAAACTCTCAGCAAAATAGGAATAGAAGGAAAATTCCTCAACATTATAAAGGGCATTTACACAAAGCCAACAACCAACATCGTCCTGAATGGAGAGAGACTGAAAGCATTCCCCCTGAGAATGGGAACCAGACATGGATGCCATTTATTATTGCTCTTATTCAACATTGTGCTGGAGATCCTAGCCAGAGCTATTAGGCTAGATAAAGAAATAAAGGGCATCCAAATTGGCAAAGAAGAAGTAAATGTATCTCTGTTTGCAGATGACCTGATCTCATACACAGAAAAACCTAAAGAATCCTCAAGAAAACATCTGAAACTAATAGAAGAGTTTAGCAGAGTTTCAGGATGAAGATAAACATACATAAATCAGTTGGATTCCTCTACACCAACAAAGAGGACATTGAAGAGGAAGTCACCAAATCAATAGTATTTACGATAGCCCCTAAGAAGATAAAATAGGAATAAATCTAACCAGAGACATAAAAGAAAACTACAAGACACTACTGTGAGAAACCAAAAGAGACCTACATAACTGGATATATAGGAAGACTCAACATTGTAAAAATGTCTATTCTATCCAAAGAGATCTATAGATACAATACAATGCTGATCCAAATGCCGGTGACATTTTTAATAAGATGGAGAAACAAATCACCAACTTCATAAGGAAGGGAAAGAGGCCCAGGATAAGTAAAGCATTACTGAAAAAGAAGAATAAAGTGGGAGACCTCACACTACCTGATTTTAGAACATATTACACTGCCACAGTAGTCAAAACAGCCTGGTACTGGTACAACAACAGGCACATAGACCAATGGAACAGAATTGAGAACCCAGACGTAAATCTATCCACATATGAATGCTGATATTTGACAAGGGCCCAAAGTCTGTTAAATGGGGAAAAGACAGTCTTTTTAACAAATGGTGCTGGCGTAACTGGATATCCATCTGCAAAAAAAATGAAACAGGACCCATACCTCACACCAGGCACAAAAACCAAATCAAAATGGATCAAAGACCTAAATACAAAACCTAAAACGATAAAGACCACGGAAGAAAAAAATAGGGACAACTTTAGGAGCCCTAATACATGGCATAAACAGTATACAAAACATCACTAATAATGCACAAACACCAGAAGAGAAATTAGATAACTGGGAGCTCCTAAAAAGCGAACACCTATGCTCATCCAAAGACTTCACTAAAAGAGTAAAAAGATTACCTACAGATTGGGAAAAAGTTTTTAGCTATGACATTTCTGATCAGCATCTGATCTCTAAAATCTTCATGACACTGCAAAAACTCAACTACAAAAAGACAAATAACCCAATTTAAAAATGGGCAAAGGATATGAACAGACACTTTACCAAAGAAGACATTCAGCTTGCTAACAGATACATGAGGAAATGCTCACAATCACTACCCATTAAAGAAATGCAAATCAAAACTACAATGAGATTCCATCTTACCCCAACAAAGCTAGCATTAATCCAAAAAACACATACTAATAAATGTTGGAGAGGTTGGGGAGAGACTGGAACACTTATACACTGCTGGTGGGAATGTAAAACGGTACAACCACTTTGGAAATGGATTTGGCGAATCCTTAAAAAGCTAGAAATAGAACTACCATATAATCCAGCAATTCCATTCCTTGGAATATACCCTAAAGAAATAAATGCCTTTACACGAATGGCTATACGCACACCCATGTTTATTGCAGAACTGTTTTCAATAGCAAAAAGACAGACGCAACCAAGGTGCACATCATGGATGAATGGGTAAACAAATTATGGTATATTCACACAATGGAATACTATGCAACAATTAAGAACAATAACTTAATAACATGGAGGAATCTGGAAGGCTTTATGCTAAGCGAAACTGGTCAATTGTAAAAGGACAAATATTGTATAAGACCATTATTATGAGAACTCTAGATAAAGTTTAAACACAGAAGAAAACATTCTTTGATGGTTACGAGGGTCGGGGAGAGGGAGGGAGAGGGATATTCATTAACTAGATAGTAGACAAAATTTTTTTAGGTGAAGAGAAGGCAACATATAACACAGGGATAGTCAGTACAACTGGACTAAACCGAAAACAAAGAAGTTTCCTGAATACAACCAAACACTTTGAAGGCCAGAGTAGCAGGGACAGCGGTCTGGGGACCATGGTTTCAGGGGACATCTAGGTCAATTGGCATAACAAAACATATTAAGAAAACATTCTGCATCCCACTTTGGTGAAAGGTGTCTGGGGTCTTCAACGCTAGCAAACGGTCAGTCATCTAAGATGCATAAATTGGTCTCGACCCACCTGGAGCAAAGGAGAATGAAGAACACCAAAGACACAAGGTAAATGTGAGCCCAAGAGACAGAAAGGGCCACATAAACCAGTGACTCCATCGGTCTGAGACCAGAAGACCTAGCTGGTGCCGGGCTACCACCGATGACTGCCCTGATAGGGAACACGACAGAAAATCCTTGGTAGAACAGGAGAACAGTGGAATGCAGATCTCAAATTCTCGTAAAAAGACCAGACTTAAAGGTCTCACTGAGACTAGAGGGACCCCAGAGGTCATGGCCCCCAGACCATCTGCTGGCCCAAGACTGGAAAGGTTCCCAAAGCCAATTCTTCAGACAGGGATTGGACTGGACTATAAAACAGAAAATGATACTGGTCTGACAGAGACCAGAGGGACCCTGATGGTCATGGTCCCTGGACCCTTTGGTAGTCCAAGAATGAACCTATTTCCAAAACTAACTCTACAGACAGGGACTGGCCTGGGTTATAAGATAGACAATGATGCTGGTGAGGAGTGAACTTCGTGGCACAAGTAGACACATGAGACTGTGTGGGTGACTCTTGTCTGGTGGCGAGAGGAGAAGGAAGAGAGGGACAGGAGCTGGTTGAATGGACACAGGGAATACAGGGTGGAGAGGAGGAATGTGCTGTCTCATTAAGAGGAGAGCAGCTAGGAGTACACAGCAAGGTGTGTGTAACTTTTTGTATGAGAGACTGACTTGATTTGTAAACTGTCACCTAAAGTACAATAAATAAAAAAAAGGAAAGCCATTTGCTTTCCTTGACACATCTGATTTGCTCTCGTCCCATGGCATGTTCTTGATAGTAGGAACATATGTAAATCGGCAGGGTCTACACAAGGCTAAGGAGCCCTGGTGGTAGTGGTTAAGAGCTCATCTGCTAACTAACAGGTCCGTAGTTCAAATCCACCAGCTGCACCTTGGAAACCCTAGTGGGCATCTCCAAGGTTTTGGCCCATGTCATATTCAGAGCTCTTATTGCCACCTCCCATTCCTGTTTATGGACTATCTAGCCAGAGAAGATGCTAAAAAGAAAATAGACGTTAAACCTGACTTATTGACAACTAGTTATTAGGTTCCTAACTGTAGATTTTCCTGGGAATGATTCATCAAAAACCAATGATGACATTTTGATCTGGCAAATTCTACAACGGAGTTAACAGAAAAATTAAGTCAATAAAACCTACTTAAGTTTATGACAGAAAAGTAGACTGTTTATTAACTTCAAGGTAACATGGTTACTTAAGTGCTAGTGTCTACCTGCCTTCCTCTCAAATGCTAATTAAAATGGCCAAACAAATTTAATAACAGGGGAAACACTCACATCAACATCCCTTACTAAAAGAAAGGTTATAGAAATGTACCATACAAGAACAAACTCAAATTATATACTATTGAAAAAATAATACCCACAAAGATTAAAAGCAAAGGATGGGCAAAGATATATAAAACTCATTTAAATAAAAAGAGAGCAAGGGGTAACAGCATGAATGCCCGACAAACTAGAATTCAATGCCAAACATATTAAATGCACCAATAATACTGTATTTATTATTGACGAAGGATGCAATATAAAGAAAACATTAAAAACCTGTATCCCTTGTAGCAAATAACCTAAAATCAAAGTATATCAAATAATCAGAATATGCAGTTGGTAGAAATTCAGGGAAAGTTGAAAGAAGCACAATACTAATGGAAAACGAATATGTTTTTTATAGTCCTGGAGAGATCAGGAACACACAAATAAATTAATGAATAAACCAGTACTCTACAGAGATTTAGCATTTCTTTCCCAGCACTCACAGAACATTTGCAAAAATTGGTTGTATATTAAACTACAATGGAAATCCAATAATCTTGAAATATGCAGGCATTGTAGAGGATACATTCTCCGACCATAATACAATATAAGAAGAAAATAATGACAAAATAAACAATACCCAAGAACTTGAATAACCACCCCTAAAATTTGCAGGTTAAATATCACTCTCTGTTCTATTTTTGTACAAATACTTTCTTTCACTCCCCCCCACCCCCTGAGATTTCTCTCTGGTTATCACAGACATCATTCAGTACTTCTTAAATTCTGTTCAAAGGCCTCTACATTGTGATTCTTTCTGGCCAACTATGTATCCAAATGGAGTCCCTGAGTGGTATGAATGGCAAATGCTCTTGGCTGCTAACCAAAATGTTGGATATTCAAGTCTACCTGGAGATGCCTTGGAAGAAAGCCCTGAAAGTCTACATCCAAAAATTCAGCCATTGAATACCCTGTGGAGCACAGTTATATTCTGACACACATGAAGTCCCCATGAGTTGAAACTGACTGATTTAAGTATCCACATAGCCCTAGCTTTAGCTGCACAAGACAAGTATTAAGCTCCTGAGCCTGGCATACCTGCATTGAATGACATGTATCATTGTCACAGCTTACACGTGACTTAATTGTGTTTCCTTATTTATTCTTATCCATGTCCCTGTTTTCAAAGGCTTTTTAACTTTCCAAGTTTTAGCAATGGGATTGACAAATCCCCTAAACTAATTCTCAGACTAAGAGAAAATATAAATGTAAATTATGTCGTGTATGGTAAATGTCAGTATTAAAAAAAAATTGTCGATTCCGACTCAGTATTAAGAACTTTATATATGAAAATTTATGAGAAGTTTCCAAAGTTGCACTCAGAGGAAAATAAATGTCTCTGTTTTAAATATTAACGAAGAAAAATTAAGGACTAAAAATTGCATTTAAGAAGTTAGAAAAAGAATCTAAATCTAAAATAAAGCAGAGGTCAGCAAACTTTAACCCACCTATCAATTTTGTCCCTCCATCTGTTTTTGTAATGAAGTTTCATCGGAATGCAGCCATGCTCATTCATTTGCAAATTGTCTATGGTTGTTTTTATGTTTTAAGGGTCAAACCAAAACCCATTGCTGTTGAGCCTATTCTGACTCATAGCAACCCTATAGCACAGAGTATAACTGCCCCATAGGGTTTCCAAGGAGCGTCTGGTGGATTTGAACCACCAACATTTTGGTTAGCAGCCATAGCTCTTAGCCACTATACCACCAAGGTTTCCATTTTAAAGGCAGAGCTGAGTAATTATGACAAAGACTGTATCGCCTGAAAAGCCACATGACCCTTTAAGTATCTGTATGACTCTTTACAGAAAAAATTTGCTGACCATATTAATCTAAGGTATGCAGAGAAAATGATTATGAAAGTTCAAAATAAAAACTAACAATTTGGAAATCATAAAAGAATATAATTGAGAGATGTATCAATTGCTGTGTTAGAAGTGTTTTACTGATAGAAAACTATAGGACATTGTGAATCTTATTATCTCATTAGCATTCTTTCATACTGAAGCTTCAAGTAGAGAGCATAATGAAAAAAATACAGATAAGTTCCTCAATATAGATGAAAAATTGTAAATAAATATTAGCAAATCTAATTCAGCAGTCTACTTAACTGTTAATAACCTGTAGCCAATAAATATTTTTACTCCAGGGATACATAATAATTATTTAAATATATTATTATACTTTATCACATCACATATATAAAGGCAGAGAAATCATATTAATCTCAATAGATACAGAAAACAGTTACTGTTTTTTAATAATGAGAAATATATTAGTGTAGAAATAGGTAGGTACCTTTTTAATGTGACACAATCAGTCACTGTTTCTTAAAGCTAGAAACATCAGACATTTTCATTAAAGTCACAAATAATATAAGAATACTTGCTTTTTCATGGATATTTAAGGGAGAAAATCTTCTAAAAGTTCTAGTCAGTGAAATAGGACAGGGGAAATTTTTAAAAAAAGGAAGATATAAAATTATTTTCAGAATGTGCGATTTTATTCCTGAAAACAAAATCATGAAATTAACATTGATACATTACTACCATCTAACCTATGGATTCCAGTCAAATTTCACTAGTTGGCAAAAGGATCCTGTTGTGAGAACTACCCGTTGCATTTACTTGCCGTGATTTTTCATTTTCCTTCAACCTGAAACAGTTCCTCATTTTTTCCTTGTCTTTCATTCCTTGACACTTTTGAAAATTATTTTAAAAAACCCACCCAGCACCGTCGAGTCGATTCTGACTCATAGCGACCCTATAGGACAGAGTAGAACTGCCCCACAGAGTTTCCAAGGAACGCCTGGAGGATTCGAACAGCCTACCCTTTGGTTAGCAGCCGTAGCACTTAACCACTACGCCACCAGGGTTTCCCTTGAAAATTATAGGACAGTTATTTTATAAAACAGCTATTAATTTGCATATGTCCAATATTTTCTCATATTAGATTGATGGTATGCATCCTTGGCAAGAATATTACAGACATCACATTGTGGACGATTATATCCTATCAGGTGGCATGATTTTTCTTTGTCCTATTTTTCATAATATCCACCTTTGACCATTTGATTAAAGTGGTGTCTGCCAGGTTATATCATTGTAAAGTTACTACTTTTCCTTTTTTTAATTATTAGGTATTATATGAGAAAGTACTTTAAAATCATAAATATCTTGTTCCTCATTAAATTTCCTATTCACTCATTTATGTTTATCAGTATGGATTCATGATTATTTTATTCGTTGGTTTTAATTTATTTATTTTGACACTCAAATTGTCCGAGCTTTGGCCAGCTGGAGCCCCTTCAGTCTAGCTTTTCTTTGTTATATGTTCCCTTAGTTCTTTGAGCACTTCTTTACATTCTGGTACAACAACATGCTTTGGGCTCATCTTGGACTTCACTTGCCCCAGCTCAGAAGCCAGTCTTTTCTTTCCTAAGGTGTCCTAATTCTTTTAGTAGAATCAGGTTCTGTGTGCCAGGTATGTTTGTTACTATCGGGATATTGCTGCTTCAAGTCTGTTTCAGTAGAAAGAGCTAGAAAAATTTTATGTGTATACTCACATGCATCGTTTACACGTCTCTATTTATATATGTAGGGAACCATGAGCTCATGCTGAGATATCCAATCCCATCCAACACCACAGGGTACATACTTGTTTTTCCCTTTCCAGATTTGTAAGTCCCTTCTCTAATAATGAGAAAACCGACCCCCATGGTCCTTAATTTACTGATGTGATTAATCCCCGATAGTAACCAATCTTCCATTGCTGCTGTTGTTCCCTTTTCCTGCAGACCTCTCTTTAATTCATTCAGACTCCAACATCCTGCAGAATGTCGTGTCCCTCACCTCACCTGTGCTCCGACACTCCATGCAGATATGCCCCACCATGCAAAAGCCCTCTTTACCCAATCTGGGCTCTGACACCCCATGGCCAGCAGCTCACTTGCACGCTTACTCTGCTCCTCCCATTGGGACTCTGGCAGCCCAGCAAACTGCTGTTCCACAGAGACACCCTCCTCATCCCACTCAGACTCTGCTACCCTGCTCTGGGCAGCCCTTCTTTCTACACGTGAGGCATCATCTTTCTTCTTGGGCTCGACGCTCTGGACCACTGCGGCTTTCTCCTCCCTTCTCTGACTCCATAGCAGACGCCTACCTTTCTTGACCCCAATAATGTCTTTAGGACTGAACTGCTCAGGAAACGAAGGGAAGAAGAAAAGGATGCCATGTTTCTTGAGAAAGAAGAGGTAACTAAAGGTAAATGTAACAATTTATTAAATGTCTTGAAAATCAAACAAAACATAGAGATCTATTTCTTGTGTTATGCAAAAATAAACCCCCACCCTTCTAACAGTTAAAGAAAAATCATAATATAAAAATGCTAAAAGTTAGTTGAATGCTTTTCTTACAACAGCAAAGATGTTTTCAGATGTTAAAGCAGACAGCATGCATTTGAAAACATGACAAATAAAATTAAAAAAGGAAAGAGTATGTTGCAAATTTTATTTTTCCACATATATTGCATAAAAATTGCCGTTATTATAATTATGTGAAGCACATTTACATATCAATAAAAATACACTAATAGTAAAACAGACAAACATTATGAATGGAAATTTACACACATTCACTCCACTCTCCACTCCCACTGCGGTCGAGTTGATTCCAACTCATAGCAACCCAAAGGACAGAGTAGAACTTCCTCATAGAATTTCCAAGGAGTGGCTGGTGGATTTGAACCGCTGACCTCTTGGTTAGCAGCCATCACACTTAACCACTACACCACCAGGTTTCTCATTTTAAAAAATACGAATTACCAATTATGATAAAATATTTAATCTCTTTCAATAAAGTAAAGAAATAATAATAAAACACTTTTTATTTTCATAGTGACACACTGAAATAATACCTAAAATTAAAAAGCTGACAAATACAAACAGTCTAATGCACTGCTTGACAACGTACACATTGGAAAAACATTTCTGAAGGAAAAATTTCTACCAAATGTATTCAAAATATACATAGTCTTTGATCTAGTAACTCTACTTCTATGAATTAACCATAGCAAATAATCACATGTGGACAAAGATTTATGATGATGTTTATTTACATATTTTTTAATATAGGGATACAATTTAATATGATATATATCAATATATTTAATATAGGAAAACTTTGCTTAAATGGCTACAGAGCCCTGGTGGTACAGTGGTTAAGACCTACAGCTGCTAACGAATTAGTATGAATCTACCAGCCGCTCCTTGGAAATGCTATGGGGCAGTTCTACACTGTCAGACAGGGTCACTATGGGTCAGAGTCAACTTGATGGCAACAGTTTTTTTTTTTTTTTTATGGCCTACAATAAGAAATTGGTTAAATGATTTGCGTTATGTGCAGGCGGAATATCACATAGTAAAATTAATAATTTTTGAAAATCATAAAATTATTTCATTCCATGAAAAAAGCACAATATAAATGAACAAGGGAGTATGATTCTGTATGTGCATGTGTGCCTGTGTGTAAACATATGCATCTTTGTGTGTGCAGATAAATGTACATGTCGATAAGCTACGTCTAGGAAAAAATGTACCAGCATGTTAGTTATCATATGATTACGAGTTATTTCTATTATTTTCTTTATACCTTTACCAGATTCTCTATTGCGAATATAAATTACTAGTTTCCCATTGCTGCTGTAACAAATAACCACAAACTTGGTGGCTTAAAACAACATATATTTATTCTTTTTCAGTTTTAGAAGTCCAGAGTTCAAAATTAGTTTCACTGAGCAAAAGTCAAGGCGTTGACAGAGATGGTTCCTTCTGGAGGCTCCGAGGAGAGATTCTATTGTCTGGCATTGTTCAGCTCTAGTGGCTTCCTGTATTTCTTGGCTTGTTGCCGCTTCCTCCATCTTCAAAGCACATCGTATCACTCTAGAGCTTGCTTCTGACATCACATTGCCTTCTCCTCTGATTCTGACTTCTGTGTCCTTCTTATAAGACCCGTTGTGATTATATTGAGTCCATCTGGATAATCCAGGATGATCTCTCAATCTCAAAATCCTTAACTTAATAACATTTTTAAAATCCCTTCTGCACGTAAGGTAACATTCACAGGTTCTAGGGATTAAAATGTGGGCATATCTGGTGGCCATTATTCATCCTACCACAACTATTAACTATTACCATTATTATTGTGTTGTTATTGGTAGGCATCTAGTGAAGTTGGCATACATATATGTGTGTAAACCTGTTGCCTTTGAGTCAATTCTGACTCATAGTGATGTATAGGACAAAGTAGAACTGCCCCATAGAGTTTCCAAGGAGTGGCTGGTGGATTTGAAAGGTTGACCTTTTGGTTAGCAGCTGAGCTCATAGCCACTATGCCACCAGGGATCCTATATCATTATTGAAGATATATAAACTTCTATATGGCAGTCTTTAAGAAGGATTTGCTTTTCTTAAAACACTGTGGTACATAATATGTTATTAGAAGATACAGCTAAGCAGGGGGAAAGGTGTATTTGGAGGACCTCGAAGTTCAATCCGGGGTATATACAGGAATAAGGACATATATAGAAATGAATGAGTTATATATTGATGAGAGACAATTAGTATGCTGACCAGTAACCTCTGAAATATCTGCTACTTCAGGAATAAAGCCACAGGGATCATAGCTAGCGCCTCACTTAGACGGTGATACTTACCAGTGACAGCTGCTAATACCTGAAGATATATCTTTATCTTTTTTGTGGGTAGTAACAGTTTCCAGAAAAATAGTCACTGGGACAACTACTAACAATTTACCTTAGCCATAATATCCAGTATCTGAATTACATTTATAAAGACATTTGCTATTCAAAAATATTTGAATACATTATTTTCTGGCAAAGGCTTATATACTGTGATATCCAGAGAAATGCTATTAAAAAAAAAAAAAACTTGTTGCCATCAAGTCGATTCCAACTCATAGTGACCCTATAGGACAGAGTAGAACTGCCCCATAGGGTCTCCAAGGAGTGTCTGGTGGATTCGAACTGGTGACCTTTTGGTTAACAGCCATAGCACTTAACCGCTATGCCAATGGGGTTTCCATGTTATATAAAATCACAAAAAAATTGAAGACAATCTAAGTACACAGAATTAGAGGAATTAATAAGAAATGATGACATTGTCATATACAGAGAACTGTTGCATAGCCCTAAAATGATAAGTATGTATTCATTATGTCAAAAAAATGCTTCTTTTTTAGTATTAAAGGAAACAAATCATCTGGGTACAAAATTGCATATATTATGATTTTACAAGGGTTAAAAGATGACATGGAAACAGTATTAAAATATGTATGTGGATTCTATGGATGGTGGAATTATGAATGAATGTTCTTTTTCAGGAAACCCTGGTGGCATAGTGGTTAAGTGCTATAGCTGCTAACCAAAGGGTCAGCAGTTTGAATCTGCCAGGCGCTCCTTGGAAACTCTATGGGGCAGTTCTACTCTGTCCTATATGATTGCTATGAGTCGGAATCAACTCGACAGCACTGGGTTTGATTTTTTTTTTTTTTTTTTAGTTTTGTTCTTTTTCAGAGTTTCCAAATTTTGCAATGGACATGCTGTTTTTACAATAAGAAGAAAAAAAAAGGTAAAAGAATATTGAATCAGCCTCCCGTAAATATCGACTAAGGTATTGGGCTAAGGGAAGTCTTACTACCTGGAAAGTTTAAAATTTCCCACTGTGTATCACTCCACAGAAGAAAGAGATATGACAGCCTTTTTTGTTTATGGACATTGGGCGGAAGAGTACGTCATTAAATATACTAAGTATAGAGAGCAATGATTATCTGCCGTGTGACCTGGAAAGGGTGTATCCAGTGACTCTGGATACATTCTGTTATACAAACATTAAAACAGATCAGTCCTCGTATCAGTAGTATAAATGTCCCTGAAAAGGCAGTTACGTAAATCTAAACAGAGAGACATACATATGCAGCATACGTAAACAACAACAAAAAGAAAAGGCCTATCGCTATTGAGTCAGAATAGACTTGAGGGCACTGGGTTATATATCGCAAATTCATTACTCTAAAAAGATACAATACAGTACAGTCTACTTGTCTGTTTTGTGAAATTTATGGGGTCGCTAGTGCTTGCCATAAACAAATAGGACATACAAAGCAATATTACTCTTTCTCTTAAGATTTTAAACGTTATATGATCCTTTACTGAGCTTTTGTTAAAATTGGTATAGTACTTCATTATGCATTTAGCTGATTTTAATCCTTTTGGGATTTGATCAGGGCAATAGTACTTAGCACTTTATAATTCACAAGAGAAATCGTGAAAGATCAAGATACATCTTCTTATTCACAATTAAACAAATCAACCCTTTAATCCTTTAATCTAGTCTAGAAACTGAATAATTGAGCTAGAACAGGGATCGTTCTATCCAATTCTAAACATTTGGGGGTCAGAGTCTCAGAAGAAAGATTTTCCACAACATGTTTATTTGCTCTAATTTGCATAATTGGTACATTAAAATGAAAAAAAAAAAAATTAGAAACAAGCAGCCAGAGGGTGCTGGATTAGAAGGAGTCTTAAAAGCTTTGCATCTTCTTCATACAATTATTGGGGAGGCAAGTTTAATTAGTATAAGACACATTAGTAACAATTAAACATAGTCAAGGTCAAGAAATGAACCCTTTTACCATTTAAAGCTGGTATTTTAATTTTACAGTGCTCTCAGCCCAGCATAAATGTTATTTTATTTCACTGTCATATTCTGATCCCGTTACAACATTAAAAACTTCTCTTTTGATATCACTATGATACACTAATTTACAGGTACCAAATCAAGAATTTCGTTTCCAGAGACACCTACCTAAGACTCTCATAAATGTGACAGTTCAGTACTCAGAGGAATGAAGATACACATACAATTTCAAGTGACTCCGTGTTGCTAGCTGGACTCTTTCTGAGCTGAGTGAAAAATAGAATGGAGAGACTTAAACAGTTGCTCCATTTCCTAATCCCACATCTTGTACCTCAATTGAAAGGGGTTAAGAGCCCATTAAATTCTCTTCTTGGTCCATAAGCTTCTTTTCAGTACCTTTCTTCCCAGGTTATGAAGAAAATTTCCTGAAGGTTAGCCATTAAAGATTATCGTCCTCCTGAAAATCCTTGACTCAAGTCTGGAAACATGGGGTCATTTTAATTATCTATGGATGAAAGACAGTGGTTTGACTTCCACTGACATTAGGTGTCTCTTATGATGTATAACATCTCAAGCCTTCATAAAAGATTGGCTCTCTCATTTCAATGTGAGAAATGGCTATATTTTTTCAGCTTTTAGTTTTTGTTTCTATCCTGTGTAGTTGATTACTACTAACACATTTATCCAAATTTCTATGGATGATAGAATGGGTGAGGGGGGGAGACTATAAATTTGAAGGATGAGAGATATGAATAGTACTTCTATAGCTTCCAGAATGAAGGTATCAATAATTTTTAAAAGAACAGGGGGATAGAGATGATGATACGAATACAAAAGCATTTTGTGATCATTTGTGCGTATAAAGTTTTTACTACTGAATGATGACCAGTCTGATTTATTTCCTCAAACTCATTTTAAGATTGTTTTCAGATAGAGGAAAGATTACAGCCTTATCAATTATATTTTTCTATTAATAATATATTAATATATGTATATATACTAAAGGGGTATGCGTAGCTCAGTTGGGCTTCTGGGTGGTGAAGAGTTAGGCACTTGACCACTAAATTGATAGGTTTGAACCCACCCAGAGGCACCTCAGAAGAAAAGCCTGGTGAGCTGCTTCTGGAAAGTGACAGCCTTAAAAACCCTGTGGAGTGCATGTCTACTCTACACACATAGTATCCATGAATCAGAATCAATTCAATGGCAACAAGTTTTTTAACCAGTGGTTTCATGGTAGAATTCTCTCATTCCATGCAGGAGACCCAGATCCAACTGCCTGCTATAAGAGTGGTAGTAATAGCGTCAGACCTTGTCTAACTTCAGGGAGAGTGAGAATCAGCATCAGACCAAAGCTGATTCCCATGAGTTGGAGGTCAAATATACCTCCTCTCTCCAACCTTTTTACCAATTTTGACACCAGTCGTCCTCCTCACGGCACTCCTTACTTCTCTGCTGGGTTCAGAACTCACAGACCATACTCACATTTATATGGTTTATCAGGGAAGTAACATGGGATAAGGGTTAAGATGGAAGTAACAGAAACAGGTTTAATGTCAGAAAACACACAGGCAAGGTCTGGAAAGCTCCCCAAAGTGAAGAGCACATCCCTCAGTTCTTTAGAGTAGGACAGCTCTCTCTCTGGGGCCATGCAAGCCTCCTCTCAGCCCCCTCAGGACAGGTTCCTCACAGCCCCCTCAGGACAGGTTCCTCACAGCCCCCTCAGGACAGGCTTCCCTAGGCTTTCCCAGACAGGTTCTTCTAGGCCCCTTCAGGGTTGGCTCCTCTCAATATCCTGAGGACAGGCTCCTCCCAGCCTTCTCAGGACAGGCCTGCTCTTAGCCACTGCCCTGCTCAGGCAAGTGTTACAGCTCTTTTAGCTTTTCTGACAAGTGCCTGAAGGCAGCCCAATCCACCAGGAAACCTCCTGCCTGAAGGCCCTCAGCTCTCTCACACAGTGGTCCAACAAGCCCCTTTAGCTCCATCGACAGCTGGCCGAGGCAACCCACTCCACAAGCAAGCCTCCAGCCCAAAGGTGCTCACCTCGCTTGCTCTGTGGCAAGCCCACTGTACTCACCTCACTCTTTGGACCAGGAAGCCCACCACACCATCTCATGCTTGTCTCCTGGCTCTGCTGCTATTGCTTCAGTATTACAGCTTTCTCTGTCTCCTGGGTCTAATAGGTTATCAGCACAGGGACTCTGGGTCCAAAGAACACACTTCGCTCTAGGGTCTTGATGGTAGTGAGGTCCCCTCTCAAACTCTGTGGGAATGCTGCTTGTATAGGCAAGTGGCTCAATCCTATTGGGAGGATTTTATGCACACTATTTGCATAACAACTTACCAAACTCCTTATTGGACTAAACTGACCAATCCACTAGCAAGTGACTCCACCATTTGTGTAATGATTGACACTCTCTACTGGCAGGGACTGGCATCTTCCCTGGGTAACTATAACAAGGGCAACGGTAACAACTCTCCAGGGCCAGGAGAAAAATATGCCAAGCTGTTGTCTTGTTCTCTTTTTCACAGAACCAAGGGAAAAGGCCACTTAAAGAAACTCATTTCACCATACTGGCCAATGCACCTCATATGCAGTCACCACCCCTCCATGGAGGCTTGTAAATTGCCATGATGCTGGGCAGGTTTCTGCAGAGCTCCCAGACTAAGATGAACTAGAAAGAAAAGCCTGGTGATTTACTTCCAAAACTCAGCCAGTAAAAACCCTGTGGATCACAACGGCCTGACTCATAACCAGCCAACACTGGGCAGTCTTTCATTCTGCTGTGCATGAGGTCTCCATGAGTTGGGGACTGACTTGATGGCCACTAACAACAGCAACATGTAAAATTACTTTTAGTTTACGTATTTAACATGTATCTAATATATATTAAATATGCATATTTATTTCAGGGTTGTCATGTTAATTGTGGTTAGTACTTGCTCAATCCTGTAGAAGTTCTAAATAAGAAATAAACGTAAAATGAGTTGTGTCGGAGTATGTAGACAAAAGAAGGCTGTTGGCCTTTCTCACATCCGAGAGTGATGCCTATCACTTCGATAAACTTAGGAAAGTCTGTGGTCTTTTCTTCAGTTGTGGGTTTAGAAACATGAATTTTCCAGAATACTAATACAATTCATTCTCTCAGGGGAAGACTCGCATTAAATAGGCAAAAATAATGTATAACCACAAAATGTCAAGCTATCAATACAATGACAGATAAATGATGCAGAGAACACAATATACCATATCTCTTTAAACTGTCCATTCTCTCCCTGTAGGTTGTGCTAACCTGGAAGTCCAAAACAATCAGGATTTGAGAATTTTTGTATGTATGTTGTACCTCAATAAAACTTACAAAAATAGATTGAGAAGATGAGTATGAAATCAGAAGAGAGCTAGTCCAACGTCTAATGAGAACAGACTAATAAAAACTGTAGGTTATTCATTCAACATATTTTTTTTGTGTGTGTGTGTGGATATGAGGTGACAGGCTTCATGTTAGTGCCTGGAGTAACTTACAGTGAGCCAAATAGAAATAATCCCTCAGGGAGATACCCCCCCCCCAAAAAAAATGAGTATCAAAAACATATATTTCTAAAGTACAAACAACAAACAAACTAGGATGATAAGATAGAAAACAATGTGGATTTGGGCACATGTTTATAGAAGGGGATCAGGTAAGTCATCACTAAGGAGAGAGCATCCAGATGAGGCAAGAAGGAAACAAAGAAGGAAGCCATGTGAGGAGGAAGAATAATATCAGCCCAGGCCATGGGAACAGTAAGAGCAAAGTCCTCTAACAGCACTGATTTTGTTACATTTGTTCAGTACCTGAAAGAAGTTCTCTGTGGCTTGAGTATGTATTGAATGAGCTGAAGACTGGTCTGCGACTCTAAGTAAACTCCACACTTGCCTTGTATAAACACTTATCTTATGACCTACCCTCTCCCCCATCACATTACCACCTCACATAGTTGTAAGATTGCCAGAAATGAGCCAATATCAAAGAGTCCCGTGATTGTTTCCAAGGTGGACTCAAGTTACCACTGGTGGATTGGTCTTACCCAGCTACCTTGCCTTCCACCATGCCACAGTTACCAGCCCTACAAAGGCTTATGGGATCACCACTTCACTGGGACTGCCATTGTAACCTCAGCGTCTAGCCACTGGGGAGCCAGTGTTGTTCTCCCTTTCCCTGCTTGGCTACAAGCATTGGTATAACCAATTGCCATCAAGTCAGTTCTAATTCATGGTGACCTCATGTGTGTCAGGGTAGAATTGCGCTTCATATGGTTTTCAGTGGCTGATTTTTAAGAACTAGACCACGATGCTTTTTTTCTGAGGTGCCTCTGAGTAGACTTGAAACAGCAAACTTTTAGTTGCAAAAGTGTTAGCTGTTTGCACCCCCAAAGACTCCTAGCATGGGTATAGGCTTTTTAATAATTCCTCTCAAAGAAGCTGAGACCAGACTAGTAAATTTGGAAAAAAAAAAAAAAATTATTGTGTTTTTGGTGAAAGTTTACACAGGAAACTAGGTTCTCATTTAATGATTTCTATACATATTGTTCAGTGTCTTTGGTTACCTTCTTCACAATATATCAGTGTTCTTGTTATTTCCATTTTGGTTGTTCTGTTTCTATTAATCTAGCTTCCCTGTACCCTCTTGCCTTCTCATCTTTGGTCTAGTGTAAATGTTACCCATTTGGTTTCAGCTACATGATTATTTTGAGGAGCACAGTACTCATGGGTGATATTTATTTTATGGTTTAATCTAATCTGTCATGTGGGTGAAAGGTGACCTCTGGGAGTGGTTTGAGTTCTAAGCTTAAAGAGTATTTCAGGGTGATAGTCTCAGGGGTTTATCTAATCTCTACCGGTCAAGTACAGACTAATAAATTTTAATGTGACTTTACTGAAGCTGGCAACTAAGACCAGTCTCCTATAGTAAGTTCCTTGACTGAGCAGCAATGTAAATTCCTTGACATTGAAAAGAAAGCAGCCTAGGAGTGAAAAGAACTGGGCAACTAATTTATTCCAATTTTTTAATTTTAAAAAGAACATTGGGCCAGATGGTTTTTAATTAACCACACAACCAGCTTTACAAATCTGAATGCAGCAGGACAATATTTTTAATCTCCAAGTACCCATTTGCAATAATTTGGGAAAACACTGAAGGACAGACTCTTATGATGTTCATCAAGGTCTGATAGCAGTGCCCTCATTTTTTGTGGTTCATGGTTACAGAAAAGATCAAATGATGCTTAATTTCCTTGTTATATGTAATGTCATTTATAATAATTCTATGAAATCACTGAAATCTTCAGGGTCAGGAAATTCCATACAGGGAATAACAAAGATACTTGTTCTGGAACTTTTGGTGTTGGTTCTCAGGGGCAAAGAACAGTGGCCACACCAGTTTTCTTTTAAGTCACAATTTTGGACTTTAATTTCAGAATTATAGATGCATGTGTTGGAAGGGACTTTGGGAAATTGAATGAATAGTTGGCCTGAGAGAACCTTTTGTCTCTGTGTATTGAGGATGATTCTTTAATGATTTATGGTTTCTCTTGCAGTTGCCTGAGATAACTTTTCTTACTCCATTCAGCAAAAGCAATTGCTGGTCTTTCCTCTAAGCCAGGGGTCAAGTTCTACCTCCTATAAAACTCCAATTATTTCAATTTATTCCAAAATCTCTTGACCTTACAGACCTCCCTGACTTGGAATACCTCAAAGTAATTGTAGTTTAAACTTGGCATTGAAACTCTCTGAAAACTTTACTTGTGCATTACCTTTTTGAACTTTCAACTCCTAAAACCAAAACCAAAACTGAATCTGTTGCAGTCAAGTTGATTCCTACTTATAGTAACCCTATAGGACACAGTGGAACTGCCCCATAGGGTTTCCAAGGCTATAAACTTTGCAGAAGCAGGCTGCCACATCTTTCTCCAATGGTTCCTCTAGTGGGTTTGAACCCTTGACCTTTTGGTTAACAGCCAAGTGCTTAACCACTGTGCCACTAGGGCTCCCTTTAGCTCCTACCCATTAAAAAAAACCCCATTGCTGTCTAGTTGATTCCGACTTACAGCAACCCTATAGGACAGAGTAGAACTGCCCCATAGAGTTTCCAAGAACTGCCTGGTGGATTCCAACTGCTGACCTTTTGGTTAGCAATCGTAGCACTTAACCACTTCTCTACCAGGATTTCCTTCAGCTCCTAGAAGCCCCCATATACTGGGCAACTGGTTGTCATATTTTTCTGAGTATAAGCATTGCTCTGTCACTTACCAGCTGTCTGATCTTGAGCAAGATGTGAAACTTTTTTAATCTTTAGTTTCCTCATCTGCAGAGATAGAAAGTTAGTATCTATGTTTGTAATATTATAAAGATTAGGTGAATTATCTGTGTGCAGTGATTGACCAGTGGTAAGCATTTAATAACCTGGTCTGTCCATTGTTCCCATTGCTCACTTTCATTTTCTTATGTGATATTATTATTTATCTAAGCTGATTATCCTGACTTGAACCAGGCATTTTCACTTACTTTTCAATCCAAGGATCTGTGATACAAAATTAAACTGTTTCTTCCCCATCCCCGAATTCACCCTTAAACCAAAAACTAAGCCTTTTGCCACTGAGTCGATTCTGACTCACAGCAACCCTGTAAGACAGACTAGAACTGCCCCATAAAGTTCCTAAGAAATGCCTGGTGGATTTGAACTGCTGATCATTGGGTTAGGAGGCGCAGCACTTAACCACTATGCCACCAGGGTTTCCAATTCACCCTTAGCAGTTGTTAAACATCAAGCATAAATAAAACTTACCAGTTAATTGATTTTCTAGTTCCTAATTCTGGTTCTCACATCTAAATGCTTTCCTATGGTGTTAATTTGATGGCTTTCTTATTGTTATATAACCCAGGAATTAACTAAATCATTACGAATTTAGACACATAGAAGATATCATAAGAACACCAAATGGATATCACAAGTTTAGACCTGGGGAGATGTGTGAGTCATAGGATGGTGGAACTCATACTTAATGATTTTGCTTTCCAATACATCAATGGAATTGAGAAAGGTATACACAAATATTATTAATATTTCAGTGTTTACAAAAAGAAACAGAGAGAAAGAAAGAGAGAGAGAAGGTACTTTGAAAGCTCTCTGGAATTTATGAATAAATATGATTGGATGGAGAAGAAGAAAAAACAAGGGCTACCAGCCTACAGATGAGCTCAGGAGAGACAGAAGAACTTATCTTGCATACACATAGACAGGTTGGATCTACAGAATCTTAGAAAACTTCAATAATATGAGCAGCATTGGCAGGAGTCAAATTAAAGGACTTTAGGAAATGATGCAAAACGTGCATAGAGAAGAGTTTATCATCTAGCTATTCCTGGCATGCTGGTGTTCATTAAAGAAGTGGGGTGTTTGCCACAGTTCATTTTAAAAGAGCAAGAGACATCACTCATCAGAGATTTCCTCCCTGATAACACCTTACCTACTTTCTGCTGGTTAACACAGGAACTATACTGAGCAATCTGGACAACAGCTTCCACAGAAACTCAGTTAATATATAGAATAAAAAATAGCTTTAACAATAAAATTCTAAATTTTGTTTGAGGGAAAATTGAGATGATACTTGAATAATAAAATAAGATCCGGTTAGGGCTCAGAGATATTAGAAAACCTAGCTAAAGTAAGAAAACACCTGCTTGAAGTCATCAGAATGTTAAAATGCAGCAAAGTCACTTGAGCCAGTATCCTGGAGAAAAGGGAAACACACAGGTGAGCTTGACATTTGGCACAGCTTTTCTCCTTGGGGCATTTGATGATTCACAATTTACAGCCTGGAAGTGGAAAAGCCAAGGGGTTGAGAAGACTGGAAGCAGAGAAGCCCAATGGCAAGAGGTCAAGCAAAGAGCAACAGCTAAATTCATAAGCTAAGCATATTCTCAGGTATTCTCACAGGGCTGGGGGGAAAAAAAAAGTTTAAATTCCAAAAAGTAAGAAAGAGTCCAGCTTTTTAAATGGTAATCCAAAAGGGCACCACCCCAAGAGGAAGTGCAAACCAGAAATGGGCTGGCCTTCACAAAAACTCAAGACCAGTTTTGAATTAACTGAGGAGGGACTAAGGTGAGCAGTCCCTACAATAACTATCTGTCATAAACAAAAGTAAATCTTCACGGATAACATCTAGAATGTAAAATTATATCTATTATATTTTTATAAATATGCCCAATATTCAATAAAAAAATTACATAACATACCAGAAAATGGTATTAAATAAACAAAAGTGAAGAAAAAGATATATAGATATATAAACAGATACAGGAGAATGAGATATCAAAATTATCAGAGATTGGGTAAAAAACTATGATTATTGTGTATAAGAAATAAAGAACAGACGTACAATTTAAGCAAAAAATTAGAATCTATGAAAAACAATCAAAAGAAAATTCCAGAACTGAAAAAACAATAGCTGAAATTAAGCTCTTAGTCCAAAAACCAAAACCAAACTCAGTGCCATTGAGTCGATTCCGACTCATAGTGACCCTATAGGACAGAGTAGAACTGCCCCATAGAGTTTCCAAGGAGCGCCTGGTGGATTCGAACTGCCAACCCTTTGGTTAGCAGCCGTAGCACTTAACCACTATGCCACCAGGGTTTCCAAGCTCTTAGTAGATTGGTTTAATAGCACTTTAGTCAAAACAGATGAAAGGATTACTAAAGTGGAATACAAGACAGCAGGAAACAAACAGACTAGATTTAGAACACAAAAATAATCTTGGAAAATAGAGAAATGAGTACATCAGACATACGGGATATGTATAAAATGGTGTGATTAATCAGATCCAAGTCTTGGGGGTACAGAGGGGAAACCCAACCCATCAGAATCACACAGAATTCCCAGTAGGGAAAATGAGGTTCTTGTGCCAAAGGTAGTAGGAATGAATTACAAAGAGACAAAAACAGTGGCAACTCACACCCTAGATACACCAGCAATTACATAAAAATTACATAGGCTCCATGTATTTGTGATCTGGAGCAAGCAACAAGGAAATGATGCAACTCATAGTAAAGGCTACTAGATGTTGCTCAAAAAAAGTGTCCTGGAGTGGAAGACTTTAAAACAGATTGTGCATGTGTAAAAGGAGGAGGAGTGGACACAACTCCAGATACTCACAGTGACCTTGTATTATTATAGAGTAAAACTGCCTTGTAGGATTTCCTAGGCTGTAATCTTTATGGGAGTACATCACCAGGTCTTTTGTCCTGAGGAGCCACTAGGTGGATCCAAACTGCTGAACTTTTGGTTAGCAGCTGAGCGCTAAATGATTGTGCCACCAGGGTTCTTTGTTGAAGGCTGTGCATACTTTAAAATCCGGACATTTTAGAGTGCCTCTGTGAATTTTGACTTGCTTATTTTTCTGGATTTGAACAGAATAAAAGAGAGTCTTGCTAAGTTTCTGGGTGGGCTACATGAAAAAAAGGGTGAAAATTTTCTTATTTTGTTATGAAACTTAAAAAGAAGCAAATTTTATAAGCAGCATAAACACCTGTTAGTGTTCTCACTGATGATAGAGCTAATTCAGGGGAAGAAGAGATCTAAAACCATAGCAGCATTTTGAAAGCAAACAAGTCTTCGCCCAGTGTATGAATTAAGTTTTAATGGTTTACTCTGAATTAGGCATGACACAGCTGGCAGAGACAATTGAGTTGTTGAAAATGGTCCTCAAATCTACAGGAAGAGGAGAGTGAACCTGGAAAAAGAACAGCAAAACCAATTCAAAGATAGACAAAATTAATTCAGAAAAGCAGTAAGCTTGATCAACAAAACCAAAAGCTTGTTCTTTGAAGAGGTCATTGGAATAAACAATATTTGGCAAATATGAGAGATGAAAATGTGATTAACTATAAAGAAAAGATGAAAAATAATAAAAAGTATACTATGCCAACTTTATGGTAATGCATTTGAAAATCTAGACAAAATGGATGATTACTGATGAAATTATATGCAGCCAATATTGATTCATATTTTCAGTAGAAAAGACAAATAGGTTTATGAAATTAGGAAAGGTAATCAAAGATCTCTGCTTTAGGAAAATATCAGTCGCTTCTCAACTTATCCAACAATGCTAGAGGAGCTCTAATACAAAAATAGGGAAAATATACCAAAAAAATAACTAGAGGTACATTTAAGATCTATGATTAGTGGAAACCCTGGTGGTGTAGTGGTTAAGTGCTACGACTGCTAACCAAAGGGTACGCAGTTCGAATCCACTAGGCTGTCCTTGGAAATGGCAGTTCTACTCTGTCCTATAGCGTCGCTATGAGCTGGAATCGATTCGACGGCACTGAGTGCGGTTTTTGGTTTTTATGGTTTAGTAACATAAAGCAGATTTATAAGAGCTGAATAGCAGTGTAGTTAGGAGAAAAATTTGTATAGCCAATCAAAATATACTTCAAGTTTTCAATGCTTTTGAAAATGTGATAAACTGTAGCAATACTTCGTCTGTCATTGAATCAGAAGAGAAACCCATGTACATACAGGAAATAAAAACTCGTTGGTTCGGGTCGATTCCAATCTGACTCATAGCGATGCTGTAGCCATGCTACAGGACAGAGTAAAACTGCCCCATAGAGTTTCCAAGGAGACCCTGGGGGATTCCACGTGCGGACCTTCTGGTTAGCAGCCGTGGCACTTAATCACTGCGCAACCAGGATTTCCCAGGAAATAAAGTATAAGATAAATAAAGCACAGACTGTCCTCTCTTACATGATAGTGCAAAGTAAAACCAAACCAAACCCAGTGCCTTCGAGTCGATTCCGACTCATAGCGACATGGTAGTGCAGTCCTGTAAAAATGACCACGCAAGTTCAAACCACACAAAGTGGGAGACAAGGAGGCAGCGCGACCACACATTCTGCGGTCTTGTGTGTGAAATGGATAAGAGATGGTCAGAGACCAATCACCAACAGACTTTGAAAGAAGTGTCGTGATTGGTCACTAATCGTAATACCCGTTTGTTATTTGCGGACTGAAGGGCCAACGTGATGTTTGTACTTTATTCAGGTACTCACTGTAGTAATACTCTGCAAACAGATTTTAATTGTGTCCTTGGAGGACTAGTGTTTTTGTGTTAAACCGCAGTAACCCAAATTTGTGTGTATAAAAACCAGCCAGGTATAGCCCGTGTAACATAAATTTGGTAACAGCCAGAAGAAAGAAGAAACACTTATAAAAAAATTAGGAGAATGTAAAATAGGATAAGAAATCATACTCATGGTGTGAGGAAGGCTTTCCCTAAACAGAAAATGAAACTGAGATATCATAAAGGAAAAGACAGTAGATTAGACTCCTGGACTACAAACTGAAACGTTGGGGCTTTGAACTCACCCAGTGGCACCTCCTAAGAAAGGTCTGGCAATCTGCTTCCAAAAGGTCACAACCTTAATCCCACAGAACAGTTTTACTATGCAATAAATGAGGTCACTATGAGTCAGAATGCACTTCACAGCAACTTTTTCTGTTTGGACGTGGCACAAGGCAATCTAAACAGTTAAAACCACAAATGGCAAACTGGGAAATGTAGATAGAGAACCCCGGATTTGGCCAACAATTCTCTTTCTCCCAAGCATTCTCATTCCACACCAGTGTCAGGAGGGGAAATCTCAGTGTGTCCAACCTCACAAATCAACAGCTGAGAGGCTGAACCAAATTTCTTATAGAGTGTGGACATCATTTTAAGGATTGCAAACACCTTCCAAGAGAAAACACTGAGGATTCCCACGATCTAACCCAGATCCTCACAACAAGATTAGAAAAACCTTGAGAGACTGGGTGGTAGATGAGCCTCTTTCTAGTTCTATAAGGAAAGAACAATTAGCAGACCATCTCTTTCCCCTGGGGCAGAATTCTAACATCCTCTCTTCACCACCGAGCTTTGCCAAACATCAAAATATATAGTCTCCAGCAAACCATTTTCTTAAACAATCAAGAGAGAAAGAAATAGAAAGGCTAATGAATTTGCCAATTTCCTTTGTGGCCCTAGTTCTGGAAAATAACGATGAAAGTATCTGAAGCCACGTATAGGAGCCCTAACGGGCACAGAGACTCAAATAAGCAGAATGGGGAAGAATGCGTCTGATATCCCACCAAGGTTGAAATATTAATAGTCTCAGCCAGGAAATGTTCATTAAGAAATGAGAAGATACAGGCAGGAACAGCTCCTGAAATTTTGCCTCAAATATTCCTAAGGAATCCCAGGGACAAGAGCATCAGGCAGGAGTATAATAAGCGCAGAGATTGTGCCCTCGTCAGCCAGCATACAGACAGCATTACTGGTCCTCAGAAAAGTGTAGTGTGACTGGGTCTAAAACCTGACCGGACTTTTCCGTAGATGTGCGATATTGGAGCCGGGTTTGCAGCTACACTGGCCAAATCGCCTTTGCAAAACACAGTAGGTCACAGCCAGAGAGGATCCACAACAGCTCTGTTCTTTCCCAAGCAGAAGAGGATTTTAAAAGTGTCAAGTTATCTCCCACAGAGGATGGGAATAGCAGATCATAGATTAGTGATTGATAGAGTTATCTGTGATTCCCTCGGCTCATTTCCATCTTGAAGCTGGGCTGTAAGGTCTCAGGTGCTGGGTGATCAGTCACAATCCCTCTAAACAGGTGCTTAATCAGGTCTGGACAGGAAGAATACAGGCCTGGGCATGTGACATCTGGTACCAGCTCTTTCTCTGCCCTCTAGGGTGGCTGTAGATGAATCCACATCACCTTTCCATTTATAGTTTTTTGTTGTTGTTGTTTTGTTTTTCTGATATATGAAGTGGTGATAGCCTTACTTGGTGGCGAATTCTGTTACAAAATCTTTCATTACCAAGTGCAAACCAAACAGGAAATGCCTGAACTTAGTAGCCTGCATAACAGTTTTCTGAACTCTTCTCTGGGAAAGTTTGATCAACAGACCAGGCAAACTAAGTGAAATGGCACATAGCACGTGACATTTTCCCTGATGGGGCCTCTCTTCCTAAATGTGACTTTCAGCCAATGATACACAGTGGGTAAGAACACAGGTTAACAGTGGTTCACAGTGTATCTTAAAGTCAGGCTGCCAGAATTTAAAACCTCCACTAGGTGTTTCACTGTAAGACCTGAGACAAATTAGTCCTCTCTGCTTCATTTTTGGCCTCTGTGTGTGACCTTGTGGTAAACTGAATAATGGCCCTCTGAGATGCCCACATCCTAATCCCTGAAACCTGTGGATGTTACCTTACATGGCAAAAGAGATTTTGCAGGTGTGATGAAGTTACAGATCTTGAGATGGGGAAATTATCCTGGATTATCTGGGTGGGCCTTAAATGTAACCACGAGTATCCTTATAAGAAGGAAGCAGAGAGAGATTTGACTACGGTAGGAGAAGGAGAAGACAAAGCAGGGATTGGATTAACATGGCCAAAGCTAAGGGATGTTAACAGCCAGTGGAAGCTGGAGAAGGCAAGGGTATGGATTCTCCCCTGAGTGTCCGGAAAGAGCACAGCTCTTCCAACACCTGATTTCAGGTTAAGGAAACAGATTTTGGATTTCTGAACTCCAGAATTGTGAAAGAACAACAGTGTTTTGTTTTAAGTCACAAAGTTCTGGTGATTTGTTACAGCGGCAATAGGGAACTAATACATACCTCGTAGAGACAATTACTCCAATTAAAATGTGTGGTGGCAACCTCCAAACTGTTTTACACATGGCTGTGCCGTTTTATACTCCCACCAGCAGTGAATGAGGATTCCAATTTCTCTACATCCTCACCAACTTCTGTTGTTTTCTTTTTTTTAATCACAGCCAGCTTAGTAAGGATGAAGTGAGAAGTGATGTCTCATAGTGGTTTTGAATTACATTTCCCAAATGACACTTATATGAAATGTCTGCAATAGGCAAAACTATAGAGACCAAAGTCTATTAGCTGTTTCTGGGATGGGAAAGAGGGTGAAAGAGGAAATTATTGCTTGCGGGGGTACTGAGCTTCTGTGAAGGGTGATGGAAAAATTTGGAAAAGGATAGTGGTGATGGATACACAAAATGATGAATACAATGTCACTGAAGTTGTACATTGGAAAACATTGAAATGGCAAATATTTTATTATATATGTATTTATTACAATAAAGGAAAAAAAAATGACCATAACCAAATGTAGCAGAGTACTAAACACAGCGAGTATGCAGTACATATACACCATCCTTGGAAAGTGAAGCTTTAGTTCCCAGGGGCCACTGGATCCAATACAGTGGCCACCATTTTTCTCAGTCTTCATCCTAGTGGCAAATGCTTGGATAACTGGTAGAAAGAGTTCCACCCTTCCCCTCCGGGCTTCTCTTCTTCTATTACTTAGAAAAGGTTACTTCTCATTTAAGTCACACTACTCTTTTCCTTTCTACTTTTTTTTTTTTTTGTCTTTACTCTTCATCCAAAGTATTTTTCTGAACTTTTTTAAAAAAAAAGCCATTTCTCAATGGACTCAGGTGCTGACCCAAGTTAATATTGCAAATGGGTTTCTGTCTTTATTTCTAGGTTTCGTCATCAGGAACTTCTGAACCTAAAGCCACCCCAGATTCTAGCATCACTCTTTTCTCATTGCTCCCTTCTGCCTTTAGATCAGTTTTTTGTCCACTTGGTTTTGGGTACTTTCCCTTAACATGGGTTAGGAAAAGGTGGCACAGCTTAGCAGTATAAGTCCAGGCTGCATGGTTTTAAATCCTGGGCTTTTGCCATCTGTTAATTGTATGACACTGGGCAAGTTACTTAATTTTTCAGGGCCTCAGTTTCCTAAAAAGATGGGAGTTACAAATAATACCTGCTTATCAAGTTGCTCTTATGAGGATCAAATGATTTAAAATTTTTTAAGCAGTTAGAATAGTTCTTATCATAGAGTAAGCTCACAAGAGTGCTTGTTAATAATAAGTGAAAATTCCAAACATATGACTTACTTGAATATTTTGTTTAACTTTTGTGTTCCATCAAGCTTAGGATCACAAATATGTTAGCATATTCATGGCCCACATTTTCCCAAAATTTATGATATACATATTTGGAGAAATCAGTAAAATTTCAAGGAACACAGAAAAATATTTTTCTCCTGAAGAATATTGCTGAGGGACTCCGTCCATGTGGCTCAATCATGTCTTTCGTCACAGTGTTTTCAAGTTCCTATATACCAGCCTGGGCTAGTCCGATGCCAAGACGTGCAAGTGACTGAGTTTATATTTTGAATCCTTTACCTTAATACTTCTTCTGCCAACCTCCACCTCCTTCCTCATAAATTTAATTTGCCTTCTATCCTATGGAAGGCTACTTCAAAAAAGTCTCTGATACCAGTCATTAACAATTTAGTATGAATTCAAGACAAAGGTAAAAATCTTACCTCAGGGAGACAATAAGATGCAGAGATTTTGTTTTTTCCAACCTCCCCAGACAAATCCAAGGTCTGAATTATAGCTCTGACAATTAGCAGCTGTTTGATTCTACCTGCCTTGGCTTTCCATCTGAAAGGTGTATTTGAATTCAACACTCCTAGCCTGAGGCTCCTATGAGGGCCGTTCCCAGCTCCATCTCTGGTAAAGTGCTAAGAACTGCCCTCATTACATCACCCTAGAATTATAACAATGATTGGTTCAGGGTTGGCCTGTACAGACTCGCTCCAGTCAGGGGAAGCTTCTAGATCTCTAAAATGGGACTATTTAGGAAGAACAAAAGACATGTGCTAATGAGTCTAAAATCATCAAATTTCTCACAAGCCATATCTTGGTTCATGAGAAATACATATAGGGAAAATATCCTGCTTTTTACTAACCAGGGCTTTATCCCCAGTTTTATGAGATGAATGGGACCTTTAGTGAGCTCTCACTTTAGGCCTTGACCAGTGTTTATACAATGTGGAGTGTGGACAATCTGTATCAAAATTACCTGGATGCTGGTAGAAATCCAGAGTCTTGTTGGCTCAACTGCAAACCTAGAAAATTAGGGTAAAAAAAAAAAAAAAAAAAGTATAAAATTCTGCATAAGTTTTCATGATTAATATGTCCTTCCCCAGTAAAGTATAAGAATTTCAGGCCTAGTTTAAAGCAGTTTAATTATCCCCTTTGGCCTTTTTTCTCCTAGGACTTTATCCTAACATTGGTCTTCTAGCTTCCACATAGGGTGAGGGAGGGACAAGGGAGAGAAGGGAGAATTAATGATTGAAAAGTTGATCCGTATACTGAATGGCACCTAGAAGCACATTGTCTTAATTTCTTAGTGCTGTTATAACTGAAATACTGCAAGAGGGAGACCTTTAAAAACAGAAATTTATTTTCTCACAGTTTAGGAGGCTAGAAGCTGGATTTCAGGGCCCTGGCTCTAGGGGAAGGCTGTCTCCTGTCTATTCTTTTTTTCTTTTTTTTTAAGTAATTTTTATTGTGTTTTAAGTGAAAGTTTACAAATCAAGTCAATTTGTCGCATATAAGCTTATATACCCCTTACTACATACTCCCGTTTACTCTCCCCCTAATGAGTCAGCCCATTCCCTTCTTCCAGTCTCTCTTTCATGACCGTTTTTCCAGTTTCTAACCCTCTCTACCCTCCCATCTCCCTTCCAGACAGGAGATGCCAATACAGTCTCAAGTGTCCGCCTGATACAAGTAGCTCACTCTTCATCAGCATCTCTCTCTAGCCCATTGTCCAGTCTCTTCCATGTCGGGGATGAGTAGTCTTCAGGAATGGTTCCTGTCCTGGGCCAACAGAAGGTTTGGGGACCATGACCACCGGGATTCTTCTAGTCTCAGTCAGACCATTAATTCTGGTCATTTATGAGAATTTGAGGTCTGCATCCCACTATTCTCCTGCTCCCTCAGGGGTTCTTTGTTGTGCTCCCTGTCAGGGCAGTCATTGGTTGTGACGGGGCACCTTCTAGTTCATCTGGTCTCAGGACGATGTAAGTCTCTAGTTCATGTGGCCCTTTCTGTCTCGGGCTCATAGTTATCATGTGACCTTGGTGTTCTTCATTCTCCTTTGATCCAGGTGGATTGAGACCGCTTGTTAGCATTTAAGACCCCAGACGCCACACTTCAAAGTGGGATGCAGAATATTTTCATAATAGAGTTTATTATGCCAATTGACTTAGAAGTACCCTTAAGCCATAGTCCCCAAACCCCCGACCTTACTCTGCTGACCTTCGAATCATTCAGTTTATCCCAGAAACTTCTTTGCTTTTGGTCCAGTCCAGTTGAGCTGACCTTCCCTGTATTGAGTATTGTCCTTCCCTTCACCTAAAGTAGTTCTTATCTACTAAATAATCAGTAAATAACCCTCTCCCACCCTCCCTCCTTCCCCCCTCTCGTAACCACAAAAGAATGTGTTCTTCTCAGTTTATACTATTTCTCAAGAACTTATAATAGTGGTCTTATACAGTATTTGTCCTTTTGCATCTGACTAATTTCACTAGCATAATGCCTTCCAGGTTCCTCCATGTTATGAAATGTTTCACAGATTCGTCACTGTTCTTTATAGATGCATAGTATTCCATGTGTGAATATACCATAATTTATTTAACCATTCATCTATTGATGGACACCTTGGTTGCTTCCAGCTTTTTGCTATTATAAACAGTGCTGCAATAAACATGGGTGTGCATATATCTGTTCGTGTAAAGGCTCTTATTTCTCTAGGGTATATTCCAAGGAGTGGGATTTCTGGGTTGCATGGTAGTTCTATTTCTAACTTTTTAAGAAAACGCCACATAGATTTCCAAAGTGGTTGTACCATTTTACATTCCCACCAGCAGTGTATAAGAGTTCCAATCTCTCCACAGCCCTTCCAACACTTATTATTTTGTGTTTTTTGTATTAATGCCAGCCTTGTTGGAGTGAGATGGAATCTCATCGCAGTTTTAATTTGCATTTCTCTAATGGCTAATGATCGAGAGCATTTTCTCATGTATCTGTTAGCCGCCTGAATATCTTCTTTAGTGAAGTGTGTGTTCATATCCTTTGCCCACTTTTTGATTGGTTGTTTGTCTTTTTGTGGTTGAGCTTTAACAGAATCATACAGATTTTAGAGATCAGCCGCTGGTCAGAGATGTCATAGCTGAAAATTTTTTCTCAATCTGTAGGTGGTCTTTTTACTCTTTTGATGAAGTCTTTAGGTGAGCATAGGTGCTCGATTTTTAGGAGCTCCCAGTTATCTGGTTTCTCTTCATCCTTTTTGGTAATGTTTTGTATTCTGTCTATGCCTTGTATTAGGGCTCCTAACGTTGTCCCTATTTTTTCTTCCATGATCTTTATCATTTTAGTCTTTATGTTTAGGTCTTTGATCCACTTGGAGTTAGTTTTTGTGCATGGTGTGAGGTATGGGTCCTGTTTCATTTTTTTGCAAATGGATATCCAGTTATGCCAGCAACATTTGTTAAAAAGACTATCTTTTCCCCAATTAACTGACACTGGACCTTTAACAAATATCAGCTGCTCATATGTGGATGGATTTATATCTGGGTTCTCAATCCTGTTCCATTGGTCTATGTGCCCGTTGTTGTACCAATACCAGGCTGTTTTGACTACTGTGGCTATATAATAGGTTTTAAAATCAGGTAGAGTGAGGCCTCCCACTTTCTTCTTCTTTTCCTGACACTGGGCCTTTAACAAATATCAGCTGCTCATATGTGGATGGATTTATATCTGGGTTCTCAATCCTGTTCCATTGGTCTACGTGCCCATTGTTGTACCAATACCAGGCTGTTTTGACTACTGTGGCTATATAATAGGTTCTAAAATCAGGTAGAGTGAGGCCTCCCACTTTCTTCTTCTTTTCCAGTAATGCTTTACTTATCCGGGGCTTCTTTCCCTTCCATATGAAGTTGGTGATTTGTTTCTCCATCACTTTAAAAAATGTCATTGGAATTTGGATCGGAAGTGCATTGTATGTATAGATGGCTTTTGGTAGAATAGACATTTTTGCTGTGTTAAGTCTTCCTATCCATGAGCAAGGTATGTTTTTCCACTTATGTAGGTCTCTTTTAGTTTCTTGCACTAGTATCTCGTAGTTTTTGTATAGGTCTTTTACATCTTTGGTAAGATTTATTCCTAAGTATTTTATCTTCTTGGGGGTTACTGTGAATGGTATTGATTTGGTTATTTCTTCTATGTTCTTTTTGTTGATGTAGAGGAATCCAAGTGATTTTCGTATGTTTATCTTGTAACCTGAAACTGCCGAACTCTTCTAGTAGTTTCAGTAGTTTTCTGGAGGATTTCTTAGGGTTTTCTGTGTATAAGATCATGTCATCTGCAAATAGAGATAATTTTACTTCTTCCTTGCCAATCCCAGAACAAATCCTTGCCAATCCGGATACCCTTTATTTCTTTGTCTAGCCTAATTGCTCTGGCTAGGACCTCTAGCACAATGTTGAATAAGAGCGGTGATAAAGGGCACCCTTGTCTGGTTCCCCTTCTCAAGGGAAATGCTTTCAGGCTCTCTCTCCATTTAGAATGATGTTGGCTGTTGGCTTTGTATAGATGCCCTTTATTATGCTGAGGAATTTTCCTTCAATTCCTATTTTGCTGAGAGTTTTTGTCATAAATGTGTGTTGGACTTTGTCAAATTCCTTTTCTGCATCAATTGATAAGATCATGTGGTCTTTGTCTTTTGTTTTATTTATATGGTGGATTACATTAATGGTTTTTCTAATATTAAGCCAACTTTGCATAGCTGGTACAAATCACACTTGTTCGTGGTGGATTATTTTTTTGATATGTTGTTGAATTCTATTGGCTAGAATTTTGTGGAGGATTTTTGCATCTCTGTTCATGAGGGATATAGGTCTGTAATTTTCTTTTTCTGTGGCGTCTTTACCTGGTTTTGGTATCAGAGATATGGTGGCTTCATAGAATGAGCTACGCAGTATTCCGTCATTTTCTATGCTTTGAAATACCTTTAGTAGTAGTGGTGTTAACTCTTCTCTGAAAGTTTGGTAGAACTCTGCGGTGAAGCCATCCAGGCCAGGGCTTTTTTTGTTGGGAGTTTTTTGACTAACTTTTCAATCTCTTTTTTTGTTATGGGTCTATTTAGTTGTTCTACTTCTGATTGTGTTAGTTTAGGTAGGTAGTGTTTTTCTAGGAATTCATCCATTTCTTCTAGGTTTTCAAATTTGTTAGAGTACAATTTTTCGTAATAATCTGATATGATTCTTTTAATTTCATTTGGGTCTGTTGCGATATGGCCCCTCTCATCTCTTATTCAGGTTATTCGTTTCCTTTCCTGTATTTCTTTAGTCAGTCTGGCCAATAGTTTATCAATTTTTGTTAATTTTTTCAAAGAACCACCTTTTGACTTTGTTAATTCTTTCAATTGTTTTTCTGTTCTCTCTTTCATTTAGTTCAGCTCTAATTTTTTATTATTTGTTTTCTCCTGGTGCCTGATGGATTGTTTTGTTGCTCGCTTTTTATTTGTTCAAGTTGTAGGGACAGTTCTCTGATTTTGGCTCTTTCTTCTTTGTGTATGTGTGCATTTATTGATATAAATTGACTTCTGAGCACTGCTTTTGCTGTGTCCCAGAGGTTTTGATAGGAAGTGTTTTCATTCTCATTGCGTTCTATGAATTTCTTTATTCCCTCCTTAATGTCTTCTATAACCCAGTCTTTTTTGAGCAGGGTATTGTTCCGTTTCCAAGTATTTGATTTCTTTTCCCTGATTTTTCTGTTATTGATTTCCACTTCTATGGCCTTGTGGTCTGAGAAGATGCTTTGTAATATTTCGATGCTTTGGATTCTGCAAAGGTTTGTTTTATGACCTAATATGTGATCTATTCTATAGAATGTTCCATGTGCACTAGAAAAGAACGTATATTTTGCAGCTGTTGGGTGGAGTGTTCTGTATAGATCTATGAGGTCAAGTTGGTTGATTGTAGCAATTAGGTCTTCCGTGTCTCTTTTGAGCTTCTTACTGGAAATCCTATCCTTCTCCAAAAGTGGTGTGTTGAATCTCCTACTATAATTGTGGAGGTGTCTATCTCACTTTTCAGTTCTGTTAAAGTTTGTTTTATGTATCTTGCAGCCCTGTCATTGGGTGCATAAATATTTAATATGGTTATATCTTCCTGGTCAATTGTCCCTTTAATCATTATGTAGTGTCCTTCTTCATCCTTTGTGGTGGGTTTAACTTTGAAGTCTATTTTGTCAGAAATTAATATTGCTACTCCTGCTCTTTTTTGGCTTATTGTTTGCTTGATATATTTTTTTCCATCCTTTGAGTTTTCGTTTGTTTGTGTCTCTAAGTCTAAGGTGTGTCTCTTGTAGGCAGCATATAGACAGATCTTGTTTCTTTATCTGGTCTGATACTCTCTGTCTGTTTATTGGTGTATTTAGTCCATTTACATTCAGTGTAACTATAGATAAGAATGTGTTTAGTGCTGTCATTTTGATGCGTTTTTGTGTGTGTTGTTGACAATTTCATTTTTCCACTTACTTTTTTGTGCTGAGACGTTTTTCTTTGTGAATTGTGTGTTCTTCATTTTCATGGTAGTCGAATTTATGTTTGCTGAATCGTTATGTTTTTCTTGGTTTTTATTTTGAGTTATGGAATTGTTAGACCTCTTTGCGGTTACCTCTATATTTGCCCCTATTTTTCTAAGTAAAAACCTAACTTGTATCATCCTATATCGCCTTGTTTTCCTCTCCATATGGGAGTTCTATGCCTCCTGTATTTCGTCCCTCTTTTTTATTATTGTGATCTTTTACATAATGACTTCAATGATTCCCTGTTTTGAGCATTTTTTTCTTTTTAAAATTAATCTTAATTTGTTTTTGTGATTTCCTTATTTGAGTTGATATCAGGATGTTGTGTTCTGTGACTTTGTGTTGTGTTATTATCTGATGTTATTGATTTTCTGACCAATTTCCTTTAGTATTTCTTGTAGCTTTGGTTTGGTTTTTGCAAATTCTCTAAGCTTGTGCTTATCTGTAAATGTTTTAATTTCACTTTCATATTTGAGAGAGTGTTTTGCTGGATAAATGATCCTTGGCTGGCAGTTTTTCTTCTTCAGTACTCTACATATGTCATCCCATTGCTTTCTTGACTACATGGTTTCCGCTGAGTAGTCTGAACTGATTCTTATTGATTCTCCTTTGTAGGAGACCTTTCTTTTATCCCAGACTGCTTTTAAAATTTTCTATTTATCTTCATTTTGGTGAGTTTGATGATAATATGTCTTGGTGATTTTGTTTTTGGAGCAATCTTATACGGGGTTCGATGACCGTCTTGGATAGATATCCTTTTATCTTTCATGGTGTCAGGGAAGTTTTCTGCCAACAGATCTTCAAATATTCTCTCTGTATTTCCTGTTATCCGTCCTTGTTCTGGAACTCCAATCACACGCAAGTTATTCTTCTTGATAGAGTCCCTCGTGATTCTTAGGGTGTCTTCATTTTTGTTTAATTCTTTCATCTGATTTTTCTTTAGCTATATTGGTGTCCATTGCTTTATCCTCCACCTCCCCCATTCTGCATTCCAATTTCTCAAATCTGGTCCTCCGACTTATTGAGTTGTCTAATTCTGTAATTTTACTGTTAACCTTTTGATTTCTAAGGATTCTTGTAGCTTATTAATTTTTCCACTATGTTCTTGAATAATCTTTTTGATTTCTTCAACTGCTTTATCAGTGTGTTCCTTGGCTTTTTCTGTAGATTGCCTTATTTCATTTTTGAGGTCATCCCTGATGTCTTGAAGCATTCTGTAAATTAGTTTTTTATATTCTGCATCTGGCAATTCCAGGATTGTATCTTCATTTGGGAAAGATTTTGATTCTTAATTTGGGGAGTTGTAGAAGCAATCATGGTCTGCTTCTTTTTGTGGTTTGATATCGACTGTTGTCTCCGAGCCATCTATAAGGTATTGTAATGATTTATTTTATATTTGCTCACTGAGTCTTATCTTGGTTTGGTTTCTTTCAATAATGTAGATGGGCTACTAGATTGTGCTGTCTTGATTGTTGTAATCTTTGAATCACTTATGTCCTCTTACCAGCTAGTTTGGGCTGGTACCAGAAATATAAGCCTAAGAGTCCATTCACTATTCTTGAGTAGAATCTGATTTTGGGTCACCAAGTGTGTGGGGTAGACTGTCACCTATTCGCTTAGAGGAGTAGTGGTAATAGTTGTGTGCACCAGCTTCTAGTAGCAGCAGGGGGTCATACTCGGCGGGGGAGCAGGATGCCGACAGGCTTCCCCCAAGTGCCAGTGAGGTAGGTTTGTCCCTATTCCTAAAGCACTTTGGTTGGTGGGCTCTGCAGCTGTACCTTAGGCACCCAATGCATGTACCTCTACAGATTGGTAGATGTCACTATCCTGAGACCCCTATGGCAGGAGGTTAGGTGGTTTGGGTGGAGCTTCAGCCCTCAGTTCCCCGTTATGGGTCAGTGAGGGCTCTGTTGAATAAGCAGAGATATCAGACCTGGGAAACTTGTCTTTCCAGTAATCTGCTAAAACAATTACAGTCAGATCACTATCAGAATTGCCTTTGCATTATAATAGCCACGTTGTTCCCTATAAGGATGAAAGCCCAAGACTGTGGATCACAAATGCTTGGCTGGAGCTGGTTTTGTATTTTTAGCCCAATTTTGGGAAGTCAGGGAAGGATTCTTGGTCTCTGGGTTTTATTGTAGCTGCTTCTCTCAGGCCAGGAGAATGGGTTAGGAAAAGACAAAACAAACAAAGAAAAAAAAAAATGCAAGCACTTCACTCTCTGGCCCAGGAAATTACAATGTTAATGAAGCTGCCTGGGAAGGGGAGGGGAGGGATCAGATAGATAGGAGAGAGTAGCACCCAGGAATATAGACAAAGTTACTTACCTTGCTTGGGATGACTGTTTTATCTGAGATTCCCGAGGGGCATGTCGACTGTGTGCGCTGGCTGGGTAGAGATTGCCCCCCAGGGTCAGGCCTGCATCCTGTGCTTGTGCTGTCCCAGAAGCTGTGGTTAGTTCCTCCATTCCCAATCCAAAGCCCAGCGCCTAGGTTCCCTGGCTGGGACGCCACACTCCCAGCTCCAAAATCAGTTGCTGCCTCCCGGTGACTTCTCCTCCTGTCAGCCACGTCACTGCACTGCCTGCGTGCGCTGGCTGGGCTTCCCCCGGGGCCACTTCAGGAGGCTAGGGCTGCACCCCGTGTTTGTGCCTCAGCTCCCCTGCGCTCAGTCCAATGCCGGGTGCCAAGGTTTTCTGACTGGGACCTGGCTCCAGGCTCCAAAAACAGTCGCTGCTTCCCCGTGGTTGCTCGTTTGTTCTCTCGTTAGCCCCATCAGTGTGCAGCCTGCTTGCGCTGGCTGAGTCTTTATGGAGGTTACCCCAGGGGGCTAGGGGTTAGGGCTGTGTCCCGTGCTTGCCCCACCTCAGCAAGCTGCAATCAGCCCCGCCACTCGGCACCAGGGAACCGCCGGGGCTCAAGGCTGTGGGGTGAGTCATGGGTTCCAGAAGCGGTCGCTGGTTCAGGGAGCAGCTTTTCACTCACCTGTCACTCAGGTCAACTCTTTATATCTGTGTTTGATGATCAGGGTTCGTAGATTGTCATGTATGTGATCGATTCACTTGTTTTTCCAAGTCTTTTTTGTAAGAGGGATCCGAGGTAGCATCTGCCTAGTCAGCCATCTTGGCCCCGCCTCCTCTCTTCTGTCTATTCTGAGGGAAGATCCCTGTCTCGGCTCCCACAGCCTCTGCTCTGTGTTCCTTGGGGATCTCCATGCGGCATCTGTCTTTCCCCCACTTGTGCCTGCTTGCTTTGCATCTAATCTGCTTCCTTTCTGTATCAAAAGTGACCTGTTTAAGGCACACCTCACACTGTCTCACAGGTTCCCCAATGGGACTGCATCTGCGGGTACAGGGGCTAAAACTCCAACACATCATTTTGAGGCCCACAATTCAATCCATAACCTACGTCTAGAGAGCACTTAGTCCAGACTGGAGTACGAGGATCAGAGTTCTGGGAAAGAAAGGGGCCCAACTGAGCAAACAGTACTAAGTTTGGAGAAAAAAAAAAAGAAGTTATGAGCCAATAGTACAATGACATAAAAGAGGAAAGCAATTCAAATTTTTGCAAAAGCAAACACACATGTGTAAGAAAATCATGGTTCAGATAAGAAGCAAGCTAAAATATAGCATGATTTAAGCAATTGATGTTGGTGACACTCTGGGTCACCATCCAGAAGTGGAGGCCTTCTACCTGCAGAGAAGAGAAAGGAATCCTGTGTCACAATTTGCTCCAGGACTGAGCAAAACTCACACTGTGAATACAGTTTATTGGTTTTCAACCCTTAGAGTGAACCTATGGATAAAGCATGGGACACTTTGCTGTAATTGCAGGACAAAATGTGAATGTTAACAGCACAAAGAAGAGTAAACTGCTTTTGACAGAAGCTGAGTCATAAAGGGAAGAGAAAGGCCCAGGATCTGTCGAGGCGCAGTCTTGTGCATAGGGAAACTCATACATTAGCGGAGAGGTAGAAAACAAGAAATTAAGAACAGTGGCAAATATTTCTTGAGAGCTTCTGTGGGCTGGATACAAAAGGCTAGAACTGCATTATTCTATCTAGTTATCAAGACCAAGCCTTGAAGGTGGTGTTGTAAGTTTCCCTGGTTTATAGATGAGCAAACTGAGATGTAGGAAGGTTAAGTAGATGACTCAGGGGCACCTGTCTGTCAGTGGGGGCTTGCATGTGGCTATGATTCTAAAGGGATGAAGTTTCGAGACTAAAACAGTCTCAGAACAAAGACCTGGTAATCTACTTCCTTAAATTATCCAATGAAAACCCTATAGAGCACAACAGTCCAGTTTGCCACTGATCATGGAATGGCACAGGACTAGGCTTAGTTGTGTATGGGGTTTTTAACCACTGTGCTATTTTCCCCTCATAAATACAGCTAGCCAATTCACATAAAGCTACAAAATAGAAGCAGAAAAATTATTGAAATAAATATGATGTACTGGGAGCAAAGGGGGGAAAAATGGAATGTAAGTTTATCCTCCTTCGCATTAGGAAGGTGAAAAGTATTATTGAAAATGGATACATCGGGATTGGCAGAATTAGCATAATATTTGGAATTTAGAATTAGATTATAACACCAAAGTAGCTAAAAACTGTCTTTGGGGAGGGCACCTGGCCTAGGAAGTGCTGGATTTCAGTATTGTTTGAGTTGCTGTTGTGTTCATGTATTAATTTCATAAAAAATAAAAGCATGTTTGGATTCACTTTAAAATAGCATCAGCCATGTAAGTGCATCAAAATACGCAATTCAAAATAGCTGTTATATCTCTCACACATTTATTAAAAGTTTGCCTTGTCAGGATCATTACAGCTAGCTTGAAGATCTTCTTGAGAAAAGTCAAAAAGACATGTGAATTTAAAAATCTGTCTCTGAATACCATTGCCTGGCATGGCAGGGAGAGGGTGCTGGTCTGTTAGAAGCAAACTGGGTTTGAACCCTGCTTCTGAGAGGCAGTTCTGAGTACAAAGGGCAGGCGATACTGTGCAGTCAGGGAGCTTTGATCCTCTGGACCTGTAACAAACAGGCAGCAGGGTACCTGGAGGAGGCCAGCAGCCTCTATGTGATGCTTGTCTTTGTATTTACAGGGCTACTCTCATAAATGCTGCACTAGGCAGAGTGCTGTGCATTTTTAGGCTTAGTTATCCTACTTTTCCATGTGTTTACTTCCTAATAATTTGAGTAAGCACTTGTATGCTCAATGTAGGATGGAGATCCCCTATTTGCATTGCCTGCTGCAGGCAATCAAGGCCCTGCTGCCTAAGGAACTCACTCATCAAGCATACATATATTATCTATTATCCATCTACCTACCTACCTGCCTACTTGTCTATCTACCTGTCTACATCTACCTATCTTCTGTCATCTCTATCTTCTGTCTACCTATGTCCTTTCTTTCTTTCTCTTGTTCCTCCCTTCCTCCCTCCCTCCCTTTATTTCATCTGTGTACCCATTTACCTATTCCTGTGTGTAGAATAATAACCATGGCTTACAAGTCTCTACACTATTGTATTTTATCCTTATAACAATCTCTTGAGGTAGACAGGACATAAAAAAAAAAAATGAAGACACTCAGACTCTTGAAAGTTAAGTCACCTATTTGTGATTACACAACCAATAGATGGAGCAGGGAATTAAACCCACATCTTTACTATCCTTCTCTCATCCCAGTTTCCAACTGGTTGACTCCATTTCAGCCACATTAGCTTGTTAACTACTTTCTGAAGATACCAAACATGTTTCCTCTAGGTTTCTTCAGTGGCTATTCCCGCTATCTGAAATGCTCTTCCCTCGGATATATGACTTAATTGCCTGCTTCTAGATTTTGGTCCAAACTCACTTTCACAGTGAGGTTTGCCCTGTCCACCAATTAAATGGAAACCTAGGCTTCTCCCTGTCTCCAGCCTCAATCCTCCACATGCTGCTTTGTTCTCCACGGCATTTGTTACTAGCTGACATACCAGGTAATTTGTTTATGATGTTTGTTTCTTATTTTCTCCCAAGTAAAATGTAGGCTGCCCAGAGTTGGGGATTTTGTTTCTTTTGTCATTGATCCTCCTACCTAGAATAGTCCTTAGCACAACCAAGATGCTCAATCAATGTTACTGATAAACGGGTGAATGAACTGCCTTCTGAATATGACCTCTCTTCCACAGACATCTCACATTATTAAAAATAATTTTTTTTTGTCAAAATTATTTATGTCCACTTATCCAAGCCAGAAGGCTAGAATAGGCCTGGTCTTGTTGCAGTTCCCTACTTCACCTCCCTCTTCCAGCACCTCCTCCCATTCCCACTGCAAGCCCCCTAGACCAGAAGCTCATTGTCGAATCTTTGCTTCAACTACTGCAAAGTCTCCCATAAGCCTCTTCACCTCTGCTCTGGCGCCATTTAATTCTTCCTTTTCACACAGCCACAGGGATTTTTCTAAAATCTACATACAGTCTCATCACTTTGGGGCTTACAGTCCTTTCAGGACTCCCCACGGTTTCAGAATAATGGACAAATGCTCCATCTCAGTGTGTAAATTGATCCAAGATCTATCCCTTTGGAAGCCTGCTGAAGGCTCCAGCTGCATCTCCCAGCTTTAGTTTCACCCTCTGGCCACTTCTGATTACCTGCCCTGTATTTCTGACTTTTCACATGCTGTTTCTTGGCCTGGAAAGTCCTTCTCCACCTGGGTGCTCCCTCCTCCTTCTTTAAGGAGCTGTTCACAATTCTTCTCACCTAGATATAGCTGATTTCCTTCTTATCTGTCCCTGTTACCTTAGGACTTACCTGCCTGTCGTCTTTTTTAGTCTAGTCATCTGTCACCCCCACTACGTTCTAAATTCCTCTTGGGAAAGAGATGTCTCTTTCTCTGCATCCCAAGAGCCTAGCACAGAGTGGAATATACAGTCATTACTGAATAAATGTTTAATATGTAAGAAGCTGAGGAGTTCCTGGGTGGTATGAATGATTAATGTGCTCAACTGCTATCCAAAAAGTTCAAAGTTCAACTCCACCCAAAGGCACCTCAAGAGAAAGGTCTTTGGTTTACTTCTGAAAAAAATCACCCATTGTAAACCCTATAAAGCACAGTTCTCTCACACATTGGGTCACCATGAGTCAGAGTCAACTCTACACCAACTTTTTTTTTTTTTAATGTAAGGAGCCAAAAGAAATTCTTTTATTTTTCTCCTTTCTTCTTCTTAAGATGGTTTTCCTGGATTTGAAACGCCTTAGAAAAAGTTGTGTCTTGAGCAATTAAGTCTAAAGGAGACCCTTGGGATAGCTAGATCTGGGTGAAATTGTAACTGTACCCATTTGATATTTTAGTGGCTTAGATTACAGCCGGAAGCTCTTTTCTGGTATTTTTAGGGAGTGTAATAGCAGCATCTAAGTACTATGTTACATCCTAGACTTAACATTTCAGTAGTCACAGAGCAGCTGTGAGCGCTTTCTTCCTTTCTTCCTCCAGACCCAAAACCTGCCAGGCCCATCCTCTGTGGATAAAGTCCCGTGTGTGAGGAGGATTGGCCTAGGTCTAAAGAAAAAGACACAAATAAAGGCATTTAAAAATTTTAAAAAGACTAAAATTGTGAAGTGTGGTTTCCTCACACAAATCAGGGATGATCTAGCCTAAGGTGAGGTCAGAGGGGTGGGAGAGAAGCACAGAGGGAAAGGCAGGGGTGGGTCACCCAGCTCCACCTCCTCTGACCTCACTTCCTCCTGAGGTGCCATCCTGTACACTTGAAACAAAGAGACTTCAGGAGTCAGCACGTGCAGTCAGAATATGTGGCTACTTCCACATCCTAGTCACTGGGCTGAGGAAAACTTTGCATTCCTTACATCCTGCTCAGCAAGTCACCACTCTTGCCAGTCCATTTTTCCTCCCCACTTGAGTCAAAGAGCTAAGACACAGGAGCAGAGGCAAATGAACAAGAAAAACAAGGTTTTATTTACATATCTACACAATCTGGGAAAGAAATATAATAGCCCCATTTAGACAAATTGGCTCGGGAAGAGGGTACACCCACAGGCAGCAGTGAGAGTCCTGCCGGTTCAAAGACTTGATTCTGCCAGGCTCCCCATCTATTCAGGGACAGTAGAGTCAATGGTGTCAGCTCCTGAGAAGTCAAAGGGGGTATCCTGGCTGGGTAAGACCAAGGTGTTTCGACTGAGGAGAGAAATAAGTTTTTCCCTAAAAATGTATGCTCTTGTCCCCTCTGACAAGAACAATACATGCTCTTTTGCCATAAGCACCCAGGTATGGCACTGTCTGTGCTTTGGCCAGGAGGACTCTAGATGCTCTGAATGAATGTGGGACCAGGCATATCTTCAAATGTAATTATGGTGCTGCCCCTCCTGTTGCACCAGGCATGCTCTGGCAAAGTGAGCCCTAGGTGGACTAGCAGAAATGGGAAAGATGAGGGCCTCCATTTACAGGCATGGTGTTGTTACCTCCCATTACATCACGTGTAGTCTGGCCAGGTGGACACCAGGTATACTGATGGAAGGAGGGGTCCCAAAGGGCTCCATTTACGGGCATGGTACTATTCCCTCCCGTTGTACCATACATGCTCTGGCCATGAAGACTGTAGCTGCACTGATGGAAATGAGGAACACAGGGGCCTCCAACCATAGGTATGGTGCTGTCCCTTCTCTTCATGCCAACTCTGCTCTGGAGAGGTGTGCCCCAGGGGTTCTGGCTGTAGCTGGGAGCACCAGGGTGTCCAAGAAGAGGTATAGTTCTGGTGCTTGCAACTCCAGCATAAGTGCCATGGCCTGGTGGGCCCCAGGAGCTCTGGCTATAGCTGGGAGCACCAGAGTGTCCAAGAACAGTTACAGTGCTGGCACCTGAATCTCCAGCAGAAGTGCCATTGCCAAATGGGCCCAAGGTGCTCTGATGAAAGATGGGCGCATAATTGTGTTTTCGTGAATGTTTCCTCCTAGCGGTCCTGGCTTTTCCAGTAAGAGCACGTTTGCTCTGGTGAGGGGTGGCCCAGGCTCTCTGATGGAAGGCAGAGACAGGAGGGGCTGGGATCCCAAGCTTGGGAAAATTTCCCATTGCACCATCTGTACTCTGGACAGGTGGACCCCAGGTGCTCTGAATGAAGGTGCCACCTGTCTTATTTGCAAATAAGGGTATGGTGCTGCCAACCTGGTCCCAGGTGTTTGGACCAATAGGTGGAATGGAACTGGAGTTGAGTGTTCCACTTGGCCCTGCTCCAGAATTGAGTGCTCCAGTCGTAGAACTGGGACCTGGGGCAGGGACCTTGACCCTGAAGTTCCCACTACCTATAGGGGTTGCAGGTCTCATAAACACAAGTTGGCCTGGAGTGCTGTTGGCAAACAATGATCTCCTATTCCCAGCACTGGGCATCTTAGTTGTGGTTTTAAAGCCAGAACTAATGGCTATGCCGGTGGGAACAATGCCTGGGGAACCATCAAAGGCCAACGGGGTGCTGGCATGGATGTTAGAGGTGGAATACGTGGGTGCCATGCCCACGAAAGTTGGTTGATTTGTGTTGTTATTGGCTTGCTGTGCTGCCATAATGGTTAGGTTTACAGCTTGTGTTGGTACTGCCCGTTTCCCTACAGGTATGGACCTGTGAAATCTGGAGGGTTCAGGCTGCTGCCAATCAGGGGCCCCAAATGTGGGCTGAGGGGTAGCTCCTGGGTTAAAAGGATGTCTGAAAGATGCAGTTGGGCTGCTGACCGACTGTGCAGGCAAGCTGGTGGAGCGTGGGGTGGATGTAATGCTGCTTCTCACCAGCATGCTCTTCTTACCAGGAACTACCTTGGGAAATGGCATGCAGTTGTCCTTGGTGTCAGGGGGAGATGGGAAGATGACAGCCAGGGAGGGAGGCGTGGTATCCATGTCCTCATAATCAGGCTTGATTGCAGAGTCTGTAGACGTGCTGCCTAATGATGTGGAGGTAGCTGCTGGTGCAGTCAGACCTAGGCCAGTGGCTCTCTGCTGATGCCCACCAGAGGTTCCCAACCTGGGCTGAGGGGTGACTCCTGGGCGAAATGGAAGACTGAAACTTGCAGCGGGGTAGCTGACTGTAAATGCTGGTGGGCTGGTGGAGACTGGGGCCTTTGCAGGGGACACCTGATCTCCACAGCCATGGGCCTGGGCAAGTGGGAGGGAGCTCACCCCAGAGCCTGGAGGAGACGTGAAGATGACAGCCTGTGAAGGGGGAGAGGTGTCCATGTCTCTTACATCAGGATCCAGAACAGGCTGAGAGGTGGAGTTTGCAGAGGCGGTGGCTGTAATTGTGGGAGTGATGGCTGTAAATCTGATGGGCTGACTGGTGAACACAAGGGTGCTGGTGGAAGGGACAGGAGGAGGAGGAGAGGTTGGTGAGAAAAAAGAAGAAGAATCCACCAACATGGGGACGGGCGACTCCTCTCTTTGGGAGGTAGGCAATAAAGAGACAGTTGAGGTGCTAGGAGGTGTGGAGATGTCAGAAGGAGAAGGTGCTGCATCAGGGACTGAGGGATAGAAACGGAGAGAGCCTCCATTCTCATTACTGAGTGCGCCTCTAAAGATGGGCCTAAATGTAAAGGAAGAAGCAGATTTCGCTGGAAGAGACAAAGAACGAGTGTTAGGCATTCTGCCTTTTTCTTCAAGACCAATCTCTGGTGCAGGCGAAGGTCTAGGGGAACACAGGATGGTTGGGCTGGCAGACAGGTTGGATAAGTCAGTGAAAAACATTGTTGAGACTGGCAGAGTGGAAGTGGTACAAGACAGGGAGTCTTGGGTGGGCGCAACAGACAGGGAGGAGGGACTGGTAGTCTGCGTGGTACTGCAGTCTGATGTGGCCTCTTCTTTGTCTTCTAAGGCTGTGTGGTTCCCTTGGGGCTCAGCTGTCTTCTCCAAGCCCAGGTCTCCAGCAACAAGCATACGAGGGCGCTTAGGAGGTGGAGGCAGCTCACCTTGATCCCAAGGTGGTGGTACCAGCAGCAGTTTCCGTTTATGTGGCCTAGGACAGGCAGATGTGGGTGGAGAATTGCTCCCGGATGGCATATGGCAATGCTTTTCTTCCTGCTTCTCCTTCCCCAACCCCAGTGAGGCTGGAGAGCTGGGCTGATGGCCTTCCTCCAGTCCTTTCTTAGTTGACTTCATCAGCCTCTTGGGCAGGCCAGAGAGCCCTGCTGCATCAGGAATAGGCTTCTGAAGGGGCAGGACACCTCCGGCAGGGCTGCATGAGCTGACAATGGCACAGTCTTTGGTGAATGAGCTCCCAGATGACACCTGGGCTTTGTTACACAGGCTGTTTTCTGGGCCCTTGGGGTGGAGGGTTCCCTTCAGAGGCCCAGAAATGTGCAGGGAGGAAGTGATGTCTCCATTGGTCTCCAGGGACCTAGAGGCAGAAGGAGTACTGCTAATGCTGTGGGGACTTTGATTGCCCTCATCCTTCGCCATCCCATTCCGGGACTCTCCTAGGGCACTCGGCTCAGTGTCCTTTAGGCAAGGACGTGGAAGGTGACTGCATGTCACTGGCTTCGCAGATGTGACTGTCTGCTTGAGCGGCAAACGGAGAGTCCATTTGCACCCTGGAGGGGGTATCTTCACACCTCTTGGGTGGCCGAAGGTCCGAGGCACCACCTGCTTCTTCAGAGGGTCTCCCCAGGAGAGCAAGGGACGGACCCCCAGAGAGGAGTACTGAGCCTGCCGGATGGCATACCGCCTCTTTGGGGCGATGTAAAACCGAGGCGGTAAAGGCACGCGACCCTGGTTGAGCAGTCCACTGTGAAGAGAGTGGAAGGGAGGCGCAGGGGCAGCGGGGTGATCCCGGCCAGAGGTGGGAGCACAGCGGGTGGGGTGACTGCGTGGGCGCTGGGCTGGCGGAGGGTAGCGACGGGATGAGGGGTGCAGTTTGCTAAAGAAGTTACCCATGAAGAGTGGGTTGTGCGTTCTTCAGCCCTGAAAATCGAGCAGAAACGCGGAGAGGTTTCCTAGCGTCCGACTCCTCCAAGGGTGAAGCACACACTGGCCAGCCCCAGCCTGATGCTTGTGACACCTCGTCAGAACTCGTGACATAGCAGCGGAGGAAATAAAGGCACCAGTGGGTAAAGGGTGGGGCCTCATGGCCCAGCCCCAGCTGGACTCTAGGGCTTGGGGACTTCGCACTTGCATTGCAGGTGTTTCGCACCTGATGGACCCCATGCTACTAGGGACTGTTTAGAACTGCCATACTTGGCGAAGAAAGATTTGAAAAATCCCGGCTTTTAAAAAAAATGGCGTTAATTTGAGTTTGAATCTTGTTTCTTTGGCTTATTTCGTTCTAGTGTTTTTCTCTCTGGTCCCTCATCAGGCTGATGTTCTTTATCAGGCATATGCGATGAGGAAATTTCAAAGCCAAGCATCATAGAGATTAATGAAAGATTTTAAATTTTTTATTTACCTAATAGCATTGGCATGATTCCTATTTTACAAAATTGGTTTTAGCCCTCTGCTCCTGCCATTCCTTTCATAGTATATCAGGCAGAGTGTGGATTTCCATCCCCAGCAAACTTTCAGGTTGGTAGGACCCAAGAGATTCTGCTCAGACCCGAGCTCTGTGTCAAAAGAGGAGAAATGTTATGAGCCCTTTCTAACCTCTCCAGGAGCAGAAATGATTTACAGTTATGACTTCTAACCATAATTCCTTCACATCATTTGAGGGGAGTTCTATAAGAAACCATCTATTTTTCTTTTCCTTTTTTATTGTTGTAAATAAGTATAGATAGATACTTATCACAAACTGTACACCTGAATATGTTGAATTAGCAAACATTTGCCAATTCAACATTTTTCAGGTGTACAATTTGGTGATATCGATTACATCAATGATGTTGGGCAACCATCACCCATAATGGAAGCCAGATTTCCCATCACCTTAAACACTGGTTCATAAACAATGATTCCCACCTTCACCTTCTCTGCAACCCCGGTAACCACAAATAAACATTGGTCTTTATATATTCATTTGCCTATTCTTATTTTTCTTGTAAGTGCGATCTTACAACATTTATCCTTTTGTAACTGACTTATTTCACTCAGAACGAACAACCTTTTGACTCTGAGCAAACATTGTAAACTGGTGCAAATTTTGGACAAAGTTTTCCTACAGGAATTCTGGAAGAAAATGACCACGTATCTTGGTCAGCTCTATTTGTAAACAATAAATTACATTCATGTTATTTCCATTTTTTCTCAAAGGGAAAAAAATACATTAAATATGTGATGAGTGTTGGGACTTTGGAACAATAAAGGGGAATTTGAAGAAGGGTACTCCAGAAAAAATATGCCTCTTGATTTTTCCTATCAAATGGGAAAAGATTGATAAGGTGCTCTTTTGAGATCTAGAATATTCTCTCACGTATTCTTGTAAGGCAAAATGATGTTAGGTTGCAGGTGATTATTCTGAGACAATTTGACATGGCTGGAGCAAACAGGAGACAAAATGTGTCCAGGCAAAATATTTTCATGAAAATATACTAATTACATAATGAATACAAATTTAATGACAGCAATTTACCATTGCCAGATGAGCATGCTCTTAATCTGAAATTTGTACATTACCGATCTCCAGGCATATCAGGTGAACCCAGGGATGCTCAGTCATTGTAGGGGTGGTAAAAATTCTTTTTTCTTTTTTTTTTTTTAGTGGTGGCAATAAAGAAAATATAGTTGACAACCTGTGGCTGAACACTCTCATTCCCTATTGTCTCATTCGCTGACATTCTATTGTAATTTCTATAGTTAATGTGAGGACATATGGCATGATCCATGGAGCTCATTAAATGAACCTTTTTCGCCCCTCTAAAATAACTTTACTATCCTTGTTTTCAGCCTCTCTTCCCTCTTCTCACTTCTAATATAACCAGGTCTCAGTGTAATACACTGGCTTTGTACAGCCTCTTCTTAGGGTAGTCTTTTCTTGATTGTTTTATCTCTCACCCCTATTTCACTTTTTGCCTTCCATAAATGTATCACAATATTTCTATGTAACTTCCAGACTCACAACCTCTTAGCTTTTATTTTTATGCTAATTTTTGTATTTCTATAATAGTGTTCGAACATAGTTTTAGGAGAAACAGAGGTAAATACGTGCCCCTAGGTTTTGGTAGTTTACCATCTTCACCTAGAAGTCCCTGTTGATCCTAGTTTCCAGTATTCCCATAAAAAAAACTCATCCTTGGCATAAATGGATGTAACATTCAACACTTAAACTTTTCTTGAACAATTACTAAAGATTTTGGACTTGGTAGTTTATTATTATTATTATTATTGTACTTTAGATAATGGTTTACAGAGCAAATTAGTTTTTCATTAAACAATTAACACATATATTGTTTTGTGATATTGGTTGCCAACCCCACAACATATCAACACTCCTCCCTTCTCAATTTCACGTTCCCAGTTACCAGCTTTCCTGTCCCCTCCTGCCTTCTTGTTCTTGCTCATGGACTGGTGTTCCCCTTCAGTGTCATTTTTTCTTTTTTTTAAAAGGGCCTATCTAATCCTTGGCTGAAGGGTGAACTTCAGCAGTGACTTCAGCACTGAGTTATAAGGGTGTCCAAGGGCCATAATCTTGGGGTTTCTCCAGTCTCTGTCAGACGAGTAATTCTGGTCTTTTTTTTTTGTGAGGTAGAAATTTGTTCAACATTTTCTCCAGCTCTGTCCAGGACCCTCTGTTGTGATCCCTGTCAGAGCAGTCAGTGGTGGTAGCCAGGCACTACCTAGTTGTGCTTGACTCAGTCTGATGGAGGCAATGGTAGTTGTGGTCCATCAGGCCTTTGGACTAATCCTTCCCGTAAATCTTTATCTTTCTTCATTCTGCCTTACTTCAGACTAGGTGGGACCAGTGGAGTGTCTTAGATGGATTCTCACAAGCTTTTAAGTCCCCAGACGCCACTCACCAAAGTCGGACAAAGAACATTTTCTTTATAAACCATGTTATGCCAGTTGAGCTCGATGCTCCCTGGGACCATGGTCCCCAGCCCTCAGCCCCAGAATTCAGTCCCTCAGAGAGTGTGGATGTGTCTATGAAACTTCCATGAACTTGCCTTGGTCAAGTTGTGCTGACTTCTCCAGTATTGTGTAGTGTCTTACCCTTCACCAAAGTTACCACTTACCTATTGTCTAGTTAGTGTTTTTCCATCCCCACCTCTACCCTCCCTAACCCTCCCTAGTAACCATCAAAGATTGTTTCTTTCTGTGTGTAAATGTTTTCATGAGTTTTTATAATAGTGGTCTCATACAGTGTTTGTCCTTTTGTGATTGACTTATTTCACTCAGCGTAATGTCCTCCAGATTCATCCATATTGTGAGATGCTTTGCAGATTCATCATTGTTCTTTATCGTTGCATAGTATTCCTCTATAAGCATACACCATTTTTTGTTTATCTGTTTATCTATTGATGGGCACTTAGGTTGTACCCATCTTTTTGCTATTGTGAACAATGCTGCAATGAACATGGGTGTGTATAATGTCTACTGGTGTGATGGCTCTTATTTCTCTAGGATATATTCCTAGGAGTTAGATTGCTGGGATTGTATGGTATTTCTATTTCTAGCTTTTTAAGGAAGCATCATATTGTCTTCCAAAATGGTTGTACCATTTTATGTTCCCACCAGCGGTGCATAAGAGTCCCAAACTCCTCACAATCTCTCCAATATTTATTTTTTGTTTTCTTGTTTTTATTCCTACCAGTAATTTTGGGGTGAGATGATTTTCACTTCTCTAATGGCTTGTAATTGCGAGCATTCCCTCATGTTTGTGTTAGCTGCCTGAATGTCTCCTTTGGTGAAGTGTCTGTTCCTATCCTTTGCCCACTTTAAAATTGGGTTATTTATCTTTTTGTTGTAGAGGTGTTAGGTTTTAAAGATCAGATCTTTGCCAGACTTGTCGTAGCCAAAAATTTTTTCTGATTCTGTAGGTTCTCTTTTTATTCTTTTGGCAAAGTCTTTTGATGAGTGTTAAGTGTTTAATTTTTAGAAGTTTCCAGTTATCTGGCTTATCTTCTGATGTTTGTGTATTGTTAGGTATGGCTTATATGCTATTTATGTGATGTATTAGGGAATCTAGCAGTGACCCTATTTTTTCTTCTATGATCTTTAGAGTTTTGCATTTTATATTTAGGTTTTTGATCCATTTTGAATTAGTTTCTGTGTACGGTGAAATGTATGCTTCATTTTTTTACAGATGGACATTCTGTTTTGCCAGTACCATTTGTTAAAGACTGTCTTTTCTGCGTTCAATGGACTTTGGGGCTTTGTGGAAGATCAGGTGACTGTAGGTGGATGGATTTACACCTGAGTTCTCTAGTCTCTTCCATTGGCCCATGTGTCTGTCACTGTATCAGTACCAGGCTGTTTTGACTACTCTAACAGTATAGTAGGTTCTAAGGTCAGGTAGTGTGAGTTCTCCTACTTTATCCTTTTTCTTTTATAGTGCTTTACTTATCCAGGTCCTCTTTCCATTCCATATAAAGTTAATGATTCATTTTTCCATCTCATTAAAGAATGCTCTTGGTATTTGGATCGGGATTGCATTGTATTTGTATATTTTTGGGGGTAGAATTGACAGTTTCACCATCCTGAATCTCACTATCCATGAGCATGGTAAGTTTTTCATTTATGTATATCTCGTTTGATTTCTGCAGTAGTGTTTTGTAGTTTCTTTGTATATGTCTTTTACACCCCGGTTAGATTTATTCTTAAGTATTTTATTTTTTTTAGGGGCTATTATAAATGGTATTGCTTTCCTGATTTCATAGTTCTCTTTATTGGTGTTTAGGAATCCAACCGGTTTTTGTATGTTTATCTTATATCCTGCTACTCTGCTGAATCTTTCTATTAGTTACAGTAGTTTTCTTGTGCAGTTCTTTGGGTTCTCTATGTATGGTATCATATCATCCCCAAATAGGAATAATTTTGCTTCTTTCTTACCCATTTGGATGCCCTTTTTTCTTGCCTTATGACTCTAGCTAGGTCTTCTAGCACAATGTTAAATGGGAGTGGTGATAAATGACATCTTTGTCTTGTTCCTGTTCTCAGGAGGCATGTTTTCAGCTTCTCCATTAAGAATGGTGTTGGCTCTGGTTTTGTATAAGCCAAAAACTCACTGCCATCAAGTAGATTGACTTATAGAGACCCTATAGGACAGAGTAGAACTGCCCCATAGTTTCCAAGGAGCACGTGGTAGATTCAAACTCCAGACTTATTGGTTAGCAGAGGTAACTCTTAACCACTATGCCACCAGGGTTTCCTGGTTTTATATAGATGTCCTTTATTACATTGAGGAATTTTTCTTTTATACGTATTTTATTGAGAATTTTTATCAGGAATGGATGCTGGACTTTACCAAAAGTCTTTACTGTGTCAATTGACATGGTCCTGTGATTCTTTTTTTTGTTTTTGGTATTATGTGGTGGATTACTTTGAATGATTTTCTAATGTTGAACCATCCTTGCATATCTGGTATGAATCCCACTTTGTCATGATAGATTATTATTATTTTTGATTTGATGCTGAATTGTATTGGCTACAATTTTGTTGAGAATTTTTGCATGTATGTTCATGAGAGATATTGGTCTGTAATTTTTTTGTGGTGTCTTTGCCTGGTTTCGGTATCATGGTTATGCTGGCTTCATAGAATGAATTTGGAAGTATCCCTTCCTTTTTCCATGTTCTGAAATAGTTTGAGTAGTACTGGTATAAGCTCTTCTCTGAGTGTTTGATAGAATTCTCCAGTGAAGACATCTGGGCCAGGGATTTTTTTTGTTGTTGTTGGGAGTTTTTTCTTTTTTTTACTTTTACGATCTCTTCTTTTGTTATGGGTCTGTTCAGATTTTCGACCTCAGTTTGTATTAGTTTAGGTAGGTAATGTGTTTCTACGGATTTGTCCATTTCCTCCTGGTTTTCAAATTTGTTGAAGTGTAGTTTTTCATATTACCCTGTTATGATCCTTTTTAGTTCTGTTGGGTCTGTTGTAATGTTCCTCATTTTGTTTCTTATTTGGGTTATTTATGTTCTCTCTTGTTTTTCTTTTGTCAGTTTCGCCAATGTTTTGTTGATTTTGCTGGTTCTTTCAAAGAACAAAGTTTTGGTTTTGTGAATTCTTTCTATTGTTTTTCTATTCTCTTTTTCATTTATTTCTGCTCAGATGTTTGTTCTTTCTTTTGGTGGCTTTGGGCTTCTTTTATTGTTCTCTTTCTATCTGTTCAAGTTCTATAGCTAACGTTTGGATTTTGTCCCATTCTTCTTTTTTGATGTGTGTGCCTATTGCTATAAACTGACTTCTGAATGCTGCCTTTGCTGTGTCCCAAAGGCTTTGGTATGATATGTTTTCATTCTCATTTGATTCTATGAATTTTTTTTATTCCATCTTTGATTTCTTCTCTTACCCAGTGGTTTTTAAGCAAGGTGTTATTCTCTTTCCATGTAATTGATTTTTTTTTTCCTTGCTCATCCTGTTAAAAGTAATTTCTCCTTTTATGGCATCATGATCAGAGAAGATACTTTGTATTATCCCAATGTTTTGTATTTTGCTGGCTTTTGCTTTGTGGCCTAAAATGTGGTCTATTCTGGAGAACTTTCCACGCGTGTTGGAAAAGAATGTGTACTTTGCTGTTGTTTTGTGGAGTGTTATATATAGGACTATGGGCTCAAGTTGGTTGATTGTGGCCTTTAGATCATCTGTATCTTTGGTGAGTTTCTTTCTAGATGTTCTGTCCTTAACCAAGAGTGGTGTGCTGAAGTCTCCTACAATTTTTGTGGAACTGTCAGTTTCTCTTTTCAGTGCTGTTAGGGTTTGTTTTATGTATTTTGGAGCCCTGTCATTGGGTACATAGATATTTATTATGGTTATGTCCTCATGGTGGATTGGTTCTTTAATCATCATATAATGCCCTTGTCTTTTATTGTGGATTTTGATTTAAAGTTTGTTTTATCTGAGAATAGTATTGCTACTCCTGCTTTTTTTTTTTTTTGGTTGCTGTTTTTTTGATATATTTTTCCCCAACCTTTGATTTTTAGTATATTTATGTCTTTGTTTCTAAGGTGTGTCTCTTGAAGAGAGCATATTTATGGGTCCTTTTTTAAATACATTCTGTCACTATCTCTGTCTGTATGCATTTAAGCCATTTATATTCAGTGTGTTTTGTTGTTGTTGTTGTTGTTTTTATTGATAGGGATGAGTTTATTGCTGTCATTTTGTAGTGCTTTTTTTGGTGGTGCTGATGTTTTCTTTATTCCTCTTACTCTCCTGTGCTGAATTCTTTTTGTTTGTGGATTTTTTTTTTCATTTCTTTTGTTTTTGTACAATCTGTATTTACTGAGACTTTGTTTCTCTTCTTTATTTTGATGAGTAGGTTTGTTGACTTTCTTTCTGGTTACCTAGACATTTACCCCATTGTCATGGATTGAATTATGTCCATCCAAAAATGTGTGTATCAATTTGGCCAGGCCATGATTCCCAGTATTTTGTGATTTTCCTATATGTTGTAAATCCTGCCACTATGATGTTATGAGGGAGGATGGGTGACAGTTGCGTTCTTGAGGCAGGACTCAACCTACAGGATTGGACTGCTTCTTGAGGTAGTCTCTTGAGATATAAAAGAAAGGAGTGAGCAGAGAGACAGGGGGACTTCATACCACCAAGAAAACCATGCTAGGAACAGAGTACTTCCTTTAGACCCAGGGTCCCTGTGCTGAGAAGCTCCTAGTCTGGGAGAAGATTGATGAGAAGGCCCGCAGAGAAAGAAAGCCTTCCCCTGGAGCTGACACCCTGAATTGAGACTTTTAGCCTACTTTACTGTGAGAAAATAAACACCTCTTTTTTAAAGCCATCCACTTGTGGTATTTTTGTTATAGCAGTGCTAGATAACTAAGACACCCATCTTCGTAAGTTTAAACCAGTCTTTTATAACTTGAGAATGCCTTGACTTCCTTTCCATTTTTAAATTCCATACCTGTACCATTTATGCCCTCTTTTATTTTCTGAGGTTGTTATCATTTAAAGACTGCTCTCTTTGGTTCCCTGTTATAATTTTTTTAGGTATGATTTATCCTTGAAAGCTCATTACCTAGGTTGGTATCCGGCTAATGCTGTCCGGTCTCCTACATTCAGGTTACTGTCTGACGCTGTTTGTTCTCTAACTGAAGTACTCCCTTTAATAATTCTTCTAAATTTGGTTTTTACATATTACCTTAGTGTCTGTTTATCTGGAAATGTCCTAATTTCTCCATCATATTTGAGTGAGAATTTTTCAGGATATATTACTCTTGGTTGGCAGTTTTTTTCTTTCAAGATTTTATATATGTCATCCCACTGCCTTTTTGCCTGCATGGTTTCTGCTGAGTAATCTGAGCTTCATCTTATTGTTTCTCATTTGTATGTGAATTTTTGCTTTTCTTGAGCTGTTCTCAGGGTTCTTTCTTTGTCTTTGGTTTTAGCAAGTGTGATTATGATATGTCGTGGTATTTTTCTTTTGGGATCTGCCATGGATTGCATTGTGTCCCCCAAAAATATGTTCATCAAGTTGGCTAGGCCATGATTTCCAGTGTTGTGTGATTGTCTACCATTTTGTCATCTGATGTGACTTTCATATGTGTTGTAAACCCTATTTCTATGGTGTTAATGAGATGAGATTACTGGCAGTTATCTTAATAAGACAGGACTGAATGTACAAGATTAGGTTTTTTCTTAAGCCGATCCCTTTTGAGATGTAAAAGAGAGAAGTAAGCAGAGAGATGGGGGACCTCATACCGGCAGGAAAGAAGTGCTGGGAACAGAGTTTGTCCTTTGGACCCGGGGTTCCCACACAGAGAAGCTCCCAGACAGGGGAAGATTGATGAGAAGGACCTTCCCCCAGAGCAGACAGAGAGAGATAGCCTTTTCCTGGGGCTGGCAACCTGAATTCAGACTTCTAGCCTACTGGACTGTGAGAGAATAAACTTTTGTTTGTTGAAGCCATTCACTTGTGGTATTTCTGTTGTAACAGCACTAGATAACTACGACATGATATATATGGGGTTTGTTGAGCTTCTTGGATGGTTGGTTTTTCATCTTTCATGATATTAGGGAGGTTTTCTGTTAGCAAATGTCAATGATCCTCTCTGTGTTTTCCATTTTCTCCCCCTGTTCTGAAACTCCAATTGCATACAGATTTTTCCTTTTGCTTGTATCCCACATTATTGTCAGGGTTTCTTCATTTTCCTTCATTCTTTTCTCAGATTTTTCCTCAAAGTGGATCCAAAGATTTGTCTTCAATTTTGCTGATCTTGTCTTCCACAGTTTTAAATTTGTTCCTAAAGCGTTCTATTGCACCATCCATTTCTGAAATCTTGTTGTTTATCTTTTGGGTTCCTAATTACTGTTTTTGTATGATTTCTAGTTGTTTATGTATTTTGACATTTTGTTCCTGTATTATTTTCCTGAATTCTTCAATTGCTTTGTCTGGGTTTTCCCTGATTTTGTCTATATTTTCCAGGATTTTGTCTATTTTTCCTTATTTTTGTCTGCATTTTCCTTCATCTTTTGGGGAACCCTGAATATTTGAGTTTCGAATTCCCTATCAGGTAGTTTCAGTGCCTTTTCTTCTACCAGAAGGTCATTCGTTATTTTGTTCACTTTCTGGAGCCATCTGCTCCTGTTTTTTTTTTTTTTTTTTTAATGTTTTGATATTGCCTGCTGTGTCCAGGACATTCTAGAATTATTTCCTTTGTTTACTGATTGTAGATTTGATCGTTTCATCCTGCTTTTTTGTTTGTTTGTTTTATTTGGTTGTGTTTTATTTACTTGCTCACCGGCTGCACTGTCTCCTGTTGGTAGCTCTGTGAAGTTACCTTCCCTTACTCCCTGTTGGCAGTCTTTGGAGGTTGAGGTCCAAGATGGCAAATCTGGGTAGCAGTGAGCTGGTATGTCTCAGGTTAAGTGACTGTGATCTCTTGGAAAGCAGTGGAGGCCAAATACAGGGAAGAAGGTAAGGGGTGGAAAAGCATGTATCCCTAGTTACTGGGTGCTGTGTCTTCCGTCGGGAGCTCTGTGAAGTTGCCTTCCTATAGTCCCTGTCTGCAATGCTTGGTGCCTGAGGTCCAAGATAGCAAATCCAGGCAGCAGTAAGCTGGTATCTCTCAGGCTGTGTAACTGTGGTCCATTGGAAAGTGGCAGATGCCATGTACAGGGAAGACAGGTGGGGAACAGGAAAGCTTGTATTCCTGGTTACTGGGTGCTCTTTTTTGGGGAGCTCCTTGAAGCTGCATTCTTATACTCTCTGTCCACAGTCCTTGGTGGCTGAAGCCCAAGATGGTGAACCAGTGGCGTATTAGCTGGTAGGGCACCGTCACTCTGTAGGGTTCCTCGTTCTCTGTTTTCTGTCAGTTTCTTATTACATTTGGTGCTTGATGGAGTTCTTTATTCTTTCTATTGGTGCTTAGGGTTCCAGGATTCAAGATTTGTATAGTTTTACTTAGTTTTTCTGATCTTTGCTGAAGAGGGACAGCATGGTGCTTCCATCTGCAGTGCCATGTTGGCTTTTGCCTCCAGGGCATGGCAGTGTTTAAAGCCATCACAAATCTATCAGTTTGTCATACTGCTGTGGCATGTGTGTAGCTATGATACTGGAAGCTATGCTACTAGTATTTCAAATCCCATCAGGCTCACCCATGGTGGACACATTTCATCAGAGCTCCCAGACTAAAGCAGACTAGGAAGGAAGGCCTGGCAATCTACTTCCAAAAGTTAGCCAATGAAAACCCTATGGATCACAACAGAATATTGTCCAGTATTGTGCTAGAAGATGAGTCCAAGCATACCAAAGGCCTTGAAGATGGCTCAGAAGCAGGCAACATTTCATTCTATTATACATAAGGTTGCCGTGAGTCAAAGCTGACTCAAGAACAATTAACAACAACAACAATTTCTAATAATAATAAAAAAAATACTTATCCCATAGACTTGATTTGAGGATTAAATCAGATAATGAACATGACAGTACAAAAAACTGGAGAAGTAAGCACAATTTGACCATGGCAAAATTAGAAGCTTCATAGACACATCCTAGCTCCCTGAGAGACCCAGTTACTGGGTTGAGGGCCAGGGACCATAATCTCAGGGCACATCTAGCTCAACTGGCATAACATAGTTTATAAAGAAAATGTTCTACATTCTATCTTGGTGAGTAGCATCTGAGGTCTTAAAATCTTGTGAGTCGCCATCTTAAGATACATCTACTGTTCCACTCCTTCTGAAGCAAAGGAGAGTGAAGAAAACCAAAGACACAAGGGAAAAGATTAGTCCAAAGGACTAATGAAGCACGACTACCACAGCCTCCACCAGACTGAGAACAGAACAACTAGCTGGTACCTGGCTACCACCACTGACTGCTCTGACAGGGATCACAATAGAGGGTCCTGGACAGAGCAGGAGAAAAATGTAGGACAAAATTCAAGCTCACAAAAAAGACCAGACTTACTGGTCTGAAAGAGACTGGAGAAACCCTGAGAGTATGGCCCCCAGACAGCCTTTTAACTCAGTTCTGAAGTCACTCCTTAAGTTCACCTTCAGTCAAAGATTAGATAGGCCTATAAAACAACGATAACACACATAGTTCATCCATGTATATGAGACTAAATGGGCACACCAACCCAAAAGCAAAGATAAGGGAGGAAGGGACAGGAAAACTGGACAAATGGACACAGGGAACCCGAGGTCAAGAAGGAGAGAGTGTCAACACATCACAGGCTTGGCAACCAATGTCACAAAATGACTTGTGTATGAATTGTTTAATAAGAAATTAATTTCTTCTGTAAACTTTCATCTAAAGTACATGAAAAAAAGGAAAAAAAAATGCTTTGTAAAGTTTAAAACCAAAGGGGAAAAAAAGCTCAAATCCATTGGCTTCGAGTTGATTCCGACTCATAGTGACCCTATAGGACAGAGTCGAATTGTCCTATGGGGTTTCCCGGAAGTGGCTAGTGGATTTGAACTGCTGACTTTTGGGTTAGCAGCCAAGCTCTTAACCACTGGGCCACCAGGGCTCCTGCAAAGTTTAAAGCTCTATAAAAATGCTTTTTGTTACTCGACGGCACTGGGTTTTTTGGGTTTGCTATTTCAACTTAAGGTAACATTTATGACACTGTTTATGTGAGAAAATGACTTTTGGATTTACTGTTTTAAAAACTAGTCTATACTTTCTTAGTAACTCAATGGATGTGGCATTGCTTGTGAAGATTAGGGTGAGGTCATAGATGTTTCTGAACGCAAAACTTCACAACATTCTCAGCAGTTAATTTACTCATATGTCCCTCCTTCCAATATTGTTGAGGACCTACTTTCAGCCAGATGCTTTGCATCAAATGCTGGCAAAAGCTACCTGTAAACAAACAGTGAATATTTTAGGCTTTGTAGTTCACTTATAATGTCGGTAGTTGCTGATGATACTGCCTCTTCCTCTTTTTCATCTTCTTGTTTTTCTTCTTCAACAGCTCTTTCAAAATATAAGAACATTTTTAGCTCACAAGTCCTACAAAAACAGGCGAAAACCCTGATTTGGCCTGTGGGTCATAGTTCATTGAGTACAAAGCACAAATTTGAATAAGTTAATTTTGAATCAATTATTGGTCTCCTGCTCTTGCCCTTACTCTCCTACACCCTCTAATCAACATGGCACCCAGGGTAATCCTGTGAAAACGTAAGTCAGCTCATATCACCGAAATTTCTCAATGACTCACTCAAAGTGAAAGCCAAAGTCCCCAAAATGCCATCAAAGCCCCATATGATCTGAGTGAGCCTTCTATTTCCTTTCTGGCCTCATTCCTTTTCTTCTCCACTTTGCTCATGATTCCCTACCCACACTGACATCCTTTGTGGTCTCTGAATACTCAAGGCATACTCTTTCCGCATGGCCTTTCCATTTGGCTCTTCCCTCTTCATGTAACACTCAGTCTCCAGATGTGCACATAACTCTCTCCCACAACTTCTTTATGAGCCTTCTTAAATTTCACCTTCCCCATAAGGCCTTGATTAATCACAGTTTCAAACTGCAATTTCTCTCACCACCTGACACTTTCCATTTCTCTTCTCTGCTTTCCATTTCTCCCTAGTATTTATCTGATGTACTAGTGAACTCATTTCTTTATTTTTTTTAATTTATATATTCATATTTTGCTTATTTGTTTATTTTTGTCTCCTCTAGCTAGAAGGAGGGAGCAATAACCTGTTTCAGTCATTGCTATATTCCCTGGACAAACCTGTAAAACACACTATATAACAGTACCTGGCATTTGATAAGGAACCAATAAATTTTTTGACTGAATGACTAAATGTATGCATAAATTCATGAATGAATCTCCCAGGGTTTCTGAATTGAAGACCCATGCAAAGAGGAAGCCAAAATGCTTGGGACAAACTATAGCAAAAAAGTAGGCCCCAGGTTAGTAATTCTGTTATTTATCCTAGTATGTAGGTTTTTGTTAAGTATTTTTTTCTTTTTTTATTATGCTTTAAGTGAAAGTTTACGATTCAGGTCAGTTTCTCATACAAAAACTTGTACACACATTGTTATGTGACCCTGGATGCTCTCCCCATAATGTGACAGCATAATTTAAGTATTTCTGAGGGGAAATTGGGAATAGTTTAGGAAAACATATCACCAAGATTTCTATAGTTTATTTGTGTAGAGTGTTTTTTAAGTGTATACAATTATCATTAAAAATATATACATATATATGCACCTCTGTTGTTTTACTTGATTCCTTGCAAGAGCTCTGTGAGGCAAGGATAACAGGTATTTTTTTTTTTTTTTTCTGTGCTTTAAGTGAAAGTTTACAAACCAAGTCAGTCTGTCGTACAAAAACTTACATACACCTTGCTATATACTCCTAGTTGCTCTACATCTAATGAGACAGCATACGCCTTCCCTCCACTGTTTTCCTGTCCATTCGGCCAGCTTCTGACCCCCTCTGCCCTCTCATCTCCCCTCCAGACAGTAGCTGCTAACATAGTCTTGTGTCTGCTTGAGCCAAGAGGCTCACTCTTTACCAGTATCATTTTCTGTCCCATAGTCCAGTCCAATCCATGTCTGAAAAGTTCGCTCTGGGAATGATTCCTGTTTTGGGTTAACAGGAGGTCTGGGGACCATGATCTCTGGGGTCCTTTTAGTCTCAGTCAGACCATTAAGTCTGGTCTTTTTACAAGAATTTGGGGCCTGCATTCCACTGCTCTCCTGCTCCCTCAGGGGTTCTCTGTTGTGTTCCCTGTCAGGGCAGTCATCGGTTGTAGCCGAGCACCATCTAGTTCTTCTGAACTCTGGCTGATGTAGTCTCTGGTTTATGTGGCCCTTTCTGTCTCTAGGGCTCATAATTACCTTGTGTCTTTGGTGTTCTTCCTTCTCCTTTGCCCCAGGTGGATTGAGACCAATTGATGTATCTTAGATGGCTGCCTGCTAGCATTTAAGACCGCAGGCATCTCTCTGCAAAGTGGGATGCAGAATGTTTTTTTAATGGATTTTATTTTGCCAGTTGACTTAGATGTGCCCTGGAACCATGGTCCCAAACCCCCACCCCTGCTACTCTGGCCTTCGAAGCATACAGTTTATTCAAGAAACTTCTTTGCTTTTGGTTTAGTCCAGTTGTGCTGACCTCTCCTGTATTGTGTGTTGTCTTTTCCTTCACCTAAAATAGTTCTTATCTACTATCTAATTAGTGAAAACCCCTGTCCCACCCTCCATCCCTGCTCTCATAACCATCAAAGCATATTTTCTTCTCTGTTTAAACTATTTTTCAAGTTCTTATAATAGTGGTCTCATACGGTATTTGTCCCTTAGCAACAGACTACTTCCCCTCAGCATAATGCTTTCCAGATTCCTCCATGTTATGAAATTTTTCACAGATTCATCATTGTTCTTTATTGATGTGTAGTATCCATTGTGTGAATATGCCATAATTTCTTTATCCATTCATCCATTGATGGACACCTTGGTTCCTTCCATCTTTTTGCTATCATAAACAATGCTGCAATGAACATGTGTGCACCTGTATTTGCTTGTGTAAAGCTCTTACTTCTCTAGGATATATTCCAAGGAGTGAGATTGCTGGATGTTATGGTAGTTCTATTTCCAGCTTTTTAAGGAAGTGACAAATTGATTTCCAAAGTGGTTGTACCATTTTACATTCCCACCAGCAGTGTATAAGTATTCCAGTCTCTCCACAACCTCTCCAGCATTTATCATTATTATTATTTTGTTGTTGTTGGAGTGAGATGGAATTTCATCGTAGTTCTGAGTTGCATTTCTCTACTGGCTAATGGTTGTGTGCATTTCCTCACGTATCTATAGCTACCCGAATGTCTTCTTTAGGGAAGTGCCTGTTCATATCCCTTGCCCATTTTTTAATTGGGTTATTTGTCTTTTTGCAGTTGAGTTTTATCAATATCACCTAGATTTTAGAGATCAGATGCTGATCAGAAATGTCATAGCTAAAAACTTTTTCCCAGTCTGTAGGTAATCTTTTTACTCTTTTGGTGAAGTTTTGGATGAGCATAGATGTTAAATTTTTAAAAGCTCCCAGTTATCTAGTTTCTCTTCTGCATTGTTAGTAATGTTTTGTATACTGTTTATGCCAGGTATTAGGGCTCCTTTTATTGTCCCTATTTTTTCTTCCATGATCTTTATCATTTTAGATTTTATATTTAGGTCTTTCATCCATTTCGAGTTTGTTTTTGTGCATGGTGTGAGGTGTGGGTCTTGTTTCATTTTTTGCAGATGGATATCCAGTTATGCCAGCACCATTTGTTAAAGAGACTGTCTTTTCCCCATTTAACTGACTTTGGGCCTTTGTCAAATATCATCTGCTCATATGCGAATGGCTTTATGTCTGGACCTGTTGCTGTCGAGTTGATTCTGACTCATAGACATCCTACAGAATCCGCCAGGTGCTCCTTGGAAACTCTACTGGGCAGTTCTACTTTGTCCTATAGGGTTGCTAGGAGTCAAAATCGACTCGACGGCAGTGGGTTTTGGTTTGGTTTATGTCTGGATTTTCAATTCTGCTCCATTGGTCTATGTATTTATTGTTGAACCAGTAACGAGCTGTTTTGACTGCTGTGGCAGTATAGTAGGTTCTAAAATAAGGTAGAGTGAGGCCTCCCACATTGTTCTTCTTTTTAGTAATGCTCTACTTATCCCGGGCCTCTTTCCCTTCCATATGAAGTTGGCGATGTGTTTCTTCATCTCATTAAAAAATGTCATTGGAATTTGGATAGGAATTGCATTGGATCTAGAGAATAGACATTTTTCTATGTTAACTCTTCCTATCCATGAGCAAGGTATATTTTTCCACTTATGTAGGTCTCTTTTGCTTTCTTTTTAGTTTTCTTTGTGTAGGTCTTTTACGTCTCTGGTATGATTTATTTCTAAGTATTTTATCTTCTTGGGGACTACTGTAAATGGTATTGATTTGGTGATTTCCTCTTCAATGTTCTTTGTGTTTGTGTAGAGGAATCCAACTGATTTTTGAGTGTTTTTCTTGTATCCTGATACTCTGCTGAACTCTTCTATTAGTTTCAGTAGTTTTCTTGAGGATTCTTTAGAGTTTTTTGTGTAGAAAATCATCTCATCTGCAAAAAAGAGATACTTTTGCTTCTTCCTTACCAATCTGGATATCCTTTATTTCTTTATCAAGCATAATTGCTCTGGCTAGGACCTCCAGTCCAATGTTGAATAAGAATTGTAATAAAGGGCATCCTTGTCTGGTTCCTGTTCTCAAGGGAAATGCTTTCAGGCTCTCTCCATTTAGAATGACGTTGGCTGTTGGCTTTGTATAGATGCCCTTTATTATGTTGAGGAATTTTCCTTCTATTCCTACTTTACTGAGAGTTTTTATCATGAATGGGTGTTGAACTTTGTGAAATACCTTTTTTGTATCAACTGAGGTTTTTTTTTTTTTTTTTTGTGGTTCTTGTCCTCTGTTTTATTTATATGATGGATTACATTAATTGTTTTTCTAATGTTGAACCATCCCTGCATACCCAGTATGAATTCCACTTGGTCATGGTGGATTATTTTTTTGATATGTTGTTGTATTCTATTGGCTAGAATTTTATTGAGGATTTTTTGCATATAAGTTCATGAGGGATATAGGTCTGTAATTTTTTTGTGATGTCTTTTCCTGGTTTTGGTATCAGCTATATGCTAGCTTCATAGAATGAGTTTGGGAGTATTCCATCCTTTTCTGTGCTCTGAAATATCTTTAGTAGTAGTGGTGTTAACTCTTCTCTAAAAGTTTGGTAGAACTCTGAATTGAAGCCATCTGGGCCAGGGCTTTTTATTTGGTTGGGAGTTTTTTAAGTACCTTTTCAATCTCTTCTTTTGTTATGGGTTTATTTAATTGTTCTACCTCTGTTTGTGTTAGTTTAGGTAGGTAGTGTGTGTATAGAAATTCATCCATTTCTTCCAGGTTTTCAAATTTGTTAGAGTACAATTTTTCATATAATCTGATATGATTTAATTTCAGTTGGCTCTGTTGTAATATCACCCATCTCATTTCTTATTCATGTTATTTGCTTCTTGTCCTGTATTTCTTTGCCATTTTGGCCAATGGTTAATCAATTTTGTGAATTTTTTCAAAGAACCAGCTTTTCCTCTTCTTAACTCTTTCAATTGTTTTTCTGTTCTCTATTTCATTTCATTCTTCTCTAATTTTTATTATTTGCTTTCATCTGGTGCCTGAGGGTTTTGTTAGTTGCCTTCTTTCTATTTCTTCAAGATGTAGGGATAATTCTTTGGTTTTGACCCTTTCTTCTTTTTGGACATATGCGTTTATTGATATAAATTGACCTCTGAGCACTGATTTCTCTGTGTCCCAAAGGTTCTGATAGGAAGTGTTTTCATTCTCATTGGATTCTATGAATTTCTTTATTCCATCCTTGATGTCTTCTATAACACATTCTTTTTTGAGCAGGGTATTGTTCAGTTTCCAAGTTTTTGATTTCTTTTCCCTGCTTTTTATGTTATGGATTTCTACTTTTTTCTCCTTAGAGTCAACGAAGATGCTTTGTAATACTTTGATGTCTTGGATCCTGCTAAGGCTTACTTTATGACTTAATATGCTGTGTATTCTAGAGAATGTTCCATGTGCGCTAGGAAAGAAAGTATACTTGGCTGTTGTTGGGCAGAGTGTTCTGTATATGTCTACAAGGTCAGGTTGGTTGATCCTGGCATTTAGATCTTCTGTGTCTTTATTAAGCTTCTTTCTGGATGTCCTGTCCTTCACTGACAGTGGTGTGTTGAAGTCTCCTACTATAATTGTGGAGCTGCCCATCTCACTTTTCAGTGCTGTTAGCTTTTGTTCTATGTATCTTGCAGTCCTGTCCTTGAGTGCATAAATATTTAATATGGTTCTATCCTCCTGGTATATTGTCCCTTTAATCATTATGTAGTGTCCTTACTTATCCTTTGTAGTGGATTTAACTTAAAATCTGTTTTGTCAGAAATTAATATTGCCACTCCTGCTGTTTTTTGATTGCTGTTTGCTTGATATATTTTTTTCCATCCTTTGAGTTTTAGTTTGTTCGTGTGCCTAAGTCTAAGGTGTGTCTCTTGTTGGAAGCATGTAGACGGATCACGTCTTTTAATCCACTCTGCCTCTTTATTGGTGCATTTAATCCATTTACAGTCAGCATAATTATGGATAGGTATGAGTTTTTTGCTGTCATTTTGATATCTTTTTGGGGGGTGTTGTTGACAGTTTCTTTTTCCCACTTAATGTTTTGTGTTGAGTAGTTTATCTTTATATATAGCCTTTTCCTCTTATTCGTTGTAGTTGATTTTGTTTCTGTTGAGTCTCTATGTTTTTCTTGTATTTTATTTTGATGAGAAGGATTTTTAGTCTCCTTTGTGGTTGCCTCAATATTTACCCCTATTTTTCTAAGTTTAAACCAGCTTTTATTTCTTTGTATCACCTTGTCTTCCTCTCCATGTGAAAGATCTATGACTACATTTTTTAGTCACTCTTTATTGTTTTAATGTTTTCTTCTTTTACATAATGACATCACTGTTCCCCTGTTTTGAACTTTTTTTTATCTTGATTTATTTTTGTTATTTCCCTACATAGATTGACATCTGACTGCTCTGTCCAGTGTTCTGGTCTTGGGTTGATATCTGATATTGCTGATTTTCCTAACCAGAGAACTCCCTTTAATATTTCTTGTAGTTTTGTTTTGGTTTTTTACAAATTCCCTAAACTTCTGTTTATCTTAAAATGTCCTAATTTCACCTTCATATTTGAGAAAAAGTTTTGCTGGATATATGATTCTTGGCTGGCAATTTTTTCCTTCAATGCTTTATATAAGTCATCCCATTGTCTTCCTGCCTGAATGGTTTCTGCTGAGTAGTCAAAGTTTATTCTTATTGACTCTTATTTGTAGGTGACTTTTTTTTTTTTAAACCCTAGCTGCTCTTAATATTCTCTCTTCATGTTTGGTTTTGGCAAGTTTGATTATAATAAGTCTTGGTGACTTTTTTTAAGATATACCTTTATGTGGAGTTCAATGAACATCTTGGATAGGTATCTTCTCATCTATCACGATTTCAGAGAAGTTTTCTGCCAACAAATCTTCAACAATTCTCTCTGTATTTTCCGTTATCTCTCCCAGTTCTGGTACTCCAATCACTCATAGGTTATTTCTCTTGATAGAGTGCCACACGATTCTTAGGGTTTCTTCATTTTTTTTTTAATATAATTTTATCTGATTTTTCTTCAAATGCATTGTTGCCAAGTGCTTTAACTTCAGTCCCACCAATTCTGCCCTCCACTTGCTCAGTTCTGCTGCTCTTTCTATTGAGTTGTCTAATTCCGTAATTTTATTGTTGATATTCTGAATTTCTGATTGCTGTCTCTCTATGGATTTTTTCAGCTTATTAAATTTTTCATTATGTTCTTGAATAACCTTTTTAATTTCTTAACTGCTTTATCTGTGTGTTCCTTGGCTTGTTCTGCATATTGCCTGATCTCCTTCTGATGTCTTGACAAGTTCTGTACATTAATCTTTTTATTCTGCATCCATTAATTCTAGGAAGGCACCTCCATCCAGAAGACCCCTGATTCTTTATTTTGACAGCTTTTTGAAGCGATCATGGTCTGTTTCTTTATGTGATTTGATATTGACTGTTGTCTCCATGCCATGTATAAGTTATTGTATTAGTTTATGTTTGCTTAATATATCCTAGTGTCTTGCTTTGTTTTGTTTTGATATTTCCAGATAGTTTGCTTGAGTGAGCTAGCTTGATTATTTACACCTGTGAGGCTCTAACATCCTGACACTAGATGGCTGGAGGTATTACCAGGTATATGAGCCTAGAAGTCCATTCACTTTTCTTTTATGGATTCAACTCTGGTATCCAGGTAGTTGGTCATCAAGTGCATGGTACAGGCTCTGTCATACAGTCTTAGAGGGGCAGGGGTGATTGGTGTAGGTACCCATATCTGTTTGTAGCAGGGGGTCATGCTCTGAGCAAGGCAAGGTGATAAGAACCATCCCCCGAGTGTCTGTGAGGAAAGCATTCCCTGTTCCCTAGATCATATAAGTGAGTGGGTTCTGAAGATGGACCTTGGCCACCCAATGCTTTTGGTTGTAAAGACTGGGAGGTGCCACTTATCCTGGACCCCCGTTGCAGGTTGCTGGGTGACCTGAGTGGAGCCACCAGTCCTTAGGGCACTGATGTGGGCAGGTGAGGACCTTGCTTAATAGGCAAAGTGGTGTCAAACATCAAATACCCAGCTCTCCACTGCACAGCTGAAACAGTTGCAGTCTGCCAACAAGGGCCTATTCTCCTTCAATAGGTCCACACAGGTCCATGCAGAAGTGAAAATTATTCAAAGTGTATGGATCGTTTATGCCTGGACAGGAGCTGCTTCTGTCCTGAGTTCCCCAGATTAGTGGAGCTAGCAGATTTTTTCCCTAATTGTTAATTTATTCCTTCTTCAAGGCCTGGAGAATGGCTTAGGGTATGCAACAGGACCTGTCTCGGGCCCAGGGAAAGCAACAGCCACTGAAGCTGGCTTCAGTGCTAGGGGCACTGCAAAATATACTCAAGTGCTTAGCTTTTGCCAAGAGTATTGTACTTCTTTGATTCTGGAGGGGTGAGTCAGCTGTGTGGCTGGCTGTTTCCCCCTGAGGAAACTGTGGCTGAATGCTACCACCAGCCTGCCACAGCTGTTCCTGGTAATGATGCCTGAAGGATCCTGGCAATTCAGGTCCAGCAACTCCTCTCCACTTCTGAACTGTCTCTCCCTCCCTCTGGTGCTCAGTCCATTTTCTAATTTTGCCTTTGATGTTCAGAGCATCTGGCTTGTCATAAATGTAATCATTTCACTTGTTTTGGGGGGTCTTTGTTGTAAAAGAGTTCACTGGAAGCTTCTGACTACTCTACCATCTTGGCTCTGCCTCAGGTATTCTTCTTTTAGATGAGCTTAATTTGCTCAAGGTTACATCATAATTTAATAAATAATAATAAATAAATATTTTAATAATATTTATTAATAAATTAACTAAAGTAAATTAATAATTTATTTTAATAAATAATAATAAAAATAATAATAATAAAGCAAAAAACCAAACTCATTGCCACTGAGTCTGTTCAGATATACCTCCTCTCTCCAAACTTTGGCAACTCTGTTGGTATAGTGTCTAAGAGCTACGGCTGCTAACCAAAAGATCAGCAGTTGGAATTCACCAGGCGCTCCTTGGAAACCCTATGGGACAGCTCCGCTCTGGCATTTATAGTCGCTATGAGTGGAATCAACTCAACGGCAATGGGTTTGTTTTGGTTCTCCGAAGGTTTTACCAATTCTGACACCAGCTGTCCTCCCCACTGCACTCCCTACTTCTCTGCTGGGTTAAATAATTCGTTGCAATGGCCACACAGAACTCACAGACCATAAACCCAAAACCCCACTCCCTTTGAGTCTATTCCAATTCATAGCTACCCTATAGGACAGAGTAGAACTGCCTGATAGAGTTTCCCAGGAGCGCCTGGCTGATTCAAACCACTGACCTCTTTGTTAGCGGCCGTAGCAATTAACCGCTATGCCACCAGGGTTTCCTTACAGACCATAAAATAAAAATAATAAAAAAAAAAAGACCATACTCACAGTTAAATGGTTAATTAGAGAAGTTAATAAGGATTAACATGGATGTGACAGGAACAGGATCAATGTCAGAAAACACTCAAGATCCGGAAGGCTCCCTAAAGTGAGGAGCACATCCCTCAGTTCCTTAGAGTAGAAGAACTCTTTCTCTTTCTCCGCCGGTCATGCAGGCTTCCTATTGGCCCCCTCAGGACAGGCTTATCTCAGCCCCCTCAGGAAAGGCTCCTCACAGCCCCCTCAGAATAGGCTTCTGTAGGCTTCCTCAAGACAGACTCTTCTAGGCCCCCTCAGGATTGACTCCTCTCAGTATCCTGAGGATAGGCTCCAATGTCATGGACTGAATTATGTCCCCCCAAAATGTATATACCAGTTGGGCTGGGCCATGATTCCCAATATTGTGTGATTTTCTTATATGTTGTAAATCCTGCCTCTATGATGTTAATGAAGGAGGATGGGCAGCAGTTGTGTGCCTGACACAGGACTCAGTCTACAAGATTGGATTGTGTCTTGAGGCAATCTCTTGAGTTATAAAAGAAAGAAGCAAGCAGAGAGACAGGAGGACCTCATATCACCAAGAAAGCAGTGCCAGGAGCAGAGCACATCCTTTTGACCCAGGGTTCCTGTGCAGAGACAATCCTAGCCTGGGGGTGGGGGGAGATTAATGACAAGGTTGACAGAAAGAAATCTTTCCCCTGGGGCTGACATATTGAATTTGGACTTTGAACTTACTTTACTGTGAAGAAATAAATTTCTATTTCTTAAAACCAACCACTTGTGGTATTTCTGTTATAACAGCACTAGATAACTAAAACATATGGTTTATTAGGGAAATAACAGGGGATAAGGATTAAGTTGGAAGTAACAGGAACAGGATCGATGTCAGAAAACACACAGGAAAGGTCTGGAAGGCTTCCTAAAGTGATGAGCACGTTCCTCAGAGTATGACAACTCTCTTTCTTTCTGTGCCGGCCATGCAGGCCTCCTGTTGGGCCCCTCAGGATAGGCCTCCCTTTGGCCCCTTCAGAACAGGCCTCCTCTCAGGCCCCTCAGTACAGACTCCACACATCCCCCTCAGGACAGTCTTCTCTAGGCTTCCCAAGAGAGTCTTTTCTATGCCCCCGAAAGGGTTGGCTCCTCTCAATATCCTGACTACAGGTTCCTTGCAGCCTTCTCAGGACAGGCCTGCTCTCAGCCACTGCCCTGCTCAGACAAGTGTTACAGCTCTTTTAGCTTTTCTGACAAGTGCCTGAAGGCACCTCACTTCACCAGCAAACTTCGTGCCTGAAGGCCCTCAGCTCTCTCACTCATTGGGCCAGCAAGTCCCTTTAGCTCTATGGACAAGTGCCCAATGCACCCCACTCCACAAGTAAGCTTCCAGCCCAAAGGTGCTCAGCTCTCTTGCTCTGAGGCAACCCTACGGTAGCCGTCTGTCTTTTAGTCAGGAAGCCCACCACAACATCTCATGCTGGTCTCCTGGCTCTGCTGCTTTCACTTCAGTATTACTGCTTTCTCTGTCTCCTGGGTCTAGTAGGTCCTCAGTGCAGGGACCCTGGGTCCAAAGAATGCGCTACAATCTAGGGTCTTCTTGATGATAGTGAGGTCTCGTCTCAATCTCTGTGGGATGGCTGTTTGTATAGGCAAGTGGCTCAATCCTACTGGGAAGAATTTATACACATTATTTGCATAATAACTGACCGAGCCCCTTACTGGACTACACTGGCCAATCCCCTAGCAAGTTTCTCCACTATTTGCATAATGACAGACACTTTCTACTGGCAGGGACTGGCATCTTCCCTGGGTAACTATAACAAAGGCAACTGCATCAACTATTCAGGGCCCAGGGAAAAAATATGCCAAGCTGTTTCCTTGTTCTTTTCTTCACAGAACCAAGGCAAAAAGCCACTAAAAGAAACTCATTTACCACACTGGCCAATGCACCTCATATGCAGTCACCACCTGTCCATGGGGCTTGTGAATTGCTATGATGCTGGGCAGGTTTCAGCGGAGCTCCAAGACTGCGACAAACTAGGAAGAAAAGTCTGCTGATTTACTTCCAAAACTCAGCCAGTAAAAACGCTATGGATCACAGTGGTCCTATTCATAACCAGGCAATGCTGGGCAGCTTTTAAGCCTATTGTGCATGAGGTTGCCATGAGTTGGGGACTGACTTGATGGTCACTAACAAAAACCACATGTACTTTAGTTTACATATTTTGTATTAAATATGCATTTCTTTTCAGGGTTGTCATGTTAATTGTGGTTACTACTTGCTCAAACCTGTAGAAGTTCTAAAATAAGAAATAAATGTAAGATGGGTCATGTTGGAGCATATGAACAATAGAAGGCTGTTGGCCTTTCTCACATCTGAGAGTGAGACCTATCATCTTGATAAACTTAGGAACGTCCGTAACCTTTCCCTCAGTTCTGGGTTTAGAAACATGAATTTTCTAGAATGCTGAATACAATTCATTCTCTCAGGGGAAGACTCACACTAAACAGGCAAAAACAACGTATAACAGCAAAATGTCAAGCTATTAATGCAATGACAGATAAATGATGCAGAGAACACAATATACCATATCTCTTTAAACTGTCCTTTCTCTATAGTTGTGCTAACGTGGAAGTCCAAAACAATCAGGATTTGTGAATTTTTGTATGCATGTTGTAGCTCAATAAAACTTACTAAAATAAAATGAGGAGATGAGTATAAAATCAGAAGAGAACTAGTACAATGTTTAAAGAGGACAGACTAATAAAAACTGTAGGTTATTCATTCAACATTTGTGTGTGTGTGTGTGTGTGTGTGTGTGTGTTTGTGTGTGTGTGTGTGTGTGGATATGAGGTGACAGGCTTCATGTTAGTGCCTGGAGTAATCTAAAGTGAGCCAAATAGAAATAATCCCTCAGGGAGATGCCAAAAAAAGAAAAAAGTAAAATGAATACCAAAAATATGTATTTCTAAAGTACAAATGACAAACTGGGATGATAAGATAGAAAACAATGTGGATTTGGGCACATGTTTGTAGAAGGAGTTCAGGGAAGTCATCGCTGAGGAGACAGCATCCAGATAAGGCAAGAAGGAAGCAAAGCAGGCAGCCACATGAGGAGAGAGAGTAATACCATCCCAGGCCATGGCAACAGTAAGAGCAGAGTCCTCTAACAGCACTGATTTTGTTCCAGTTGTTCAGTACCTGGAAAAAGTTCTTTGTGGCTTGAGTATGTATGGAATGAGCAGGAGACTGGTCTGTGACTCTAAGTGAATTTCACTTGCTTTATGTAAACAATGAGAACATATCCTCTCCCTCATAATATTGCCACCTCACACAGAATTAGATTATTTGTCAGAAATGAGCCAATATCAAAGAGTCCCTTGATTGTTTCCAAAGTGGACTCAAGGTACCACTGGTGGATTGATCTTACCCAGCCACCTTGCCTGCAATCCATGCCACAGTTATCAGCCCTACAAAGGCTTGTGGGATCACCACTTCACTGGGACTGCCATTGTAACCTCAGCATCTAGCCACTGGGGAGGGGGTGCTGTTCTCCCTTTCTCTGCTTGGCTGCAAGCGTGGGTATAACCAACTGCCATCAAGTCAATTCTGACTCATGGTGACCTCATATGTGTCAGGGTAGAACTGTGCTTCATAGGGTTTTCAGTGGCTGATTTTTAAGAAGTAGACCACCAGGCCTTTCTTCTGAAGTGCCCCTGGGTGGACTTGAAACAAACTTTTAGTAGCAAAAGTGTTAGCTGTTTCCACCCCCAACAGCTCCTAGCATGGGTATAGGCTTTTTAATAATTCCTCTCAAAGAAGCTGAGACCAGACTAGTAAATTTAAAAATTATATTTTATTGTGTTTTTGGTGAAAGTTTACACATGAGACTAGGTTCTCATTTAACAATTTCTGTACGTACTGTTCAGTGTCATTGGTTACATTCTTCACAATATATCAGCATTATTGTTATTTCCATTTTGGTTGTTCTGTTTCTATTAATCTAGCTTCCCTATCCCCCCTTGCCTTCTCATCTTTGGCCTAGAGTAAACGTTAACCATTTGGTTTCATCTGCACAGTTACTTTGAGGAGCACAGTACTTACGGGTGATATTATTTATTTTATGAGCTAATCTAATCTGTCATTTGGCTGAAAGGTGACCTCTGGGAGTGGTTTGAGTACCAAGTTCATCTAGTCTCTACCAGTAAAGTATAGACTAATAAGTTCTAATGTGACTTTACTGAAGCTGGCAACCTTGATGGAGTAGGGGTCAAGAGCTATGGCTGCTAACCAAAAGTTCGGCTGTTCGAATCCACCAGGTATTCCTTGGAACCCTATGGGACAGTTCTACCCTGTCCTGTAGGGTAGCTATGAGCCAGAATCAACGGCAATGGGTTTGGTTTGGCTTTGGTTTTTACTGAATCTCTGGGGTAATGGAAGAGTTTTCAAACTATCACATGCCCTCAGATCACCCTAGGGTCTCTTACCAGCCTACCTATTATCCTGGCTCCAACCTTCTTGCCATGTGTTCAGGGACAGCTTACCCCTCACTACCAGATCTTCTGTAGAATATTCAGATCTTGGTGTTCAAACCAAATTTCCTCCTATCTTCAGAGGGCGCATTATTGTGCCCCAATTGTAATCTAAGGCCTAATTCCTCAAGATTGAATTCCTTTTCCTAGGAGTAATCTTCTCTCAGGATGATTGACAGTGGGGCCATTCATTCCCCACAGTTTTGGGCTAGCCCAATAATCCTTATTAGATCAGATAATCACAGAATAATCTTACACCTTTGATACAATTCCTGAAGTCGGGATTTTTAAGAATTGTCAACAGTCATCTTTCATACAACAACAGCCAACATGGGTTGGCCAAAGAAAGGAGAAAATTTGAATCCACTGTCTGATTTAACTCTTACCTGATCAGTGCTTAAATGTGCTCTGCCAAATTTTGCCTCTGGTACTCTATTTTTTCTACATTTTCATAGAAGACTAACTTTCCCTTTTTGAGTGACACCTTCAGTCTTTATATATCATTTAAAAAAAAAAAAACTTGATTAACTGATCAGGTTATAGTCAAAATACACAGCCTTGAGAGTTCTTCTTCCTTATTCAGGTGACTTTGTCTTTCTCAGCTTTGATAAAATGACATAGTTATCTCATAGTTTAACTCTTAAAGGTCAGTTTTCTTTCTCCCCTCTTCAATCCTTAGAGATACCTCCTTGTAGCTGTCATATACCAACACTGCCTTTCCTTCATAGACTAAGACCAGTCTCCTATAGCAAGTTCCTTGACTGAGCAGTAACGTAAATTCTTTGACATTGAAAAGAACATGGCCTAGAAATGGAAAGAACTGGGCAACTAACTTGTTTACTCCAATTTTTTTAATTTTAAAAAGAACATTGGGCCAGATGGTTTTTAATTAACTACACAGCTAGCTTTACAAACCTAAATACCTGCAGGAGAATATTTTTAGTCTCCAAGCACCCATTTGCAATAATTTGGGAAAATGTTAAAGGACAGGACTCTTATGATGTTCGTCAGGTTCCAACAGCAGTGGCCTCAGTTTTTGTGGTTCATTGTTACAGAAAAGATCAAATGATGCTTAATTTCCTTGGCATTTGTGTCAATTCTGTGAAATTGCTGAAATCTTGAGGGGCCAAGAATCCATACAGGGAAAAATAAGAATACTTTATTTGTTCTGGAACTTTTGGTGGTGGTTCTCAAGAGCAAAGAACAGTGACCACATCAGTTGTTCTTTTAAGTCATGATTTGGGACTTTAATTTCAGAATCATAGATGCATGTATTTGGAAAGGACCTTGGGAAACTGAATGAGTGGTTGGCCTGAGAGAACCTTTTGTCTCTCTGTATTGAAGATAATTCTTTAATGATTTATGGTTCATCTTGCAGTTGTCTGAGATAATTTTTCTTATTCCATTTAGCAAAAGCAATTGCTGGTCTTTCCCCTAAACCAGAGGTCAAGTTCTACCTCCTATAAAACTTTAATTATTTCAATTTATTCCAACACCCATTGAACCTACAGACCTCCCTTACTTGGGATACTTCAAAATAATTGTAGTTTAAACTTGGGGTTGAAACTCTCTGAAAACTTGACTTGTGTTTTACCTTGTTGGACTTTCAGCTCCTAAAACCAAAACCAAACCACTTCCGTCAAGTTGACTCCTACTTATAGTAACCCTGTAGGGCAGAGTGGAACTACCCCATAGGGTTTCCAAGGCTGTAATCTTTACGGAAGCAGCCTGTCACATCTTTCTCCCATGGTTCCTCTACTGGGTTTGAACCCCCAACTTTTTGGCTAGCAGCCAAGTGCTTAACCACTGCACTACTAGGGTGCCTTTCAGCTCCTACCCATTGAAAAATTGCTCTCTAGGCCATTCTGTCTCATAGCGACCCTAAAGGGCAGAGTAGAGCTGCCCCACAGAGTTTTCAATGAGTGCCCGGTGGATTTGAACTGGCAACGTTTTGATTGGCAGCCATAGCACTTAACCACTACACCACCATTATTTCCTTCAGCTCCTAGAAGCCCCCAAATACTGGGCAACTGGTTGTCATATTTTTCTGGGTATAAGCATTGCTCTGTCACCAGCTGTGTGATCTTGAGCAAGATCTGAAACTTCTTTAATCTTCAGTTTCCTCATCTGCCGACATAGAAAGTTAGTATCTATGTTTGTAAAATTATAAAGATTAGGTGAATTATCTGTGTGCAGTGACCGACCAGTGGTAAGCATTTAATAACCTGGTCTGTCCATTGTTCCCATTGCTCATTTTCATTTTCTTATGTGATATCACTGTTTACCTAAGCTGATTATACTGACTTGAAGCAGGCATTTTCGCTTACTTTTCAATCCAAGGATCTGTGATAAAATATTAAACTGTTTCTTGCCCATCCCCCAATTCACCCTTAACCCAGGAGTTGTTAACCATCAAGCATAAATAAAACTTACTGGTTAATTGGTTTTTTAGTCCCTAATTCTGGTCCTACATCTAAAATGCACTCCTATAGTGTTAATTTGATGGCTTCCTTATTGTCACATAACCCAGGAATTAGCTAAATCATTACAAATTTAGACACATAGAAATATCATTAGAACACCAAATGGATATTACAAGTTTAGACCTGGGGAGATGTGTTATATGAGTCATAGGATGGTGGAACTCATACTTAATGATTTCACTTTCCAATAACTCAGTGGAATTGAGAAATGTATATGCAAATATTATTAATATTTAAATGTTTACAAAAAGAAACAGAGAGAAAGAGAGGGAGAAGCTACTTTGAAAGCTGTCTGGAATTTATGAATAAATATGATTGGATGGAGAAGAAGAAAAACAAGGGCCACCAGCCTACAGATGAGCTCAGGAGAGACAGAAAAGCTTATCTTATATACACATAGACAGGTTGGATCTACCAAATCTTGGAAAACTTCAACAATATGAGCAGCATTGGCAGGAGTCAAATTAAAGGACTTTAGGAAATGATGCAAAACGTGCATAGAGAAGAGCTTATCATTTAGTTATTTCTGGCATGCAGGCATTCATTAAATAAGTGGGGTGTTTCCCACAGTTGGTTCCTTATATGGTCAGTTGGGCCACACGAAATAAAAAATGTAGCCAATCTCCTGGGTAACAGGCCTATAGAGTGAACAAAGAAAGGAAAATTAAAAGAGCAAGAGACATCACTCATCAGTGATTTCCTCCCTGATAACACCTTACCTAGTTCCCACCGGTAACACAGGAACTATACTGAGCAATCTGGACAACAGCTCCCACAGAAACTGAGTTAATACATGGAATAAAAAAATAGCTTTAACAACAAAATTTTAAATTTTGTTCTAGGGAAAACTGAGATGCTAGTTCAACAATTAGATAAGATCAGGTTAGGGCCGAGAGATATCAGAAAAGCTAGCTAAAGAAAGAAAACACCTGCTTGAAGTCATCAGAATGTTAAAATGCAGCAAAGTCACCTGGAACAGTATTCTGGAGAAAAGGGAAACACACAGGTGAGCTTGACATTTGGCACAGCTTGTCTCCTTGGGGCATTTGATCAATCACAATTTACAGCGTGGAAGTGGAAAAGCCAAGAGTTTGAGAAGACTGGGAGCAGAGAAGCCCAATGGCAAGAGGTCAAGCAAAGAGCAACAGCTAAGCTGATAAGTTAAGCATATTCTTAGGTAGTCTCATAGGGCTGGGGGACAAATATAAAGTTTAGATCTCAAAAAGTAATAGAGAGTCCATCCTTTCAAATGGTAACCCAAAAGGGCACCACCCTAAGAGGAAGGGCAAACTAGAAATAGGCTGGCCTTCACAAAAACTCAAGACCAGTTTTGAATTAACTGAGACGGGACTAAGGTGAGCAGTCCCTACAATAACTGTCCGTCATAAGCAAAAGTAAATCTTCATGGATAACATCCAGAATGTAAAATTATCTCTGTAGTATTTTTATAAATATGCCCAATAGTCAATGAAAAAAAAATTACATAATGTATCAGAAAATGATATTAAATAAACAAAAATGAAGAGAAAAAAACAACAAACAGATACAGGAGAACGAGATATCAAAGTTATCAGACATTGGGTAAAAAACTGATTATTGTGTTTAAAAAATAAAGAACAAGACGTACAATATAAGCAAAAAATTAGAATCTGTGAAAAACAATCAAAAGAAAACTACAAAACTGAAAAAAAAAAAGCTAAAATTAGCTCTTAGTAGATTGTTTTAATAGCACATTAGTCAAAACAGACGAAAGGCTTACTAAAGTGGAATACAAGTCAGTAGGAAATAACTGGACTAAATTTAGAATACAAAAATAATCATGGAAAGTAGAGAAATGAGTACATCAGTCATACAGGATATATATAAAATGGTGTGATTAACCAGATCCAAGTCGTGGGGGTACAGAAGGGAAACCCAACCTATCAGAATCACACAGACGTCCCAGTAGGGAAAATGAGGTTCTGCTGTCAAAGGTAGTAGGAATGAATTACAAAGAGACAAAAATAGTGGTAACTCACACCCTAGGTACTCCAGCAATTACGTAGGCTCCATGGGTTTATGATCTGGTGCAAGTAACAAAGAAATGATGTAGCTCATGGTAAAGGGTACTAGATATTGCTCAACAAAGCGTCCTGGGGAGGAAGACTTTAAAACAGATTGTCCATGTGTAAAAGATGGAGGAATGGACACAACTCCAGATCCTCACAGTGACCTTATATTACAGAGTAAAACTGCCTTCTAGGATTTCCTAGGCTGTAACCTTTATGGGAGCAGATCACCAGGTCTTTTCTCCTGAGGAGCCACTAGGTGGATTCAAACTGCTGACCATTCGGTTAGCAGCCGAGCACTTAACTACTGTGCCACCAGGTTTCTTTGTTCAAGGCCATGCGTACTTTAAAATCCGGACATTTTAGAGTACCTCTGTAATTTTGACTTGCTTACATTTCTGGATTTGAATAGAATGCAAGGGAGTCATGCTAAGTTCCTGGGCTACATGAAAAAAGGGTGAAACGTTTTCTTATTTTGTTGAGTCTGCAAAAGAAGCAAATTTTATAAGCATCATAAAGACCTGTTAGTGTTCTCACTGATGATAGAGCTAATTCAGGGGAAGAAGAGATCTAAAACCATAGCAGCATTTTGAAAGCAAACAAGGCTTCGTCCAGTGTATGAATTAAGTTTTAATGGTTTACTCTGAATTAGGCATGACACAGCTGGCAGAGACAATTGAGTTGTTGAAAATGGTCCTCAAATCTACAGGAAGTGGACAATGAACCAAGAAAAAGAACGGCAAATCCAATTCAAAGATAGAAAGACAAAATTAAGCAAAGCAGTAAGCTTGATCAATAAAACCAAATGCTTGTTCTTTGAAGAGGCCATTGTAATAAACAATATTTGGCAAGTACGAGAGACAAAAAATGTGACTAACTACAAAAAAAAGGGTTAAAAATAATAGTAAGAGAATACTATGCCAACCTTATGGTAATGCATTTGAAAATCTAGACAAAATGGATGCTTATTGATGAAATTACATGCAGCCAATATTGATTCATATTTTCAGTAGAAAAGACAAATAGCTTTATGAAATTTGGAAAAGTAATCAAAGATCTCTGCTTTAGGAAAATATCAGGTGCTTCCCAACTTATTCAACAATGCTAGAGGAGCTCTAATACAAAAATAGGGAAAACATATCAAATAAAGAGGTACATGTCTCTTAAGATCCTCGATTAAAGACATTATAATCAAGTATGGTTTACTAACAAAGCAGATTTTTTAAAAGCTGAATAGCTGTTGGAGTTAAGAGAAAAATTTGTATAGCCAATCAAAATATACTCCAAGTTTTCGACAGTTTTGAAAATGCGATAAACTGTAGCAACACATCGTCTATCATTGAATCAGAAGAGAAACGCATGTACATACGGGAAATAAAGTTCAAGATAAATAAAGGACAGGCTGTCCTTTCTTGCATTGTAATGCAGTCCTATAAAAATGACCATGCAAGCTGAAACCACACAAAATGGGAGATAAGCAGGCAGTGCGACCACACACCCTGCGGTCTTGCGTGTGAAATGAATAACAGATGCTCAGAGACCAATCACCAACAGACTTTGAAAGAAGTGTCGTGATTGGTCACTGATCGTAATGCCTGTTTGTTATTTGCATCCTGATTTGTGGATTTAAGAGCTAGCACTGACATTTGTCCTTTACTCAGCTACTCACTGTTGGTAATACCGGGGCAACTGAGATTTAAACTGTGTCGTTGGGAGACTGGTGCTTTTTCGTTAAACCGCAGTAACCGAAATTTGTGAATATGAGAACCAGCAAGTATAGCCTGTGTAACATAAATTTGGTAACAGCCCAAAGTAAGAAGAAATACCTAGGAGAATGTAAAATAGGATAAGAAATCATATTCATGGTGAGGAAGGCTTTCCCTAAACAGAAAATGAAACCAAGATATCATAAAGGAAAAGACAGTAGATTAGACTCCTGGACTACAAACTGAAACGTTGGGGCTTTGAACTCACCCAGGAGCACCTCCCAAGAAAGGTCTGGCAGTCTGGTTCCAAAAGGTCACAACCTTAATCCCACAGAACAGTTTTACTATGCAAAAAATGAGGTCACTATAAGTCAGGATGTACTTCGCAGCAACTTTTTCAGTTTGGACGTGGCACAAGGCAATCAAAACAGAGTCAAACAACAAAGGACAAACTAGGAAATGTAGATAGAAAATCCCGGATTTGGCCACCAATTCTCTTTCGCCCAAGCATTCTCATTCCACACCAGTGTCAGGAGGGGAAATCTCAGTGTGTCCCACCTCACAAATCAGCTGAGAGGCTGAACCAAATTTCTCATAGAGTGTGCACTTCATTTTAAGGATTGTAAAACACCTTCCAAGAGAAAACACTGAGGATTCCCAGGATCTAACCCAGATCCTCCCAACAAGATTAGAAAAACCTTGAGAGGCAGGGTGGTAGATGAGCCTCTTTCTAGTTCTATAAGGAAAGAACAAATTAGCAGATGGTCTGTTCCCCAAGAGCAGAATTCAAATATCCTCTCTTCACCACTGAGCTTTGCAAAACATCAAAATACATAGTCTCTAGCAAATCGTTTTCTTTAAACAATCAAGAGGGAAAGAAATAGAAAGGCTAATGAATTTGCCAATTTCCTTTGTGGCCCTGGTTCTGGAAAATAATGATGAAAATATCTGAAGCCACGTATAGGAGCCCTAACGGGCACAGAGACTCAAATAAGCAGAATGGGAAAGAATGTGCCTGATACCCCACCAAGGTTGAAATAGTAATAGTCTCAGCCAGGAAATGTTGATTAAGAAATGAGAGGATACAGGCAGGAGCATCTCCTGAAATTTTGCCTAAATGCCTCAAATATTCCTAAGGAATCCCGTGGACAACAGCACCAGGCAGGAGTATAATAAGCACAGAGATGGTGCCCTCGTCAGCCAGCATACAGATAGCATTACTGGTCCTCAGAAAAGTGTAGTGTGACTGGGTCTAAAACCTGATCAGACTTTTCCATAGATGTGCGATATTGGAGCTGGGTTTGCAGCTACACTGGCCAAATCGCCTTTGCAAAACACAGTAGGTCACAGCCAGAGAGGATCCACAACAGCTCTGTTCTTTCTCAAGCAGAAAAGGATTTTAAAAGTGTCAAGTTATCTCCCACAAAGGATGGGAATAGCAGATCATAGATTAGTGACTGATAGAGGTATCTGTGATTCCCTCAGCTCATTTCCATCCTGAAGCTGGGCTATAAGGTCTCAGGTGCTGGGTGATCAGTCACAATCCCTCTAAACAGGTGCTTAATCAGGTCTGGACAGGCAGAATACAGGCCTGGGCATGTGACGTCTGGTACCAGCTCTTTCTCTGCCCTCTAGAGTGGCTGTAGATGAATCCACATCACCTTTCCATCTATAGTTTTTTTTTTTTTTTTTTTTTACTGTTGTTTTGGTTTTTTTAATAGACAAAGTTTTGATAACATTACTTGGTGGCATATTCTCTTAGAAAATCCTTCGTTACCAAGTACAAACCAAACAGGAAGTGCCTCGACTTAATAGCCTATGTAAGAGTTTTCTAAAGTCTTCTCCTCTGTGCAAGTTTGATAAACAGACCAGGCAAAGTGAAATAGGGCATAGCACACAGCATTTTATCTGATGGAGTCTCTATACCTAAGTGTGACTGTTAACCAATGATACATAGTAGGTAACACAGGTTAACAGTGGTTCAGAGTGTATCTTAAAGTCAGGCTGCCAGAATTTAAAGCCCTTGCTAGGTGTTTCATTGTAAGACCTGAGACAAATTAGTTCTCTCTGCTTCATTTTCAGCCTCTGAAAAAATTGTATGTACCTTGTGGCAGGCTGAGTAACAGCCCTCTGAGATGCCCACATCCTAATCCCTGGAACCCGAGGATGTTACCTTACATGGCAAAAAAGATTTTGCAGATATGATAAGGTTATAGATCTTGAGATGGGGAAATTATCCTGGATTATCTGGGTGGGCCTTAAATGTAACCACAAGTATCCTTATAAGAAGGAGTTAGAATGAGATTTGACTATGGAAGGGGAAGGAGAAGACAAAGCGGAATTAGGTTAACATGGCCAAAGCCAAGGAATGTTAACAGCCTCTGGAAGCTGGAGAAGGCAAGGGTATGGATTCTCCCCTCTGAGCCTCCAGAAGGAGCACAGTTCTTCCAACACCTGATTTCAGGTCAAGGAAACAGATTTTGGATTTCTGACCTCCAGAACTGTGAAAGCACAAGTGTGTTTTGTTTTAAGTCCCAAGTTCTCGTGATTTGTTATGGTGGCTATAGGAAACTAATACATACCTCGTAAAGACCATTACTACAATTAAAATGTGTGAAGGCAACCTCCAAACTGTTTTACACATAGCTGTACCCTTTTACACTCCCACCAGCAACAAATGAGGATTGCAATTTCTCCGCATCCTCGCCAACTTCTGTCATTTTCTTTTTTTTAATCACAGCCATCATAGTGAGGATGAAGTAAGAAGTGATATCTAATTGTGGTTTTGAATTGCATTTCCTGAATGACACTTATATGAAATGTCTGCAATAGGCAAAAGTAAAGAGACCAAAGTCTATTAGTTGTTTCCGGGATGGGAAAAAGGGTGAAAGAAGAAGTCATTGCTTGGGGGACACTGAGCATCTGTGAAGGGTGATGGAAAAATTTGGAAAAGGATAGTGGTGATGGATACATAACACGAGGAACATAATGTCACTTCATTGTACATATGGAAAACATTGAAATGGCAGATATTTTATTATATATGTATTTATCATAATAAAGGAAAAAAAAAAAGTGACCATAACCAAACGTAGCAGAGTGCTTGAACACAGCAAGAATGCAGTACATATACACCATCCTTGGAAAGTGAAGCTTTAGTTCTCAGGGGCCACTGGATCCAGCACAGTGACCTCCATTTTCCTCTGCCTTCATCCTAGTGGCAAACGCATAGATAACTGGTAGAAAGAGTTCTATCCTTCCCCTCAGGGCTTCTCCTATTACTTATGAGAAATTACTTCTCATTTAAATCACGTTAATCTTTACTTTTCTACTTTTTTTCTTTTTCTTACTCTTCATCCAAACTATTTTTCTGAACTTTAAAGAAAGCAAAGCCATTTCTCAATGGATTCAGGTGCTGACACAAGTCAATATTGCAACCGGGTTTCTGTCTTTATTTCTAGGTTTTGTTACCAGGAACTTTTGAACCTAAATCCACCTCAGATTCTAGCATCATCTCATTTTCTCATTACTCCCTTCTGTCTTTAGATCAGTTTCTTGTCAACTTGGTGCTTTTCCTTAACATGACTTAAGAAGAGGTGGCACAGCTTAGTAGTAAAAGCCCAGACTTCCTGGTTTTAAATCCTGAGCATTTGCCACCTACTAATTGTTTGACGTTGGGCAAGTTACTTTTCAGGGCCTCAGTTTCCTAAAAAGATGGGAATTACTAATAATATCTACTTATCAAGTTGCTCTAATGAGGATCAAATGATTTAACATTTTTTAAGTATTTAGAATCATGCTTTTCATAGAGTAAGCTCTACAAAAGTGTTTGTTAACTATAAGCGAAACTTCGAAACATATCACTTATTCAAATTTTTTGTTTGGCTTTTGTGTTCCATCAAACTTAGGCTCACAAATACTTTAGCATATTCATGGGCCACATTTTCCCAAAATTTACAATAAAATTTCAAGAGAACCAGAAAAATATTTTTCTACTGAAGAATATTGCTGAAGGACTTTGTCCATGTGGCTCAATCATGTCTTTTATCACAGTGTTTTCAAGTTCCCATATCCCAGCCTGGGGTAGTACAACGCCAAGGCATGCAAGTGACTGAGTTTGTATTTTGAATCCTTTACCTTAACACTTCCGCCAACCTCCACCTCCTTGCTCATAAACTTTAATTTGCCTTCTATCCTATGGAACTCTACTTCAAAAAAAGTTTCTGATATCAGCCATTAAAAATTTAGTGTGAATATAAGACAAAGGTAATGTCTTACCTCAGGAAGACACAAGGTGCAGAGATTTTCTTTTTTCCCAACCTCCGTGGACAAATCCAAGGTCTGAATCATGGCTCTGATGATTAGCAGCTGTTTGATTCTACCTGCCTTGGTTTTCCATCTGGAAGGTGTATCTGAACACAACACTCCTGGCCTGAGGCTCCTATGAGGGCCATTCCCAGCTCTATGTCTGGTAAAGTAAGAAGAACTGCCCTCATTACATCACGCTAGAATTATAACAATGATTGGTTCAGGGTGGGCCTGGACAGGCTCGTTCCAGTCAGGGGAAGCTTCCAGACCTCTGAAATGGAACTATTTAGGAAGAACAAAAGACATGCATTGATGAGTCTAAAATCATCAAATTTCTCACAAACCATATTTTGGTTCATTAGAAATATATATAGGGCAAATATCCTGCTTTTTACTAACCAGGGCTTTATCCCCAGTTTTATGAGATGAATGGGGCCTTTAGTGAGCTCTCAGTTCAGGCCTCAACCAGTGTTTGCACAATGTGGATTGTGGACCATCTGTATCAGAATTACCCGGGTGCTGGTAGAAATCCAGACTCTCGTTGGCTCAACTGCAAACCTAGAAAATTAGGGTAAAAGGGGTAAAATTCTGCATAATATTTCATGATTAGTATGTCCTTCCCCAGTAAAGTATAAGAATTTCAGGCCTAGTTTAAAGCAGTTTAAGTATCCCCTTTGGGCTTTTTTCTCCTAGGACTTTATCCGAACATTGGTCTTCTAGCTTCCGCGTCGGGCTATGGAAGGACAAGGGAGAGAAAGGCTGTTTTTTCCGATGAGAATTAATGATCGAAAGGTTGATCAATGTATTGAATGAAACCTAGAAGCTCGCTGTCTTAATTTCTTCGTACTGTTAAAACGGAAATACCACAAGAGGGTGGCCTTTAAACACAGAAGTTTATTTTCTCACAGTTTAGGAGGCTAGAAGCTGGAATTCAGGGCCCTGGCTATGGGGAAGGCTGTCTTCTGTCTGCTCTGGGGAAAATCCCTGTCTCAGCTCCCACAGCCTCTGCTCTGTGTTCCTTGGGGATCTCTATGCGACATCTGTCTTTCCCCCACTTGTGCCTGCTTGCTTTGCATATAATCTGCTCCCTTTCTGTATTAAAAGTGACCTGTTTAAGACACACCTCACACTGTTACAGCCTCCCCAATGGGACTGCGTCTGCGGGTGGAGGGGCTAAAATCCCAACACATCATTTTGAGGCACACAATTCAATCCATAACATATGTCTGGGGAGCAATTATTCCACACTGGAGTACCAGGACCAGGGTTCTGGAAAAGAAGCCCAATCTAGTAAATAGTATTAAGTTTGAAAAAAAGATATGAACTAATAGTGCAATGACATAAAAAAGGAAAGAAAACCAATTTTTTGCAAAAGCAAAGAAATACGTATAAGAAAATCATGGTTCAGATATGAAGCAAGCTAAAACATAGCATGATGTAAGCAACTGATGTTGATGACACTCTGGGTCACCATCCAGAAGTGGACGCCTTCTACCTGCAGAGGAGAGAAAGGAATCCTGTGTCACAATTTGCTCCAGGACTAAGCAAAACTCACACTGTGAATACAGTTTATTGGTTTTCAACCCTTAGAGTGAACCTATGGATAAAGCATGGGATACTTTGCTGTAATTGCAGGACAAAATGTAAATGTTAACAGCACAAAGAAAAGTAAACTGCTATTGACAGAAGCTGAGTCATAAAGGGAAGAGAAAGGCCCAGAATCTGTAGAGGCGCAGTCTCATGCATAGGGAAACTCATGAGATAAGGGGAAAGCTGGAAAACAAGAAATTAAGAACAATGGTGAATATTCCTTGAGAGTTTCTGTGTGCTGGACACAAAAGGCTAGAACTGCATTATTCCATTTCATCATCTTGAACAAGCCCATGAAGTTGGTGTTACAAGTTTCCCTGGTTTATAGATGAGCAAACTGAGATGTAGGAAGGTTAAGTAGATGACTCAGGGGCACCTGTCTGTCAGTGGGAGCTTGCCTGTGGCAATGATTCTAAAGGGGTGGAGCTTCCAGACTAAAATGAACTAGGAAGAAAGACCTGGTAATCTACTTCTGGAATTATCCAATGAAAACCCTAAGGATCGCAGCAGTCCAGTTTGCCACTGATCAGGAGATGGCACGGGACTGGGCTCAGTTGTGTATGGGGTTTTTAACCACTGTGCTATTTTCCCCTCATAAATACAGCTAGCCAATTTACATAAAGCTACAAAGTAGAAGCAGAAAAACTATTGAAATAAATATGATATATTGGGAGCAAAGAGCAGGAAAAATGGAATGTAAGTTTATCCTCCGCATTAAAAAAAAAAAATTAGGAAGGTGAAAAGTATTATTTAAAATGGATATATCACGATTAGCAAAATTAGCATAACATTTAGAATTGGATCATAACAACAAAGTAGCTAAAAACTGTCTCTGGGGAGAACACCTGGCCCAGGAAGGGCTGGATTTTAGTATTGTTTGAGTTGCTGTTGTGTTCATATATTAATTTCATAAAAAATAAAAGCATGTTTGGATTCACTTTAAAATAGCATCAGCCATGTAAGTGCATCAAAATATGCAATTCAAAACAGCCGTTATATCTCTCACACATTTATTAAAAGTTTGCCTTGTCAGGATCATTACAGCTAGCTTGAAGATCTTCTAGAAAAAAGTTAAAGAGACATCTGAATTTAAAAATCTGTCTCTGAATACCATGGCCTGGCATGGCAGGGAGAGGGTGCTGGTTCGTTAGAAGCAAACTGGGTTTGAACCCTGCTTCTGAGAGGCAGTTCTGAGTACAAAGGGCAGGCGATTGCGTGCAGCCAGGGAGCAGGAGCTTTGATCCTCTGGACCTGTAACAAACAGGCAGCAGGGTACCTGGAGGAGGCCAGCAGCCTCTATGTGATGCTTGTCTTTGTATTTACAGGGCTACTCTCATAAATGCTGCACTAGGCAGAGTGCTGTGCATTTTTAGGCTTAGTTATCCTACTTTTCCATGTGTTTACTTCCTAATAATTTGAGTAATCACTTGTATGCTCAGTGTAGGATGGAGATCCCCTATTTGCATTGCCTGCTGCAGGCAATCAAGGCCCTGCTGCCTAAGGAACTCACTCATCAAGCATACATATATTATCTATTATCCATCTACCTACCTACCTGCCTACTTGTCTATCTACCTGTCTACATCTACCTATCTTCTGTCATCTCTATCTTCTGTCTACCTATGTCCTTTCTTTCTTTCTCTTGTTCCTCCCTCCCTCCCTTTGTTTCATCTATGTACCCATTTATCTCTCTATTCCTGTGTATAGAATAATAACAATGGCTTACAAATCTCTACATTACTGTGTTTTATCCTTAAAACAATCTCTTGACGTAGACAGAACATAGAAAAAAATAAAGACACTCAGACTCTTGAAAGTTAAGTCACCTATTTGTGATTACACAGCCAATAGATAGAGCAGAGAATTAAACCCACAGCTTTGCTGTCCTTCTCTCATCCCAATCTCCAACTAGTTGACTCCATTTCGGGCACATTAGCTTGTTAACTACTTCCTGAAGATACCAAACATGTTTCCTCTAGGTTTTCCAGTGATTATTCCAGCTATCTGAAATGCTCTTCCCTCAGACATATGACTTAATTGCTTCCTTCTACATTTTGCTCCCGTCTCACTTTCACAGTGAGGTTTGCCCTGTCCACCATTTAAATGGAAACCTAGGCTTCTCCCTGTCTCCAGCCTCAATACCCCACATGCTACTTTGTTCTCCATGGCATTTGTTACTAGCTAACAAATTTGCTTATGATGTTTGTTGCTTGTTTTGTCTCTTCAGAGTAGAATGCAGGCTGCCCAAAGTTGGGGATTTTGTTTCTTTTGTCATTGATCCTCCTACCTAGAGTAGTCCTTAGCACATCCAAGATGCTCAGTCAATGTTACTGATAAATGGGTGAATGAACTCCCTTCTGAATATGACCTGTCTCTTCCACAGACATCTCATGCTATTAAAAATATATATATATATATATGTATAGTCAGAATGATTCATGTCCACTTATCCAAGCCAGAAGGCTAAAATAGGCCTGGTCTTGTTGTAGTTCTCTACTTCACCTCCCTCTTCCATCACCTCCTCACATCCCCACTACCAGCCCCCTAGACCAGGAGCTCATTGTCAAATCTTTGCTTCAACTACTGCAAAGTCTCCCATAAGCCTCTTCACCTCTGCTCTGGCACTATTTAATTCTTCCTTTTCACACAGCCACAGGGATTTTTCTAAAATCTACACATGGTCTTGTCACTTTGGGGCTTAGAATCCTTTCAGGACTCCCCACAGTTTCAGGATAATGGACAAATGCTCTATCTCAGTGTGTAAATTGGTCTGTGATCTGTCCCTTTGGAAGCCTGCTGAAGGCTGCAGCTGCATCTCCCACATCCAGCTGGCCACATCCAACTACCTGCCTGATGTTTCTGACTTTTCACATGCTATTTCTTGACCTGGAAAGTCCTTCTCCACCTGGCTGCTCCCTCCTCCTTCTTTAAGGAGCTGTTGACATTTCTTCTCACCCAGAAGTAGTTGAAGCCCTTCTTACATGTCCATTACCTTAGCACTTACCTGCCTGTCATCTTTTTCAGTCTAGTTATCTGTCACCCCCAACAACAGTCTAAATTTCTCTGGGGAAAGATATGTCTCTTTCTTTGCATCCCAAGAGCCTAGTAGAGAGTGGAATGTAGAGTGGTCACTGAATAAATATTTAATATGTAAGAAGCTGAGGAGTCCCCGGGGTGGTGCAAATGATTAGTGTGCTCAATTGCTACCCAAAAAGTTCGAAGTTCATCCACCCAGAGGCACCTCAGGAGAAAGGTCTTTTGGTACTTCTGAAAAAAATCACCCATTGTAAACCCTATAAAGCACAGTTCTTTCCCACATTGGGTCACCATGAGTCAGAGTCGACTCGATGCCAACTTTTTTTTTCTTTTTTTTTTTTAATGTAAGGAGCCAAAAGAAATTCTTTTATTTTTCTCTATTCCCCATTTTAAGATGGTTTTCCCGGATTGTGAAATGCTTTAGAAAAAGTTGTGTCTTGAGCAATTAAGTCTAAAGGAGACCCTTGGGATAGCTAGATCTGGGTGAAATTGTAACTGTACCCATTTGATATTTTAGTGGCTTAGATTACAGCCGGAAGCTCTTTTCTGGTATTTTTAAGGAGTGTAATAGCAGCATCTAAGTAATATGTTACATCCTAGACTTAATATTTCAATTATCACAGAGCAGCTGTGAGCAGTTTCTTCCTTTCTTCCTCCAGACCCAAAACCTGCCAGGCCCATCCTCTGTGGATAAAGTCCCATGTGTGAGAGGGATTGTCATAGGTCTAAAGAAAGACACAAATAAAGGCATTTAGACTTTTTAAAAACTAAAATTGTGAAGTGTGGTTTCCTCACACAAATCAGGGATGATCTAGCCTAAGGTGAGGTCAGAGGGGTGGGAGAGAAGCACAGAGGGAAAGGCAGGGGTGGTCACCTAGCTCCGCCTCCTCTGACCTCACTTCCTCCTGAGGTGCCATCCTTTACACTTGAAACAAAGAGACTTCAGGAGTCAGCACGTGCAGTCAGAATGTGTGGCTACTTCCACATCCTATTTACTGGGCTGAGGAAAACTTTGCATTCCTTACATCCTGCTCAGCAAGTCACCACTCTTGCCGGTCCATTCTTCCTCCCCACTTGAGTCAAAGAGCTAAGACACAGGAGCAGAGGCAAATGAATAAGGAAAACAAGGTTTTATTTACATATTTACACAATTTGGGAAAGAAAGCTAAGAGCCCATTTAGGCAAACTGGCTTGGGAAGAGGGCGCATCCACAGGCAGCAGTAAGAGTCCTGCTGCGTCCAAGACTTCATTCTGCCAGGCTCCCCAACAATCCAGGGACAGTAGAGTCAATGGTGCCAGCTCCTGAGAGGTCAAAGGGGGTATTCTGGCTAGGTAAGACCAAGGTGTTTTAACTGAAGGGGAGGACTAAGTTTTCCCTAAAAATGTACAGTCTTGTCCCCTCTGACAAGAGCAATACATGCCCTTTTGCCATAAGCACCCAGGTATGGCACTATCTGTGCTTTGGCCAGAAGGACTCTAGATGCTTTGAACGAATGTGGGACCAGGCATATCTTCAAATATAATTATGGTGCTGCCCCTCCTGTTGCACCAGGCGTGCTCTGGCAAAGTAAGCCCTAGGTGGACTAGTAGAAATGGGAAAGATGAGGGTCTCCATTTACAGGCATGGTGTTGTTACCTCCCATTACATCACGTGTAGTCTGGCCAGGTGGACCCCAGGTATACTGATGGAAGGAGGGGTCCCAAAGGGCTCCATTTACAGGCATGGTACAATTCCCTCCTGTTGTACCTTACATGCTCTGGTCAGGAAGACTGTAGCTGCACTGATGGAAATGAGGAACACAGGGGCCTCCAACCATAGGTATGGTGCTGTCCCTTCTCTTCATGCCAACTCTGCTCTGGAGAGGTGTGCCCCAGGGGTTCTGGCTGTAGCTGGGAGCACCAGGGTGTCCAAGTACAGTTATATTGTTGACACTTGAATCTCCAGCAGAAGTGCCATCGCCAAATGGGCCCAAGGTGCTCTGATGGAAGATGGGAGCATAATTGTCTTTTTGTGAACATTTCCTCCTAGAGGTGCTGGCTTCACCAGTAAGAACATGTTTGCTCTCGTCAGGGGTTGCCCAGGATCTCTGATGGAAGGCAATGACAGTAGGGGCTAGAATCCCAAGCTTGGGACAATTTCCCATTGCACCATCTGTACTCTGGACAGGTGGACCCCAGGTGCTCTGAATAAGTTGCCACCTGTTGAATTTGCAAATATTGGCGTGGTGTTGCCAACCTGGTCCCAGGTGTTTGGACCAATAGGTAGAATGGAACTGGTATTGAGTGTCCCACTTGGCCCTGCTCCAGAATTGAGTGCTCCAGTCGTAGAACTGGGACCTGGGGCAGGCACATTGACCCCAAAGTTCCCACTACCCATAGGGACTGCAGATCTCATAAACACAAGTGGGCCTCGAGTGCTGTTGGCAAACAGCGATTTCCTATTCCCAGCAATGGGCATCTTAGTTGTGGTTTTAAAACCAGAACTAGTGGCTATGCCAATGGGAACAACACCTGGGGCACCATCAAAGGCCAACTGGGTGCTCGCATGGATATTAGAGGTGGAATATATGGGTGCCAAGCCCACAAATGTTGATTGATTTCTGTTGTTACTGGGTGGCTGTGCTGCCGTAACTGTTAGGTTTACAGCTTGTGTTGGTACTGCCCGTTTCCCTACGGGTATGGACCTGTGAAATCTGGAGGGTCCAGGCTGCTGCCAATCAGGGGCCCCAAATGTGGGCTGAGGGGTAGTTCCTGGATCTAAAAGGTGTCTGAAAGTTGCAGTTGGGCTGCTGACTGACTGTGCAGGCAAACTGGTGGAGCCTGGGGTGGACAAAATGCTGCAACTCACCAGCATACTCTTCTTACCAGGAACTACCTTGGGAAATGGCAAGCAGTTGTCCTTAGTGTCAGGGGGAGATGGGAAGATGACAGCCAGGGAGGGAGGTGTGGTATCCATGTCCTCACAATCAGGCTTGATTGCAGAGTCTGTAGACACGCTGCCTAATGACGTGGAGGCAGCTGCTGGTGTAGTCAGAGCTAGGCCAGTGGCTCTCTGCTGGTGCCCACCAGGGGTTCCTGGCCTGGGCTGAGGGGTGACTCCTGGGCGAAATGGAAGACTGAAACTTGCAGAGGGGTAGCTGACTGTAAATGCTGGTGGGCTGGTGGGGACTGGGGCCTTTGCAGGGGACACCTGATCTCCACAGCCATGGACCTGGGTAAGAGGGAGGGAGCTCACCCCAGAGCCTGGGGGAGACATGAAGATGACAGCCTGTGAATGGGGAGAGGTGTCCATGTCTCTCACATCAGGATCCACAACAGGCTGAGAGGTGGAGTTTGCAGAAGCAGTGGCTGTAATTGTGGGAGTGATGGTTGTAATTTTGATGGGCTGACTGGTGAACACAAGGGTGCTGGTGGAAGGGACAGGAGGAGGAGGAGAGGTTGGTGAGAAAAAAGAAGAATCCACCAACATGGGGAACGGCGACTCCTCTCTGAGGGGGGTAGGCAATAAGGAGACAGTTGAGGTGCTAGGAGGTGTGGAGATGTCAGAAGGAGAAGGTGCTGCATCAGGGACTGAGGGATAGAAACAGAGAGAGCCTCCATCCTCATTACTGAGTTTGCCTCTCAAGATGGGACTAAATGTACAGGAAGAAGCAGATTTAGCTGGAAGAGACAAAGAAGGAGTGTTAGGCATTTTGTCTTTTTCTTCAAGACCAATCTCTGATGCAGGGGAAGGTCTAGGGGAACACAGGATGGTTGGGCTGGCAGACAGGTTGGATAAGTCAGTGAAAAACATTGTTGAGACTGGCAGAGTAGAAGTGTTACAAGACAGAGAGTCTTGGGTGGGCACAATAGACAAGGAGGAGGGACTGGTAGTCTGAGTGGTACTGCAGTCTGATGTGGCCTCTTCTTTGTCTTCTAAGGCTGTGTGGTTCCCTTGGGGCTCAGCTGTCCTCTCCAAGCCTAGGTCTTCAGCAACAAGCATACGAGGGCACTTAGGAGGTAGAGGCAGCTCACCTTGATCCCAAGGTGGTGGTACCAGCAGCAGTTTCCGTTTATGTGGCCTAGGACAGGCAGATGTGGGTGAAGAATTGCTCCCGGATGGCATATGGGAATGCTTTTCTTCCCGCTTCTCCTTCCCCGACCCCAGTGAGGCTGGAGAGCTGGGCTGATGGCCTTCTTCCACCTCTTTCTTGGTTGACATTGTCAGCCTCTTGGGCAGGCCAGAGAGCCCTGTTGCATCAGGAATAGGCTTCTGAAGGGGCAGGACACCTCCGACAGGGCTGCATGAGCTGACAATGGCACAGTCTTTGGTGAATGAGCTCCCAGATGACACCTGGGCTTTGTTATACAGGCTGTTTTCTAGGCCCTTGGGTGGAGGGTTCCCTTCAGAGGCCCAGAAATGTGCAGGGAGGAAGTGATGTCTCCATTGGTCTCCAGGGACCTAGAAGCAGAAGGTGCACTGCTAATGTTATGGGGACTTTGATTGTCCTCATCCTTCACGGTCCCATTCCTGGACTGTCCTAGGGCACTTGGCTCAGACTCCTTTGGGCAAGGAATTGGAGGGTGACTGGATGTCACTGGCTTCACAGATGTGACTACCTGGTTGAGTGGCAAATGGAGAGTTCACTTGCACCCTGGAGGAGGAATCTTTACACCTCTCGGGTGGCCGAAGGCCCAGGGCACCACCTGCTCCTTCAGAGTGTCCCCCCAGGACATCAAGGGACAGACCCCCAGAGAGGAGCTGTGAGCCTGTCGGATAGCATACCGCCTCTTTGGGGCGATGTAAAACCGAGGCGGTAAAGGCACGCGACCCTGATTGAGCAGTCCACTGTGAAGAGGGTGGAAGGGAGGCGCAGGGGCAGTGGGATCATCCCGGCCAGAGGTGGGAGCACAGCGGGTGGGGTGACTCCGGGCTGGCAGAGGGTAGCGACGGGACGAGGGGTGAAGTTTGCTAAAGAAGTTACCCATGAAGAGTGGGTTGTGAGTTCTTCAGCCCTGAAAATGGAGTAGAAACGTAGAGGTTTCCTAGCGTCCGACTCCTCCAAGGGTGAAGCATGCACTGACCAGCCCCAGCCTGATGCTTGTGACACCCCGTCAGAACTCGTGACATAGCAGAGGAGGAAATAAAGGCACCAGTGGGTAAAGGGTGGGGCCTCATGGCCCAGCCCCAGCTGGACTCTAGGGCTTGGGGACTTCTCACTTGCATTGCAGGTATTTGGCACGTGATGGACCCCACGCTACTAGGGACTGTTTAGAACTGCGGTGCTCGGGGAAGTTAGATTTCATTCTTTATAGGTTTCTTTCACCTATTTCATTCTGTTGTTTTTCTCTGGTCCTTCATCAGAGTGGTGTTCTTTATCAGGCATATGCCATGAGGGTGCTTCAAAGCCAAGCATCATAGAGATTAATAAAGTATTTTAAAGGCTTTCTTTTATTTACCTATTTAAAATAGCATTGACATGATTCCTATGTTACAAAATTCGTTTTAGCCCTCTGCTCCTTTAGACCAGTAATTCTGGTCTTTTTTGGTGAGTTGGAATTTTGTTCAACATTTTTCTCCAACTCTCTCCAGGACCCTCTATTGTGATTCCTGTCAGAGCAGTCTGTGATGGTAGCCAGGCACCATCTCGTTGTATTTGACTCACTCTGGCGCAGGCTGTGGTAGTCATGGTCCAGTAGTCCTTTGAACTAATCTTTCCCTTGTGTCTTTGGTTTTCTTCATTCTCCCTTGCTCCAGACTGGGTGGGACATTGGAGTATCCTTGATGGCTTCTCACAGAGTATATCAGGCACAATGTGGATTTCCAGCCCCAACAAACTTTGAGGTTGATAGGACACAAGAGATTTTGCTCAGACCCAAACTCTGTGTGAAAAAAAGGAGAAATGTTATGAGCCCTTTCTAACTTCTCCAAGACAGAAATGATTTACAGTTACGACTTCTAACCATAACTCCTTGATGTCATTTAAGGGGAGTTCAATACGAAACAAACTATTTTTCTTTTCTTTTCTTATTGTAAATAAGTATAAAAAAATAAGTATAGATAGACACATATCACAAACTGTACACCTGAAAAACATTGAATTAGCAAACATTTGCCAATTCAGCATTTTTCAGGTGTACAATTTAGTGATATCACTTACATCAATTGTGTTGGGCAACCATCACCCATAATGGTAGCCAGATTTCCCATCACCATAAGCACTGTTTCATAAACAATGATTCCCACCTTCACCTTCTCTGCAACCCCAGTAACCACTAATAAACACTGGTCTTTATATATTCATATTGCCTGTTCTTATTTTTCATATAAGTGAGATCTTACAACACTTATCCTTTTGTGACTGACTTATTTCACTCAGAACAAACAACCTTTTGACTCTGAGCAAACATTGTTAGCTGGTACAAATTTTGGACAAAGCTTTCTTACAGGAATTCTGAAAAAAATGACCACATATCTTGGTCAGCTCTATTTGCAAACAATAAATTACACTCATGTTATTTCCATTTTTTCCCAAAAAGAAAATGCATTAAATATATGATGAGCGTTGGGACTTTGGAACAATAAAGGGGAATTTGGAGAAGTGTACCCAGAAAAAATATGCCTCTTGATTTTTTCTCTCAAATGGGAAAATATTGATAAGGTGCTCTTTGAGATCTAGAATATTCTCTCACGTGTTCTTGTAAGGCAAAATGATGTTAGGTTGCAGGTGGTTATTCTGAGACAATTTGACTTGGCTGGGGCAAACAGGAGACAAAATGTGTCCAGGCAAAATATTTACATGAAAATATACTAATTACATAATTAATACAAATTTAATGACAGCAATTTACCATTGCCAGATGAGCATGCTCTTAATCTGAAAATTTGTACATTACGATCTCCAGGTATATCAGATGAACCCAGGGATGCTCAGTCATTGTAGGGGTTGTAGTAGTGGCAATAAAGAAAATATAGCTGACAACCTGTGGCTGAACACTCTCATTCCCTATCTTCTTGTCTCGTTCGCTGACAATCTATTTTAATTTTTATAGTTAATGTGAGGACATACAGCATGACCCACGGAGCTCATTAAATGAATCTTTTTTCCCCCCTCTAAAATAACTTTACTATCCTTGTTTTCGGCTTCTTTTCTCTCTTGTGATTTCTAATATAAGCCAATCTAAGTGAAATACATTGGCTTTGTACAGCTTCTTTCTTAGGATAGTCTTTTCCTGATTGATTTATCTCTCACACTTATTTCACTTTTTGCCTTCTATGGATGTATCAAAATATTTCTATGTAACTTCCAGGCTTTCAACCTCTTAGCTTTTATTTTTATGCTAATTTTTGTATTTCTATACTATCATTTGAACATGGTTTTAGGAGAAACAGAGGTAAGTACGGTCCCTAGTTTACCTGTTGATTCTCATTTCCATTATTCCCATAGAAGAAACCCAAGCTTGGCATGAAGAGATGTAACATTCATCACTTAAACTTTTCTTGACCAATTACTAAAGATTTTAGACATAGTAGTTTTTTTTTTTAATTGTAATTTAGATGAAGGTTTACCAAGCATATTAGTTTATCATTAGACAATTAATACATATATTGTCTTGTGATACTGGTTGTCAACCCCATGACGTGTCAACACTCTTCCCTTCTCTACCTTGTGTTCCCCCTTACCAGCTTTCCTGTCCCCTCCTGCCTTCTTGTCTTTGCTCCTGGGCTGGTGTGCCCCTTTAGTCTCTCTCTTTTTTTTTTGAATGGGCCTGTCTAATCTTTGAATGAAGGGTAAACTTCAGGAGTGATTTCAGTACTGAGCTAAAAGGGTGTCCGGGGGCCATACTCTAGGGGATCCACCAGCCTCTGTTAGGCCAGTAATTCTGGACTTTTTTTGTGAGTTAGAATTTTGTTCAACATTTTTCTCCAGCTCTGTCCAGGACCCTGTATTGTGATCCCGGTCAGAGCAGCCGGTGGTAGTAGCCAGGCACTATCCAGTTGTGTTTGACTCAGTCTAGTGGGGGTTGTGGTAGTTGTGGTCCATTAGTCCTTTGAACTAATCTTTCCCTTGTGTCTTTGGTTTTCTTCATTCTCCCTTGCTCCAGACTGGGTGGGACATTGGAGTATCCTAGATGGCTTCTCACAAGCTTTTAAATCCCCAGAGGCTACTCACCAAAGTAGGATGTGAACATTTGCTTTATAAATTATGTTATGCCAGTTGAGCTAGATGAACTGGCATAACATAATTTATGCCTCTTGATTTTTTCTCAAGGGTAAACTGAGACCATGGTCCCCAGCCTTCAGCCCAGTCATTCCGTCCCTCAAAGAGTTTGGATGTGTCTATGAAACTTCCATGAACTTGCCTTGGTCAAGTTGTGCTGATTTCTCCAGTATTGTGTAGTGTCTTACCCTTCACCAAAGTTACCACTTACCTATTGTCTAGTTAGTGTTTTTCCATCCCCACCTCTACCCTCCCTAGCCCTCCCTAGTAACCATCAAAGATTGTTTCTTTCTGTGTGTAAATGTTTTCATGAGTTTTTATAATAGTGGTCTCATACAGTGTTTGTCCTTTTGTGATTGACTTATTTTACTCAGCATAATGTCCTCCAGATTCATCCATATTGTGAGATGCTTTGCAGATTCATCATTGTTCTTTATCTTTGCATAGTATTCTGTTGTGTGCATGAACCATAGTTTGTTTATCCGTTTATCTATTGATGGGCACTTAGGTTGTTTCCATCTTTTTGCTGTGTGGACAATGCTGCAATGAACATGGGTGTGCATACGTCTATTTGTGTGATGGCTTTTATTTCTCTAGGATATATTCCTGGATTGTATGGTATTTCTATTTCAATTTTAAGGAAGTGCCATATTGTTTTCTAAAAAGGTTGTACCATTTTACATTCCTGCCAGCAGTGCATTAGATTTCCAAAACTCCCCACAGTCTCTCCAACATTTGTTATTTTCTGTTCTCTTGATTCCTGCCAGTAACGTTGGGATGAGATGATATCTCATTGTAGTTTTGATTTTCATTTCTGTGATGGCTAGGAATCTCAAGCATTTCCTCATATGGTGTGTTAGCGGCCTGAGTGTCTTCTTAGGTGAAGTGTCTGTTCATATTCTTTGCCCATTCTTAAATAGGATTATTTATCTTTTTGTTGTAGAAGTGTTAGATTTTAGAGATTAGATATTTGTCAGATTTTTCATAGCCAATTTTTTTCTTTTTCTGCAGTCTGTAGGTTCTTACTCTTTTGGTGAAGACTTTTGATGAGCATAAGTGCTTCATTTTTAGAAGTTTCCAGTTATCTGGCTTATCTTCTGGTGTTTGTATATTGTTAGTTATGGTTTATACACTATTTATGCCGTGTATTAGGGCATCTAGCATTGACCCCATTTTTTCTTCCATGATCTTTACAGTTTTTGGTTTTATGTTTAGGCCTTTGATACATTTTAAATTAGCTTTTGTGTATGGTGAAAGGTATGTTTCATTTTTTTACAGAGGGTCATTCAGTTCTGCCAGTATCATTTGTTAAAAAGACTGTCTTTTCCCCATTTACTGGACTTTGGGCCTTTGTCAAAGATCAGGTGACTATAGGTGGATGGATTTACATCTGAGTTCTCTAATCTCTTCCATTGGTTGATACTCTGTCACTGTATGAGTACCAGGCTGTTTTGACTACTTTAGTAGTATAGTAGGTTCTGAGGTCAGGTAGTGTGAGTCCTCCTACTTCTTTTTCTTCAACAGTGCTTTACTTATCCAGGACTTTTTCCATTCCATATGAAGTTAATGATTTGTTTCTCCATCTCATTAAAGAATGCTGTTGGTATTTGGAAGCTAGAACTGACAGTTTCACTATCCGGAGTCTACCTACCCATGAGTGTGATGTGTTTTTTTCATTTATGTAGGTCTCAATTGGTTTCTTGCAATAGTATTTTGTAGTTTCTTTGTGCAGGTCTTTTATGTCCCTGGTTAGATTTATTCCTAAGTACTTTATTTTTTTAGGGGATATTATAAATGGTATTGCTTTCCTGATTTCATAGTTTTCTTTATTGGTGTTCAGAAATCCAACTGATTTTTGTACATTTATACTGTGTCGTGCTACTCTGCCGAATCTTTCTATTTGTTCCAGCATTTTTTTTTGTGGAGTCCTTTGAGCTCTCTATGTATAGTGTCATACATCCCCAGATTGGAATAGCTTTACTTCTTTCTTACCATTTTAGATGTCTTTTTTTTCTTTTTCTCACATTATTGCTCTAGCTAGGACTTCCAGGACAATATTAATTAAGAGTGGTGATAAATGGCATCCTTGTCTTTTTTTTTTAATTTTTATTGTGTTTTAAGTGAATGTTTACAAGCCAAATCAGTGTCACATACAAAAACTTTTATACACCTTGCTATATACTCCTAGTTGCTCTCCCTCTAATGAGACAGCACACTCCTTCCCTCCACTCTCTATTTTTGTGTCCATTCGACCAGCTTCTGACCCCCTCTACCCTCTCATCTCTCCTCCAGACAGGAGCTGCTAACATAGTCTCATGTGTCTACTTGATCCAATATACTCACTCTTCACTAGTATCATTTTCTATTCCATAGTCCATTCCAATCCCTGTCTGAAGAGTTGGCTTCGGGAATGGTTCCTGTCTTGGACTAACAGAAAGTCTGGGAACCATGACCTCTGGGGTTCTTCTAGTCTCAGTCAGACCATTAAGTCTGGTCTTTTTATGAGAATTTGGGGTCTGCATCCCACTGCTCTCCTGCTCCCTCAGGGGTTCTCTGTTGTGTTCCCTGTCAGGGCAGTGATCAGTTGTACCCGGGCACCATCTAGTTCTTCTGGTCTCGGGCTGATGTAGTCTCTGGTTTATGTGGCCCTTTCTGTCTCTTGGGCTCATAATTACCTTGTGTCTTTGGTGTTCTTCATTCATTCAATTGAGAGCATCCATGTCTTGTTCCTGTTCTCAAGGGGAATGTTTTCAGCCTCTCTACATTAAGAATGATGTTGGCTGTTGGTTTTGTATAAAACAAAAAACCATTGCTGTGAAGTTGATTCTGACTCATAGCAACCCTATAGGACAGTAGAACTGCCCCAAAGAGTTTCCAGGAAGCATCTGGTGGATTTGCACTGTGGATGTTTTGGTTAGCAGTGGTAGCTCTTAACAACTATGCCACCAGGTTTTCCTGGTTTTGTATAGATGCCTTTTTTTATGTTGAGGAATTTCATTTCTATACTTATTTTATTGAGAGTTTTTAGCAGGAATGGGTGATGGACTTTCTCAAATGCCTTTTCTGCATTGATTGAAATGATCACGTGATTCTTTTGTTTTATTTATGTGGTGAATTATGTCAAATGATTTTCTAATGTTGAACCACCTTTGAATACCTGGTATGAATCTCACTTGGTTGTGGTGTATTTTTTTTTTTTAATATGATACTGAATTCTATTGGCTAGATTTTTAAGAATTTTTGCTTCTATGTTCATGAGAGATATTGGTCTGTAATTTTCTTTTTTTGTGGTGGCTTTGCCTGGTTTTGGTACCAGGGTTATACTGGCTTCATAGAATGAATTCAGAAGTATCCCTTCCTTTTCTGTGTTCTGAAATAGTTTGAGTAGTGCCAGTGTAAGCTCTTCTCTGAATGTTTGGTGGATTTATCCAGCGAAGCCATCTGAGCCAGGGCTTTTTGTTGTTGGGAGTATTTTTTTGTTTTAGTTTTTGACCTTTTCAATATCTTCTTTTCTTCTGAATCTGTTCAAATTTTTAACTTCAGTTTGTGTTAGTTTGAGTAGATACTGTATTTCTAGAAATTTGTCCATTTCCTCTAGGCTTTCAAATTTGTCAGAATATAGTGTTTCATAGTACTCTGTTATGACCCTTTTTATTTCAGTTGGGACTGTTGTAATGTTCCCCATTTTGTTTCTTATTTGGGTTATTTGCATCAGCTCTTGTTTTTCTTTTGTCGATTTGGCCAATGGTTTGTCAATTTTGTTGATTCTTTCAAAAAATCAACTTTTGGTTTTGTGGATTCTTTCTTTTGTTTTTCTATTCTCTATTTCTTTTATTTCTGATCTTATCTTAATTATTTCCTTTCTTCTGGTGGCTTTGGGATTCTTTTGCTGTTCTTTTCTGTACAAGTTGTATAGCTAATGTTTTGATTTTGTCCATTTTTTCTTTTTTAATGTGTGTGTCTATTTCTATAAATTGACCTCTGAGCACTGCCTTTGCTGTGTCCCAAAGGTTTTGGTATGATGTGGTTTCATTCTTATTTCAGTTTAAGAATTTTGTGATTCCATCTTTGATTTCTTCTCTTACCCAGTGGGTTTTAAACCAGGTCTTATTTAGTTTCCATGTAATTGATTTTTTTTCTTTGCTCTGCCTTTAAAAGTAATTTCTACTTTTATGGTGTCATGATCAGAGAAGATGCTTTCTATTATCCCCATGTTTTTTACTTTGCTGAGTGTTGTTTTGTGGCCTAAAATGTGGTCAATTCTGGCGAACTTTCCATGTACATTGGAAAAGATGTGTACTTTGCTGCATTGTATGGAGAATTCTACATATGTCAATGAGTTCAAGGTGCCTGATTATGGCCTTTAGATCTTTTGTATCTTTTTTGAGTTTGTTTCTAGATGTTCTGTCCTTAACTGAGAGTGGTGTGTTGAAGTCTCCCACTATTATTTTGGAATTGTCAATGTCTCTTTTCAGTGCCCTTAGAGTTTGTTTTATGTATTTTGAAGCCCTATCATTGGGGACATCGATATTTATTATGCTTATGTCCTCATGGTGGATTGTCCCTTTAATCATTATATAATGTCCTTCCTTGTGTTTTATTGTGGATTTTGTTTTAAAGTCTATTTAATCTGAGAATAGTATTGCTACACCTGCTCTTTTTTTTTGTTGTTTTTGCTTGAAATATCTTTTTCCCATCCTTTGGTTTTTAACAGATTTATGTTTTTGTTTCTAAAATGTGTCTTTTGAAGACAGCATACTGATAGATCCTGTTTTTTTTATACATTCTCTCACTGTCTGTGTCTTTATGGGTGCATTTAAGCCATTTATGTTCACTGTGATTATTAATAAGTGTGAATTTATTGCTGTCATTTTGTTTTGCTTTTATGTGTGTGTGTGGTGCAGATGTTTTCTTTATTCTTCTGGGCTGAATTGTTTTGCAGGTTTTCTTTTTTTTTCATTTCTTTGGTTTCTGTAGAATTTGTGTTTACTGGGACTTTATGTTTTTCTACTTTATTTTGTTGAGTAGGTTTGTTAACTTTCTTTGTGGTTATCTAGAAATTTACCCCATCTTCCTAAGTTTAAACCAGTCTTTTATTACTTGATAAAGCCTTGACTTCCTTTCTATTTGGAAGTCTATACCTACACCATTTATTCCCTCTTTTATAGTTCTGAAGTTGTTATCATTTTAAAATTGCTCTCTCTGGTTCCCTGTTATAATTTTTTTAGTTTTCCTTTATCTTTGTAAGTTCATTACGTAGGTTGGTATGCTGTCCTATGTCCTAGATTCAGGTTGTCCTCTGATGCTGTTCTCTAACTGAAGGACTCCCTTTAATAATTCTTGTAAGATTGGTTTGGTTTTTACATAGTACCTTAGTATCTGTTTATCTGGAAGTGTCCTAATTTCACCACTATATTTGAGTGAGAGCTTTCCAGGATATGTTATTCTTAGTTGGCAGTTTTTTTCCCCCCCTAGATTTTATATACGTCATTCCATTGCCGTTTTGCCCGCATGGCTTCTGCTGAGTAATCAGAGCTTTGTCTTGTTGTTTCCCCCTTGTATGTGACTTTTTGTTTTTCTTGAACTGCTCTAAGGGTCCTTTCTCAGTCTTTGGTTTTAGCAAGTGTGATTATGATATATCTTGGTGTTTTTCTTTTGGGGTCTGTCATGGATTGAATTGTGTCCCCAAAAAATATGTTTATCAGTTTGGCTAGGCCATGATTTCCAGTATTGTGTGATTGTCCACCATTTTGTCATCTGATGTGGTTTTCCTGTGTGTTGTAAATCCTATCTCTAAGATGTTAATGAGATGGGATTAGTGGCAGTTATTTTTTTTTACGTTAATAAGGCAGGACTCAATGTACAAGATTAGACTGTGTCTTAAGCCAATCTCTTTTGAGATGTAAAAGAGAGAAGTGAGCAGAGAGATGGGGGACCTCATACCTACAAGAAAGCAGTACTGGGAACAGAGTTTGTCCTTTGTCCCTGGGGTTCCTGCTCAGAGAAGCTCCTAGACCAGGGGAAGATTGATGAGAAGGACCTTCCCCCAGAGCTAACAGATACAGAAAGCATTCCCCTGGGGCTGGCACCCTGAATTTGGACTTCTAGCCTACTGGACTTTGAGAGAATAAACTTCTGTATGTTAAAGTCATCCACTTGTGATATTTTTCCTGTAGCAGCAATAGATAACTAAGACGTGGTATATTACATATGGGGTTTGTTGAGCTTCTTGAATGGTTGGTTTTTCATCTTTTATGATATTAGGGAAGTTTTCTTTAGGCAAATCTTCAATGATCCTCTCTGTGTTTTCCATTTTGTCCCCCTGTTGTGAAAGTGCAATCGCACATAAATTTTTTTCCTTTTGATTATATCCCATATCTTTCTCAGGGCTTCTTCATTTTCCTTCATTCTTTTCTCTTATTTTTCCTCAAAGTGGTAGCCAAAGATTTGTCTTCAATTTCACTGATCTTATCTTTCATTGTTTCAAATTTCCTCCTAAAGCCTATTGCACTTTTTCTGAAATCTTGTTTATCTTTTGGATTTCTAATTGCTATTTTTGTATGAGTTCTAGTCTTTTATGTATTTTGACATTTTGTTCCTGTATTATTTTCCTGAATTCTTTAATTGCTTTGTCTGTGTTTTCCCTGGTTTTGTCTGTATTTTCCATGGTTTTGTCTCTTTTTTCTTATTTTTATCTGCATTTTCCTTCATCTTTTGGGGAACCCTGAATATTAGAGTTTTAAATTCCCTGTCAGGTAGTTACAGTGCTTTTTCTTCTATCCAAAGGCCATCTGTTATTTTGGTTACTTTCTGGAGCCATTCTCTCCTGTTTTTGCTTTTTTTTTTTAAGTATGTTTTGATATTGTCTGCTGTCTCCAGGGAAACACTGGTGGCATAGTGGTTAAGAGCTGTGGCTGCTAACCAAAAGGTCAGCTGTTCAAATCCAGCAGACACTCCTTGGAAACTCTATAGGGCGGTTCTGTCCTGTACTATAGGGTCTCTCTGAGTCGGAATCAACTCGACGTCAATGGGTTTTGGAGCTGTCTCCAGGACATTCAAGAATTATTTTCTTTGTGTATTGATTGTAGATTTGATTGTTTCATCCTGTTTTTTTTTGTTGTTGTTTTGTTTTGTTTTGTTTTACTTGGTTATGTCTGAGCAGGTGGGCTGGGCATGTTTTGTTACTTGCTGATCACGTGCTCTGTCTCCTGTTGATAGCTCTGTTGAAGTCTCCTTCCAGTACTCCCTGTCCATGGCTCTTGATGGTTGAGGTCCAAAATGGTGAATCTGGGTGGCAGTGAGCTGATATCTCTCAGGCTGAGTGACTGGAGCTTGTTGGAAAGCAGCAGAGTCCACATACAGGGAAGAAAGTGGGGGTGGAAAAGCATGTATCCCTAGTTACTGGGTGCTCTGTCTCCGGTTGGGAGCTCTGTGAAGTTGCCTTCCTCTACTCCCTGTCTGCAGTCCTTGGTGGCTGAGGTCCAAGATGGTGAACCAGGGATGCATTAGATGGTAGGGGGCCTTCACTTCATATCACTCCTCATTCTCTGTTTTATGTCAGTTTCTTATTCCATTTGGTACTTGATTCGGTTCTTTCTTCCTTCATTTGGTACTTAAGACTCCAGGATTGACGTTTATAATCTGTTTTTACTTAGTTTTTTGGGACTTTGCTGCACAGGGACGACTTGGTGCTTCTGTCTATAGCACCGTGTTGGCTCCACCTCCAATGCCATCACAGATCTATCAGTTTGTAATAGTGTTGTGGCTTGTGTGCAGCTATGATGCTGGAAGCTAAGCCATAAGTATTTCAAATACCAGCAAGGTCACCCATGGTGGACAGGTTTCATCAGAGCTCCCAGACTAAAGCAAACTAGGAAAGAAGGCCTGGCAATCTACTTCTGAAAGATTAGCCAATAAAAACCCTATGGATTACAACGGAATATAGTCCAATATTGTGCTAGAAGATGAGTCTTAACATACCAATTGTCATGAAGGTGGCACAGAATCAGGCAACATTTCATTCTATTATGTATAAGGTTGCCATGAGCCAAAGTTGATTCAAGAGCAATTAACAACAACAACAATTTCTAGTGAAAAAAACAGTACCTATCCATAGACTTGATTTGAGGATTAAATCAGATAATGAACATGACAGTACACAAAACTGGAGAAGTAGCCAAAACTTGACCATGACAAAATTAGAAGCTTCATAGACACATCCTAATTCCCTGAGGGACCCAGTTACCGGGTTGAGGGCTGGGGACCGTAGTCTCGATTAGCATAACACAGTATATATATATATATATATATATATATATATATATATATATATATATATATATATATATATATAAATTCTACATTCTACCTTGGTGAGTAGCATCTGGGGTCTTAAAAGCTTGTGAGTGGTCATCTAAGATACATCTACTGGTCCCACCACACCTGAAGCAAAGGAGAAAGAAGAAAACCAAAGACAAAGGGGAAGATTAGTCCAAAGGACTAACGGAGCATGACTACCACAGCCTGCACCTGAGTCCAGAACAACTAGATGGTACCTGGCTACCACCACTGACTGCTCTGACAGGGATCACAACAGAGGATCTTGGACAGAGTGGGAGAAAAATGTAGAACAAAATTCAAAATCACAAGATCAGACTTACTGGTCTGAAAGAGACTGGAGAAACCCCAAAGGCATAGCCCCCAGACAGCCTTTTAACTTAGTTCTGAAATCACTCCTGAAGTTCACCTTCAGCCAAAGATTATATAGCCCTATAAAATAAACAAAAACACATGTAGTTCAACCATGTATATGAGACTAAATGGGAACACCAACCCAAAAGCAAAGACAAGAAGGCAAGAAGGGACAAGAAAACTGGAAAAATGGACAAACAGAACCCGAGGTAGAGAAGAGTGTTGACACTTACCAGGGTTGACAATCAACATTACAAAACAATTTGTGTATTTTTTAATGAGAAACAAATTTCCACTGTAAACATTCAACTAAAAAAAAAAAAAATTATTTTTTTTTTAAGAAAAAAAGGGGAGAATATGCTTTGTAAAGTTTAAAAAAAAAAAAATCCCATACCCATTGCCATCAAGTCAATTTTGACTCATAGAGACCCTATAGGACAGAGTACAGTCTCATAGGGTTTTCAAGGAGTGGCTGGTGAATTTGAACTGCCGATCTTTTGGTTAGCAGCCAAGCTCTTAACCACCGGGTCACCAGGGCTTCCGCAAAGTTTAAAGCTCTATAAAAACGCTATTTGTTATTATCTTTGTTGCTATTTCAACTTAATATAACAGTTATTTATGACATTGTTTATGTGAGAAAATGACTTTTGGTTCTATTGTTTTGAAAACTAGGTTATTGCTTATGAACATTGGTGTGAGGTCATAGATATTTCTGAACACATATAACTTCACAATATTCTCAGCAATTAATTTACTCTTACTTTCCTCCTTCCAGTTTTGCTGAGGACCTATTTTCACCCAGATGCTTTGCATCAGATGATGGCAAATGCTATAGTTTCTATAGCTGCTGCTGCTGCTGCTTCTTTTTCATCTTCATATTCTTGTTTTTATTTTTCATTTCCAACAGCCCTTTCAAAATATAACAACCATTTTTAGCTCACAGGTCCTACAAAAATAGGCGAAAACTCTGATTTGGCCCGTGGGCCATAGTTCATTGAATAGAACACACATCTTTGAATAAGTCACTTTTTTTAGTTAATTATTGGTCTCCTTGCTCTTGCCCTTGCTCTCTCTTACACCCTCTAATCAACATTGCATCCACAGAGATCCTGTAAAAACATAAGTCAGCTGGTATCACTGAAATCTCTCAACGACTTCCTCAAAGCAAAAGCCAAGTCTGCCAAATGCCTTCAAAGCCCCACATAATCTGAGCCTTCCATTTCCTTTCTGACCTCATTCGTTTCCTTCTCCACTTTGCTCATGATTCCCCACCCACACTGACATCCTTTGTGTTTCCTGAATACTCAAGGCATACTCTTGCCTCATGGCCTTTCCATTTGGCTGTTCCTTCTGCGCATAACCCTCAGCTTCCAAATGTGCACATAACACTCTCCTACAACTTCTTTATGAGCCTTCTTAAATTTCACCTTGCCCATAAGGCCTTGATTAATCACAATTGCAAATTGCAATATTCTCTCACCACCTGACACTCCCCGTTTCCCTCCCCTGCTTTCCATTTCTCCCTAGCATTTATCTGATATACAAGTTAACTCATTTATTCATTTTTTTAATTTATGTGTTTATACGTAATATTTATATGTTTGCTTATTTGTTTATTTCTGTCTCCTCCAGCTAGAAGATGGGAGCAATTATATACTTCATTCATTGCTATATTGCCTGGACAAACCTGTAAGACACATTGTATAATAGTACCTGGCATTTGATAAGGAGCCAATAAATTTTTTGACTGAATGAATAATGTATGCATAAATTCATGAATGAATCTCCCAGGGTGTCTGAATTGAAGACCCAAGCAAAGAGGAAGCCAAAATGCTTGGGACAGACTACTACAAAATAGCAGGCCCCAGATTAGGAATTCTGTTATTTATCTTAATATGTAAGTTTTTGTTAATTTAGGTTTTTTTCTTTTTTTATTGTGCTTTAAGTGAAAGTTTACAATTCAAGTCAGTTTCCTGTACAAAAACTTGTACACATTGTTCTGTGCCCCTAGTCGCTCTCCCTATAATGTGACAGAATAATCCAAGTATTTTTGAAGGGGAATTGGGAATAGTTTAGGAAAACATATCACCAAGATTTCTATAGTTCATTTGTGTAGAGTGTTTTTTAAGTGTGTACAAATATCATTAAAAAAAAAATATATATATATATACACACACAGCTCTGTTATTTTATTTGATGCCTTGTAAGAGCTTTGTAAGGTAGGGATAACAAGTATTCTTCTTTTGTAGATGAGCTTAATTTGCTCAAGGTTACATCATAATTTAGCTGTATAAACTGAAAAACCAAACCCATTGCCACTGAGTTGATTCTGACTTATGAATACCCTATAGGATTTTTTTTTTATAGGACAGAGTAGAATCGTTCCATAGGGTTTCCAAGGAGCAGCCAGTGGATTTGAAGTGTCAATCTTTTGGTTAGCAGCTGAGCTCTTAACCACTGTGCTACCAGGGCTCTGTTTCGTTGCATCCCATTGTCGTCAAGTTGATTCCGACTCATGGTGACCCTATAGGACAGAGTAGAACCTCCTCATTGAGTTTCCAAGGAGCCCCTGGTGGATTTGAACTGCTGACCTTTTGGTTAGCAGCCAGGCTCATAACCACCATGTCACCAGGGTTTCCATTTAGTTGTATAGGTGATAAGATTTTCAATACTTTTTTTGAGTAGACCTTCTCTAGAAAGCCATAGCTTATTAATAAGATCCCAGTAACCCACAAAAAATTCATTAAGCTTCCAATGACTCACACAACAGACTCAGTTATGGACCATCCATTTTAATGAAGACAACAAATGATTTAGCTAATACAAATTAGGGAAAATATTAAGGTTTGTCCTCCATTAATATGAGTAATAGAACAAGTGAGCTCTAGAACCTCTGAGATGACGTGAGACCATCACATCAACATTATGGTAATGGGAACGTCCAACCTAGCCCCTTTCTCTGTCACTCAGAAGAATTACCATAATATTCACACACATAAGGGAAATTAGGGTAATTAGGAGTCGTTTGGCTTGATTTTTCCAAATCCCTTGCCTACCAATAGAAGACGGTCATAATTTAAGCTACAAAGAGTTGTTTGGATATTAATTTTTATAATGAATGAGATATAGTGCCAAAATTCTCTGCTTATCTCCTCTCCGTAGTCTCCCATATACCTCTGTCCTACCTCAGTTTTATGTTTGGAAAGAATCAAGTAGAAAGTAATACAATTTATTTGACACATGGAATATAAGGATATTGACGATTCAGTAGTAGAAGTCTCACCTTCCATGCAGGAGAGCTGGGTTTGATTCCTAGCTAGTGCAATTTATGCACAGCCACCACGCTTCTGTCAGTAAAGGCTTGCGTGTTGCTCTGATGCTGAAGGTTTCAGTAGCGCTTCCAGAGTAAGGCAGACTAGGAAGAAAGGCCTGGCAATATAATTCCAAAAAATCAGCTAAGGAAAACTGTATGGATCACAAAGGTGCAACCTCCAACTGACCATGGGGATGGTGCAGGACCAGGCAGGGTTTCATTCCTTCATGTGTGGCGTTGCCATGAGTTGGGGTCTGAGTCAAAGGCAGCTCACAACACCAATATGTGAGACCGCAGAAATAAATCTGATACAGTTCGAATATTATATTTTACTGCTGTATGTTGAGGTGAAACTTTTGAAGTGTCAGAAGACAGGAATTTGCCCAACTCACTTGTAAGCTGAAGCCCACTTACATGCCTGCAATCACCAATCTGTTCTCTGCACAGAATTCTTTCCAGGTACTGTTCTTTTCTATGCACCTGGTACAACTCTCATTTAGTTTTCAGCATTTCCCAGATAACTCTTAATGCTTAGTGCTCCAATTTCAATCTTGCCAAGCCCTACATCAGTTCTATACAACAGAGAAATTTTATTTTCTGTTTACTTCACTGTGTTGTTCAGAATCAAAGGAAAGAACTAATGGAGGGGGATAGAGGAAATCTGTGTTCTTGTCCTAAATTTACTACAAAATAATGTGCCTCCGTGGGAAAGTTATAGTTTCTCTGGGGCCCCTTTCCTTTATTTTACAGAGTTGTACCAGAGGACCCAAAATAATATCTGAACTCATTGTAGGAATAGTCTAGTTGTCATTGGTATTCTAGAAGCACTGGTAGCCCAGTGGTTAAGCGCAAATGAGGACAATGACACAATCAAACTGCTCAACAACGTCTTTAGAGCCACGTCCATCTACTCGATGGCAACGAGTTTGGTGTCTGGTTAAGATGACAGGCAAAGCAGAAGTAGATGATTTGATTAGAGGTTACAAAGGAGATGGAACTAAAACACTTCTCCGTCTCTCCTCAAACTCACTTAGCCAACATATAGGCTGCTGAATATTAAGCTGCAAGACGTATTGTGTGTTTGAAAGAGGCTATTCTTTTAGGATTTCTAACTGATAGCAGGAAGTATTGAAATTCTCAAAAGATCAACTCATCTTGTGAGATTTACAGCCCTATTTTCATGTCAAGTAAGTTGTATAAGCGCCGGGTAATCATCTGAACTTCTGGATGCTTCTCTGAACTAAAATTCTGAACCTCTTGAGGTTTGCTCCTTGCTGTCTGAAATTTATACCAGATAAGACATTTGCTAGAGAGCAAATTCAGGCTTTTTATAAGAAATAGGCTCTGTGAGCCAGGGTGAGGGTTAAGCCCTCATCCTCAGAGTGAAATTGAGCTTCTTGTGGAATATAATCATTATGGGACAAATTTCCTCAAAACAGAAAAATAGTTAACTCCAAGTTTTGATACCAAAAAGTATTTATGCATTTACTTTTTATACATGTGTGCATTGTAATTACTAGGTGCATTCTTTTTGGGAAATGCAGCTCTTTGGAAGTTAGGCTGTTTATTTTTCTGTTTTGCAAGGGAGACTGTGGTTTCTGAGCAGGGACTATGTTTCAATAACATCTAGAACCAGCACTTAACATAGTACCTGGGACACAGGAGATTGTCGATAAATATCCAATAGATGAATTATCAAATGGAGACATGACTTCTCTTCCAAATGGACATATGGTTAAATAGGAGTCAAACCAAAACCCATTGTTATCAAGTTGATTCTGACTAATGGTGACCCCATGTGTTACAGGGTAGAACTGCTCTACAGAGTTTTCTTGGCTGTAATCTTTACATTATCAGGAAAAACCAATTGCAGAAAAGGACATTGCATTTGGTAAAACGGAGGGTCAGCAAAAATGAAGGCAACCCTCCATGAGATGGACTGACACTGTGGCTGTATCAATGGGCTCAAACATATGAAAAATTGTGAGGATGGTGCAGGACTGGACAATATTTCATTTTGTTATTGATAAGTTTGCCATGAATTGGAGCCAACTCAACAGCAAAAAACAACAATAATCATCTACGAATGCAGATCACCAAGCATGTCTTCCGTAGTGCCACTGGGTGGGTTTGAACCACCAACATTTTGACTAGTAGTTGAGTACAAAACACTTGTACCACCCAGGGACCTTTTAAATAGAAGCCAAGACATAAGCAAATAGAAACATTTCATTTCTAGTCACAAAAAGGCAATTGCCATAGAAATGGTGCAGACAAGTGCTACAGCAATCCTAAGAAGGCAGAGAAATCCTTATGGAATTTCCATGAGGGAAGTTCTTCACAGAAAAGAGAGATGACTTTTGGACTAGATCAGAGAAGATGTCACAGAGAACCTAGCATTTGGGCCAAGCTCAAGTTCAAGTCAAGTTTGTAACACAGGACTATTAGGGGTGAAGGTAATGGCGTAAGCTCAAATGGACAGATTCTTGCACAATTTAAAGGGTTGTCTGAGCTCTAACAAGTATATGATAGAACCATAATTCCAACCAAGGTTTAATGAACTCAAGAGTCCGAGCTCTTTCTGTGATATCATGTTACCCTGACAATAATTTTTTGGTGGACTGCTAAGAACTGGCCCCAGACTGAAGGTGGGAAATGACAACATTGAGTGCTGGTGAGATGCATCTAAATGACCCTTTAGAATGACTGGGCTTCTGTCCTGCTATCAACGAATGTGAATGTGAAGAAACTATCATAACTTTCAATGAAAGTTATGGATGACTAATTGGATGACTAATTGGATGACTGAGGCAAAGAGAACCACAAGAAGGAGAGGCATGTAAGGGTGATGAAAGGGATAAACCATTTTTTAATGACCCAGTAACTGTCAGCACGGAGATATCAGAATCTGCAGATTCTGGGTAATGGATGAAAGCCAGGTCCACAAGAATTTAATCTTTGAGAAATCTTTGAGAAGAGCCAGGGAAAATAGAAGGACAAGAGAATACAGAGCCATCCCCAAAGATTCCAGGGGACCCAGTCATTGAAATATTATTCTACTCTTTGTAACTTTTTAAAACTCTTTGTACATTGTTATAAGGATGAGAGCACTTTAAAATACTTCGTCATTTGATCCTTAAAACAAGTAAAAACTCAGGGTTATCATTGCTTGCTCCTCCCTGTCAACTACTCACAACCAAAGTCCAATTTATCATTAAACCTTTCAAGTTGTGTCTCTTGTATGTCTTTCTACTATATTCTCTAATTTTCTTGGTAGGTCCTTATTGTTTCTTGTCAGTTTTACTAGTTCTGTTTTTTTTTTTTCCTCCCTTGAATTAGTTCTCAAAGTTTCCGTCAGGATAAAACAAAACAAAACAAAACCAAAAAACCAAACCCATTGCTGTCTAGTACATTCCAACTCACAACGATCCTATGGGACAGAGCAGAACCACCCCACAGGGTTTCCAAGGAGCAGCTGGCGGATTTGAACTGCTGACCTTTGGGGTAGCAGCCAAGCTCTTAACCGCTACACCACCAGGCTCCATTAGGATATACCACACACACACACACACGCTGCCGTCAAGTCGATTCCAACTCATAGCGACCTTATAGGGCAGAGTAGAACTGTCCCACAGAGTTTCCAAGGAGCGCCTGGCAGATTCGAACTGCTGACCTTTTGGTTAGCAGCTGTAGCACTTAACCACTACGCCACCAGGGTTTCCAAAACCAAACCCTTTGCCGTTGAGTCGATTCCGACTCATAGCAACCCTATAAAAAAAAAAAAAAATAGACAGAGTAAAACTGCCCAATAGAGTTTCCAAGGAGTGCCTGGTGGATTTGAACTGCCAACCTCTTGGTTAGCAGCCATAGCACTTAAGCACTACGCCACCATTAGGATGGTCTTGCTAAAATGCACATGTGAGCAAATCAGTTAAGTTGTAATTGATCTCTTTCAATGGCTCTGTTTAACAGATGTAAGTGACCCCTGTATGTTCATTTAACCTTCTTTCCTGCTATCCTTACTTCACTTTCTGGGATTATGTAAACAATTCACTGGCAAAATCAACTTGATGGCAATTAACAACAACAACAACATTGTGAATTATGCTTTCCCTGTGTCAAAAATTCTTTTTTCCCTGAAGTGCCCCTGGAAAATGTCAATTCATCCTTCAACATTCCATTTATGCATTAACACTTGTGAATTCTTCTTTTAGTCTTCTTTTTGGCCTTCAGTCACAATCTCCTTTTGGCCACCATTGCACTTTTGCACACCCGATTGCTGCACGTGTTGCAAGTATTGTGGCTGTATTGTTTACAACTCTCTCTGCTTTCTCAGTCAGTTTATTGAGGCCAGGGACCCCTTTAGTGTGTGTGTGTGTGTCTATTGATGTTGCTTTATTGCGGTGCTTGATGTGTAGTGGTTAGCTATAAAAGACAAAATTGGAATAAATTAAAAACAGTGATGTGTAATTACTTAGTATCATGTTACAGATAATATTACAGAAACAACTGTTGGTATTGGTGCCTAAGGGTCATCTCCAGTAAGCAGAAGTGGTGCTTGTCTCCAGCTATAGTGTTCATTCCACTCCTTAACACATTCCTTCCTGATACTCTTTTTTCATTTCCATCTATGCCTTTAGGACTAATCCTGGAAACGTGAGTCTGAGGGTAGCACTAGACCATAAGCCATACTTGGCTGAAACAGTAAGAAAACTGGGTGTTGTCCTGGTCAAAAAAATTCTAAATAACATGCGAGGGGTCTGCTTCTTAAGAGTTTTATTAGCAGCTAATCAAGATGCTTTTGTACAAGGCTCTTGATTAGCTATTAGTATACTAAGAGGAGATCAGGGTTCAAGTTGCTTCTGATTTGTTCTACATTTTAAACGTGCTCAGTTTGGGGGAATGGGAGCGTTACAATGCTCCTTCTCTGCTCCAATGATTCGGTCCCACCAAACGAGCTCCTTAGGGCGGTTCCAGACTGTTCTTTTGCTTAAAGAGTCCTGGGTGACACAAACAGTTGACACTAACTGAAAGGGTGATGGTTTGAATCCACCTAGGGGTACCTAGGAAGCAAGGCCTGGTGATCTGTTTCCAAAAGGTCACAGCTTTGAAAACCCTATGGATCACAGTTCTACCCTGCAGCGCATGGAGTGGACTCAGCAGCCCCCTTTTTAAAAAAATTCTTTTACTTACTCTGCTCTTGGGTAGTCAAGTGACTTTTCTGGAAGTTTGGGAAGAATTAATTGGACACGCTTGGCTTAATTAATTCTCTCCTCTACCTTGAGAGTTCAAGTAGGTTTCTTCTGTTTCTTCAGTTCTGTGAATTACTGGTTAGTAAATCTGCCCAGTTCTGGAGTTTGGTTATTGTGGCTATTTGGGTCTTGTTCAAACCTGAGTTCTCAAACTAGAAACGTCTAGAACAGCCAAATGTATAGAGACCAAAGTTTATTAGTGGTTACCACGGTGGGAGGGAGGTAGCAAAGAGGAGTCATGTATTTTATTTCCTAACTTCTTCCAAACCTGGAGAACAAAGGGGTTTTTCATATTTGAGGCCCATTAAAAGACCTCAAAATTTGGTGCATTATCTTGGAACACTGAGGAATAAAAAGAAAGGAGTAGAATTTAGCAGAGTAAAATGTTCATGTGGAGAGGGTTTCAGTGCTGCCAGGGAAGCTGGTTTTGTGCCATGGTCTTTACTGTGTGGCAGGATGTCTCGTAAATAAAGAGTCCATGCGTGATAGACATACAGTGCCATGCACTAGACATGGTACATTCATAGTGCCTGATTAACCTCATGCTAAAAGAGGCTTCCAAGCTCTGTGGTAAGTACATGAGTCAAAAATTTCAGATAAGTGACATAGACTAATGGACCTCCTAGTGAAGCGAAAACCAAAGAGACTATCCTTCTCTCAAATGCCATTGAGTTTCTATATTCTATGGCCACACTCCGTACTGGATTTTCGGATATAATTTAGGATGGCTATTTATAGAATTTTTCTTTTTTTTTTTTATTTATAGAGTAGGGTCACTAACTGTCTGTCAGTTTGTCATTCTGTGGTGGCTTGCACGTTTCTATGATGCTGGAAGGTATGCCAATGGTATTTCAAATATCAACAGGGTCATCAAGGTAGACAGGTTTCAGTTGAGCTTCCAGACTAAGACAGAATGAAGAAAGCCCTAGAGATCTACTTTTGAAATTAGTCAGTGAAAACCCTATGGATCACAACAGAATATTGACCAGTGGACTCAAACATACCAATGATCAAGGAGATGGTGCAGGACCAGGCAAAGTCTTGGTCTGTTGTACATAGGGTCATCATGAGTCAGAGCCGATTTGACTGCAACTAATAACAACAACATAGAATAGGAGGTTGATTTTCATCATTGGATATGAATAGTCTTTGAATGAACTGATGTATTTTTTCACTAATTTCAGAAATTCTTGACAGAAAAATCTAAGCTGCCTATCAGCAGTTTCCAGAGGCTAACAATGAGCGTTCTATGAAAATGGCGGCAGGACTGTCCTAATAAACTTCTGGTCTCCTTTCCTTAACAGTCTAGCCATGTTCCATTGAGATTTAAAAGGAGTGATTATGAATAATATCTGGTCTTCATTCTTTTTTTCTTTTTTTTTATTAATTAATTTTTATTAAGCTTCAAGTGAACATTTACCATTCCAATCAGTCTGTCACATGTAAGTTTACATACATCTTACTCCCTTCTCCCACTTGCTCTCCCCCTATTGAGTCAGCCCTTTCAGTCTCTCGTTTCGTGCCAATTTTGCCGTCTTCCCTCTCTCTCTATCTTCCCATCCCCCCTCCAGTCAAGAGTTGCCAACACACTCTCCAGTGACCACCTGATTTAATTAGCTCACTCTTCATCAGCCTCTCTCTCCCCCCCCCCGCTGACCAGTCCTTTTCATGCCTGATGAGTTGTCTTCGGGGATGGTTCCTGTCCTGTGCCATCAGAGGGCCTGGGGAGCATTGCCTCTGGGATTCCTCTGGTCACAGTCATACCATTAAGTATGGTCTTTTTATGAGAATTTGGGGTCTGTATCCCTGGTCTTCATTCTTAATGCTACCTTAATGTAAAGGGAATTTTATTAGTATAATTTGTAACTTTCCTGTCATTTATTCACTGACACTGGGTAGGCAAAGTGACCTGTTTGACTGATAAACTTGGAGGAATATTTGGTTATATTTTGCTCAGCTCTTCTTTTCTTTATCTTTGGAGTGAGCCTGGAACCCTGGTGGCTCAGAGGTTAAGTGTCCAGCTGCTAACCAAACAAGGTCGTCAGTGCAAATCCACCAGCTGCTTCTTGGAAACTCTATGGGGCAGTTCTACTCTGTTCCGTAGAGTCGCTATGAGTCAGAATCGGCTAGATGACAGGGGGTTTGGTTTTTGGTTTTGGAGTGAGCCTGCCATAGAGACAGAGGTTCTCTGCTCCTCCATGCTGCATGGACATGGGTCTTACATGGGCATGCCCTCTAACATGGGGTTCCCTAAATTCAACCTGTCTGCAACTAAGTGGGTGAGTTTGTATGATTCTGGAATTCAGTGAAAAGACTCATGTGGCTCTCTTATTAAGGCAAGCTTTCCAAAGTGAGCTTCATCAGTATAAAGGCAACATAAGGTTTAGTTACATAATTGTGGGGCCCAGTGCAAAACAAAAAGCCAGGGACCCTTGTTCAAAATGCAGGAAAAATGTGCTGTGAAAGGTACTAATATATAAAGCTTTTTCCTCTCTCGCATAATTTCTCCACTCATCATTTTTTTTTAGTTTGTTTTTGCTATTTACTATTTTGTTTAAATAAAGGAAAATTAAAATTTATGATACTATCATGAATTTTAGCATACATCTTTATATTGGCAATACCAGTTTTACATGCAAATATAATAATATTTATGTCATTATATAATATCATGTATATCATTATGTATCTTCATGTGGAATCACCAAAATTACACAATTCATGTTTTGTAGCTCTTCCATTCATATGTATTTCATTTTTACCAGAAGAGTTGAAATGCTGCACTAAGTACTAAACTGTTTTTATTTTACTCCTTGATGTACACACATTTTACCAACACTCTCTACTTTTGACTTACTCATGAGTAAGGAAGGACTAAGAGGAACTATGGGATGCTTCCTCTTTCCCTTTCTAATTATATCATTTTCAGGGTGATTGGCTAATACAGGGAAGTAACATGAGTAAGAAAGGATATGATAGGGTTTGTTGGTCATTCTTGTTTCCTAGAATGTCATTGCCTCCTTTCTGCATTAGAATCAAGTTCTTGCTTGAATGGAAAGTGGGCTGTCTCAAAGCTGCCAGCACCCCTGCTTACTTAGTCGCAGATGTGTCAATTTGGTACATGGGCATGGAATTCTGGTGACCCCTCATTGTATGGGGATTCAGCAAGCCTCCAGGTGAGTACAAAGTAAGAGACAGAAGCTACAATGCAAGTATCCTGAACATCATATGTGAATGGGGCAGCATAGAACGGTGGTAGACATACATATTGCACATACTTCTTCTGCTCACTTGCATGTTCCATTGTTACATTGAACTTCACCTGCAATACACAACTTTACAGATAGAATTATGAAGAATTTTAAGATTGTGATAGCTGTGCATCAAACCAAGCATTAAACCACAGCATTAAACTAAACAAGGCTCATTTGAGTGTGGGGCTCTAGCAACTGCACACCTTGCATGCCCATGAAGGCAGCCCTGGGTGACGGCTTCCATCTTATCTCTCAATTAATTCAGATTCTCAGTGGGGAAGTGTCATCTCTATTGGTCATCACTTGGGAGAATTCAATAAAATGATCTCAAGCTAAAGCCTTTTCTTTCTTCCACTTCTGAACTTATTATTTACCTTTAATTCACTCTTAACTTAGAAAGTAAGGGTTAAAGGGTGAGTTTTCATAATAGAGGCTGTTTTAGTTAGCTTGTGCTGCCTTAACAAAAACAACAAAAAAAAGCCCACAAATGGGCAGCTTTAAAAAACAGGAATTTGTTATAGTTTAGTAGGCCAGAAGTTTAAGTTCAGGGCATGGCCCTAGGGGATGGTTCTTTTTGTCTGTTTGAGCTTCTAGTAGCTGCCAGCAATCTTTGGCATTCCTGGGCTTGAGATACATCTGTCTCTGTCCTTTGTCTTTCTCTTCCCCCAGTGTGTGTCTCTGTGTCTATTCTACTGTTTTCATAACACAGAAGTTATTAGGTTTAGGACCCACCCTACTTTTGTATGGCCTTATTAAAAAAAAAAACCCTATTTCCAAACAGGCTTATGTTTACAGGTACAGGAGTTAGGTTTTCAACACCTGCTTTGTGGGCACAAAATTCAGTCCAGAACAGAGGCCAATATCCGGTTAAATTAGAGAACTCTGGAATGTCATGCTGTGTCTCCAGTAATCATATTAGCTTTTTGATCATTAGGACCCCTCAGGATTCCTAAAGTGGACTTTGAGTCTGATATCCAGGCTCAGTAGACACAAAAATTAAGGCTTTTGATGGAAGAGACTGGTCTGTCCTAGAGCAAAGTTTATCAATGTGTGATCTTTGTACCACCTGCATCAGGCTCAGAGTGTTTGTGAAAAGGAGGATTCTTGAGCCCCACTAAATCTGGATAGCTGGATAGGGTGCTGGAATCTGTAATTTAAAAACTCCCCAGGGAGTTCTTATTTACATTGACATTTGAGATCCACTGCCCCAGGGGGTAGATATTGATCAGTGCAAACATAAATACCATAGGCTCTCCCTCAGGCAGATGAAGGGGATTAGTCAATAATTGTACCATGTCAAAGACAGAAGACAGTGTCACATAGATTTTTGCTCAAAAAAGTCTACTTTGCAGAGGGTTTTAACCACCTGAAGAAACAATGTGTTCTCAATTGAAGACAGGAAATGTATTATGTTTTAGAATCAGTCTACCTAAGGTTGCCTGAAATAGCTGGTGCTCTTGAGGAGAAGTGAATCCCTGTCCCGCTTCCCCACACCCCTTTATTGACATGGGAGGTGCTACGGTTCCAATCAGCATTTGAAGCTGGGCCCTTATCAGAGCAGGAATGGAACTGATTGCCAAGGAGCAGAGCCTGAGGGCAAATTCAGAACTCTAAATTGTAGGGTTGGAGTCACGTAGCAATTAGAGGTAGCAGGTGTTTCATAAATAGGCCCAGAAGGAAAGAGGCAGAATTAGCTCCTGGAATGGGAGAAATAGAGTCACAGTGGAATAGTATCCTAATCTTTTGATTTTTCAAGTGGCTTTAATGGCTTAAGGAAGCAAGTCTTCCTGCTGGTTACCTTCTTCCATACATAGTATTTGACATCTAGTCTCCAGCATAAACCAATGACACCACTCCCCCCCCCCACCTCATTGTCCTAACTAAATCATAAATGCCTTATAGACAAGAACTTTGTTTAATAGCTTTCGTTTTTTTCCCAATGCCTAACCATGCCTGGAATATAAGATACCCTCTGTGAACATGTGTCAATTTATTTTAAGCAACATAAGCACATGTATGTTCTTATTTCTCTCTGGGGAATAAGGCATTTACTAAAATTCCACAACATTAAAACATCAAACCCTTAAATTTTCTTGAACCCAAAGATCTATAAATAGTTGGCACATCCCTCCTTCTTCTGCACAACACTTTAAAATGGTCCTTCTAAAGTATGGCCATTAATTGTTTAAAGTACAAAGAAACTGGATTAGAAGGATAAGCAAAGAGAAAGAAATTGCTTCTCTAAAGAACTTCCTCCACAAAGTAAAGACTAAAGGTCAAAAAGTCAAATTATTGTGGGATTTGTGACTATTATAAATGGTAAAGAACATTGACAAGAAATATCACAGTGTTGGTTGCTATTATCATCCTTTCACTTTCCATTACAGTTGTTTGTATTATTTTCATGGGATTTTGCTTAAGTTATCAAGGTTTTTATAATAGTCAAATTAAAAAAAAAAAAATCCCTTCAAATGCCAATACAAAGAAAAATGAGTCAGAACATCAAAAATGTTTTAGACAAGTTGACAACATATATTCTTTGTTCATTTGTCTTTTTGAGAGAAGTTCCATCTTATTCACACCCACGCATATGAGACATTGAATAATATACAACTAATCACCCTATGGAAATAAAAAAGAC